>NW_022589771.1:4177317-4280667 GCF_004348235.1 Phoca vitulina | reverse complement strand
AGTCTTGCACAATTCACAGCGCTTACCAGAACACATACCCTCCCCAGTGTCCATCACCCAGTCACCCCATCCCTCCCACCCCACCCCCCACTCCAGCAACCCTCAGTTTGTTTCCTGAGATTAAGAATTCCTCATATCATTCACTAATATTCTTCTGATAAGAGTGCTGACCATGGGAGACCATTCCTGCCCCTTATTTTAGAAACTTCTGGAGTCCCGGGAGCAGGTGGGACCATGAGAGTAATTTTGTGGCGAGGCTATGGGAGGTGCACAGATGGGTCCCCTTAATTCTTCACCCTCTTAAGTCCTCTGCACGAGAGCGCCTTCTTGCTGGTATGTCATCACAACTCCTGGAGGGCAGTAAACAATCAATTGGGAAGGTAGTGGAGTTGAGGTGTCCCACAGACTTGTCCCTCGATATGCTGGTTCCTGGAGAGTTTTGAACCTCACCAGAAATAGTTGATGTTTGTAGTTCAAAACAAATAGCTTTGCCCTGATGTAAATTGATTTCCACTTTAATTGTATTAGTCTCTACTTCTAAAAAATTTTTTTAGTGTGGGATCATTCAGTTTACTTGGAAACTGTGTTTTGAGACTTTATGAACAAGAGGACTAGCTGGTGTATTTTAAGAGGGTAAACAAAAGCACGGAGTTAATACAATATGCCATGGTATGGCTTTGTCTAGAATGAATATCTTCATGCAAAGGTGATGCTAATGAATATTGACTTATTTCTAGAAATGAATCTGAAGATGTTTTATATATTCTCTAATAAAATATAGCACGAATTATTAAAAAAAACTGCCTTAAAACAAATTTTTTCCTTACCTCCCCAAACACTGCATGTTCATTGGATTATATACAGAATCAAATTTGACTTTTCCAATATTTTAAAGGTGGGTGTGAGAAGAAAGAGGGAAAGCAATTTTGGCAGCTACTTTGGGATGTGACCCCAAGCAGACGTCTGTGGAAAGCAATAGGTTCTTCAAAGTAGGAATTGTCAAAGTGTAATGATCATTTGCTCTCAACAGTTTCATGCTTGTGGACATAGGACAGACATTTTTAGGCAAGTGTAAGTGTGGTGAGTTAAAAATACCATCCAGGTCCATGTGTGCAGTCCATTGCTCTGGCCTGAAGTACAATTGCAGATGTTTTTGGCAATTTACTGTTTGTGTTTCATGTGACTCACAGTGCTGGAGGCTGGAAGTCTGAGGTCAAGGTGTCTAGTAACTTTATTTTACCTTAATTACCTCTTTCAAGGCTGTATCTACAAATAACAGTTACAGCCTAAGGTTCTAAGGGTCAGGACTTCAATATATACATTTTGGGAGGACACAAATCAGTCCATGACACTGCATCTGTCTAGCTTTCCATTGCCTGAAGTGTTAAGACAGAAGAAAGGGCTGTTGCTACAAAGGAGCAGTTGGAGTGGTGGAACTTGCATCTTGTTGGCTTGGACTGTCGCTGTCAAATTCAGAGCAGTCATCTCGGGGGAGAGTCCTCTCTCTGAAGGTCATTGTCTAAAGACGGGCATCTGAAATTCATTCTGTACTTTAAGGTGACATGGTTGCTCCTTCTTTGGGATCATGGACGTAATCCCTTGACTTTTTGATTGTGATTTCCTCCTCTGGTGGAACTCTTTAAAGGGCCACCTGGTGCTAGAAATAGTTTACCCAGCTTGCTGTTCAATCTGAGCTCCTAGCCCCTGTCATCCATCTCCAGGCTGCCTTGGACATAGCCATTCGGTAGTGATTGATTACCACCAACTCTCTCCTTTTTGTTACCCCTGGGAAGCTGGTTCCATAGCAAAGAGCAAATGCATAGGAAAACCAGATTGTTATAAACTCAAGTCATGCTTTAGATTCCCCGCTTCTGCACCCCACCCCCCCACTCTTCTCTGCTCCTTAATCTCCCTTTGAAGAGAGAAAAAGAAATTGGCTGTGCATCTCTCCTTTCAGCCTGCAATATTAACATGTGAAGGTGGAAACCAGTGTTTCATTTTTTGCAAGGCTAAAGAACATTTTCTGAGCTCAGTCTTTCTAAGTAAGGGAAGCCATCTATCTAAAAGATTATAAAATAGAATACTCTGTTCGTTGGTGTCTTTTTCCTCCAAGCAGCCCAAGTGGTGGCAGAGGAAAGATAAATCACTTGCTTGTGCACAGGGAGTTGGTAGCAAATTTGGTGATTTGATCTCCTCCCATTTTGCTGTTTCTTCAGCTCTATTGGGTTAATGTGGACAATTGGTATAAATAATGCATGATACAAATTTAAACTGAGGCCTCTGATTTTTTACATAAGAAATGCAGATGGATGACAGAAGAGGCTTGGAAGTCTTCCCAGTCTGATCCTGTGGCAAATTAGACAGTATTCCGTAATCATTCAATGAATGGGTCCACGTTGGACTTGAGGTGGATAGCAAACAGCAGCTGTAGTCAGAACGTGCTGAGGTCATTCTTGTAATGTCCCCCCCCGTCCCATTACTCAGGAGGCATCACAGCATTGGGGTAGAGAGTAGGCCCCTGACTTCAAATCTTGACTGTATTGCTGAAGAGCTAGATGACCTTGGGCAAGTTACTGAGTCTCTCTGTGCTTCAGGACCCCATCTGCAAAAGGAGGTTAATTACAGTAATAACACTCCCCTATAGGGCTGCTGTGATTATCGAGTGAGTATATGAAATACTTAGAATAGTACCTGGCACATAGTTAGAAATACATAAATATTGGCCACTCTCACAACTGTAAGCGTAATGCCTCACCTTGATGCCCAGACTTTCTGGAACATTCTAGTGCTCATATAGATAGTGTGTGACAAGTCCTCCAAGAAAGGATGATTCCTATCAATGTTTCCTGACTTGTGAGGATCACCTTTTGGGATTTTATACCCTACAACTAATGAATCTTTGTCATTAACTTACTTCACTGAGTCTGGGCACGTAAGGGACTGGCATCTTTATCCCTTGTCTGGATGAATGTGGCTGGGAAGACTTTTAGAAACACATTAGAAGAATGCAGCCAGAGCTCAGTTCCAACTCTGTGTGTGCACCCATATGCTTATTAAATATCACTAACACTCAGAGTAATTAAACTGGAGATGAGATCCCAGGTAAGATGAGAGTCTGGGTCACAGAACATCCTGCCCCAAACTTTTTTTTTTTAAAGATTTTATTTATTTATTTGACAGAGAGAGACACAATGAGAGAGGGAACACAAGCAAGGAGAGTGGGAGAGGGAGAAGCAGGCTTCCTGCTGAGCTGGGAGCCTGATGCGAGGCTCCATCCCAGGACCCTGGGATCATGACCTGAGCCGAAGGCAGACGCTTAATGACTGAGCCACTCAGGTGTCCTGTCCTGACCCAAATTTTAATGCATTAAGTAAAGCATAGCAAGGTGAATGTGCGCAGAAGCTAACAATGGGGCAGGAGGTGACATTCTGACCTTCAAGAAGTGGGTCCTCTCTAGGTAACGGGAGGCAGGGAAACTCAGGAAGTAACTCCTGACCCCAGCCTTCACCCCTGTGAGCAGTAGGGCCAGGGAAGGAGAATAGAAAAAGTTTTCTGAAAAACCTCAAGAGCATACACATCTCCACCTGATTTGGAGAGAAGCAGACTGATGGTAAAATCCAGTCAACCAAGCTAGCCTCCAAAATAATTCAGGAATGGAGGAGCAGTGGCAAAAGGAGTGCTGTTGAGCTTTTAAGGCTACACACTGCAGAGTTATAGTTATAGAATTTCAATGTTATTAAACATGAAAATGTTTAATGGAAGAGTGAGGAAAGGTAGATAAGTGAGAGCAGATAGACACTGCTTGAAACCACCAAACAAGGTATTGAGCATTTAATATTATAACCACTAGAAGGACTAACACTAAATATAAAACTTTAAGATTATCAAAAGGAAAATGCACATGAGAAAGCACCAGCCATCCATAGACAGAAAAAGTAATGGTGATGAAGACTGTCACAGGGATTGCGTGCTTACAACCCCTGCTCTGTGCTCATGGCTTTAAATCATTCCCTCCCCAGAAGAATCTGATGTAACAGGTTCTGTGCATGTTAATACTTTATAGATGAGAACAGTAGGGAAAAGAGAGCTTTAGGAACTTGCACTTGAGTAGAAGCATAGTCCATAAGTGGAAGAGTTGGGATTTGAACCAGCATCTAGTCCTTTGGGGAGAAGGCAGGAGAGTTTTGTAAAAGAAGAATGAGGTGGGTATTACATGACTGGTACCTATTATTTAGCTTGTCTTAGATGCAGAGGCAGTTGAATAGAAGGGAAACAAGTCTGGAAATAGGTCCAGTTATGTGTGGGGACTTACTATACGACAAAGGTGGCTCAAACCAGGGAGGGAAAGATGATTCTTCAGTGAATAAAACTGTTATTATTTAGGAAAAAAAATAAAACTGAATCTATACCTCAATTCTTATACCCAAATCAGTTATAAATGAAATAAATATTTATATATGAATATGAACCAAAAAGGTGCTAGAAAAATATGTTTGAATAAAAAAATAATCTTGTAGTGGGAAGAACCTTTCTAGGCATGACAAAACACCCAAAGACTGCCTACAATTAAGTAAATGCTATAAAATCCATATACACATGGAATTCTGGGAAAATATTTGTAATGATAAAAAGAAAGAGATATAACAAAGAACTAACTTTCTTCTAAGGAATGCTTAAAATGAATATGGTAACTATGACTAACCCAATAGAAAAATGAGCAAAGCATATGAATGGGTAGATAACCCCAAATGAAATCTGAATGTCCAGTAAAGACGTGAAAACGGACTAACTCTTATGATTAAAGAATTGCAAATTAAGTCAACACCATGCCATCTTTTATTTACCAGATGGGTAAAAATGGAAATTTGCCATTGCATTAGCATGGATATGGAGACAGGCCCTGCAGTGGAAAATGGAAGCACCCAGCATGCTCTCTGCTTGGAATAATCTGTGATCTTCTCACACAAGAGACGTGTACAACATTATTCATGTAGCAATATTGGTCACAATAAAAACAGGAAGCAACAATATGATAAACTAAAATATACTGCCATTAAAATTAATGGAATGAGGTAGACCTATGTGCACTGATATAAAACAGTAGATTATCAAGTGACAAAAATGTGAGGTACTGTTATAATAACATGCATATTTTAATCTTATTTGTGTATTTCAAAAGTACATACGTATTATGTACTTTAACATACATATATACTTCTGATCTGGAAGAATTCATAGGAAAATATTACCCATGGTTTTCTCCTTTTATACTTGAGGTGGGGAGTTTGTAAAGGTAAATTTTTGCTCTTAATTTATACCTTTCCATACTTTAAAAATGTTTTACTATGAGCATTAAAAAAGTAAATCATCACTTTCAAAAACACAAATGAATGCATTTTATTGGCTGCTAGTAAGAGGTTTTGAGTTCATCCATGCATGTTGAGGGCAATCCTGACCCTGGGATAGCTTCTGGGGAGTACGTCCCAGTGTGGATAAGGGAAGGCAGTGTGTGTCCCCTTGAGGCTCTGCCTCTATTTGGTCTGTCCAGAATTCTCTCCAGCTGTGCTTCTGTGATCCTGAAAAGTCTAAAATTCAAAACCACCTCCTAGAGCCAAAGATAAGGGCTCAGGAAATTTCTTTTCACTGAAATTTGCTAATTCTAGTGAATGATGGGCCCAGATCTTTGTTGAACTTTTTCCTCTGTTTAATTATGCAAACATTATTCCTTTAATGGGATCTCCGAGTGTAGTCAACCCTGCATTCAAAATGGAAACCCTTGCACCACCTGATATCACATACCCATAGTTGGTTGGAGTTTCCTTTCAAATGTTTCTCGAGTCTTCTTTTCAAATAATTATGGCCCCTGTGTTGTGTGAGGATCCTCCAGACTCTTGTGCACCAGTGGTCTCTGCTAGCTTCCCTATTCCAACTCATTTGAAAACATTCCAAAGTAATTGCAATCACCCACTTTTGGCTTGTGAATCCCAGAGCGACCCCAAAGAGCTTTTATAAGCCCCATTTCCTCTTTAAAAACTTACTGTGAAATAGTCCCTACAAGTATTATCACTCTCAATTTAAAGATGAGTTGGTAATTCGTAGAATCATAGTTTATTATTACATGAGGTAGCAAGACTGTCAGACACAAAAATTTCTAGTTTGAGTGTAGATGTAGCAGTGATTAATTAATTAAAATTAAATTCTTACCTGCAATGGCTAATTCACCATAGGATGCTGCCATACTAAATTTTCTCTGCTCTCTAGTTTCTCCTAATAATTATTTTTAGTTTATAGGTAAGATGTATAATAAATGACATACATATAATTTGGAAGTAGGTAGCTCAGAAAATCCTATGGTCGATTTAAGTCATGAAAACCATTTCCCCTTTATGAGTTTTACATGCTTGCTTGAGAGGTTGCTTGTTGGTTTCTAAAGCCTCATCCCAATGTCAGTGTGCAAGTTGATGTCCCTTGGCTCATGGTGGCAAATACATGAACATTGGAAGTCAGTGCCATGTGGGTTTAAAGCTAGACTCTGCTTTTTGGAAGCTGTGTGACTTGTCTTGCTCAGACTCTGCTTCCTAATATGGAAGCATGGACCTGATGCTTTTCTACATCTGCTGTTTGTTGTCATAATCTAAGAGATGGTGTATATGAAGTCCGGAGCACATAATAACACTTACTAAAGGTGAGATCCCTGCCTCCCGGGAAGGAAGACACACCTACGGGTTTGACATGCTCATTTGTGTCTTTGTTGCCCCTCCCTTCCCTACAGACATGGGTGTGCATGTAAGTCTTAGTCATCTCTTTGGAAAGAGCCCACTCAACCTCTCACTCATCATACACTGGCCACATGGGCATTTTCTGTGCCCTGGGAGTTCTGCTTCATAGCCTACTCACTGCCATCCCTCTGCCAGGGAGGCTCTTCTTCTGGGTCACTCAAGTCTGGTAGGGAGGCTCTTCTTCCAGGTCAGTCAAGTCCTAGTAGGGATGCTCTTCTTCCGAGTCATTTAAGTACTGGCTCAGGAGACCTTCACTGACTCAGATTCTGAAGTCCCTGCCCATCCACTCACCTATTTTATTTTCCCCATAGCATTTTGTTGTCTGAAATCGTTATTTCTTGATTTAATTTTCATGTGATTTGCCTTCTGACCCTCCTGGCGTGGAATGGTAGATCCACCAGGACAGGGATTTTGTTGGTGTCACTCCGTCTTGCGATCTAGAACACCGCCTGCACTTGGTTCATATGCAACAGGAATGTAACGAGACTATAAATAACGTGGTAGCACTGAAGGGGGCAGACTTCCTGGAGAGAACCTTGAACATTACCTATTGAAAATGATAAACTTTTTGACCTCAATTTCTCTTCCTCAGAATTTGTTCCATGGACACGGTTGAAGATGTCCTGGAAAAGCTGACTCTAAATGTGTCTGTCATCACTCACGTAGGCTCCATGATGACATCCTGATATCCAGCCTGGCATCTCTCCATTCTCTTTTTTCATACTTAAGCCAAGAATATTTTCTTCCCCTTTAAAACATGTTTTTATCAAAATGACCTTGGTTAAAAAGTTAAAGTCTGGTGTACTGGAAACCATTGGTTTGCTGTCCCATGTCTCCTGGGCCCTTCTAGAGAGGACTGTGCACTTTAGCTTTGTCCCATTCGTTGTCATGATCTGCATATTGAACTTCTTTTTCCTACCTTACTTTTTTTTTTTTACTTTATCATATCCAGACTTTCTCCTGTCTCTCTTTGTGTAATGAATTTTTCTTTTCTTTTTTTCTCTGCTTGTTTAGGATTTATGTTTTCTATTTCTACGTGTTTATTTTATTTTTTATTTATTTATTTTTAAAGATTTTATTTATTTATCTGACAGAGAGAGAGAACAAGTAGGCAGAGAGACAGGCAGAGGGAGAGGGAGAAGCAGGCTCCCCGCTGAGCAGGGAGCCCGATGCGGGGCTCGATCCCAGGACCCTGGGATCGTGACCTGAGCCGAAGGCAGCCGCTTAACCGGCTGAGCCACCCAGGTGCCCCTATTTTATTTATTTTTAATTTTATTTTTTTGATTCAATTAATTAATATATAGTGTATCATTAGTTTCAGAGGCAGAGTTCGGTGATTCATCACTTACATATAACACCCAGTGCTCATTACATCATGTGCCCTTCTTAATACCCATCACCCAGTTACCCCAACCCCCTCCCACCCAGCAACCCTTAGTTTGTTTCCTAGAGTTAAGAGACCAAGCTACTGTCCTCCATGAAACATAGCCCAGTCTGCTTATTTTTGAAGGAGCATTCTCACCATATTAACCCCCTGCAGAAAGCATGCTAGTTGCCCATAGAACGAAGACTAGGATCCTTGCCTTGGTCTCCAAGGTTCTAAGTTGCTCTCTCTGCCTCATCTGAAATCATGCTCTGTGTTGATTTCAGTGCTCTTTTGGCTTCCTGTGGCCTCTCAGGGATCTGCACACATCCCATTCTCTCTGTCTGTAGGGCCTTCTCCCTCAGGCCCTCTCAGCCCCTGACCCTCTCCTCTAACCTCCAAATAGATAAAATTGCCCTTGTAAATAGCCTCCTAGCATCATAGATCCTTTGCGGCACTTATCAGAAGTGTAATTTTGCTTCTGTTTCAATGGTCATTTGGTCAAATCTGTCTCACCCACATAAGTGCTGTAAGGATAGTAATTATATCTGACTTTGCTTACCAGCTTCTTCCCTAGTCTCTGTTGAGTGAACAGACGCTGAAGGAACAGTAGGTCAGTTGATAGCAGTGAGGGACTTTGGATGGTATATCTCAGCCTGTTTTTTGAGGCTATTTAGGAGATCCAAGTTGAACTCATTGAGTGATCATGGCAAGATGTCAACTAAACCAAATCTGAGACTCGTCAGAGAAACAGGTGACACTAAGTAATGATCCATGTGGCTTAGGTGTAAAGATGCTTTGTTTATGCCTAAGCTTCTTAATATACTGTCGCATATCTTCCTGGCTCTGTGGGGTCCTCTGTTGGTTCATGATCATGCACTGGCACAAGACTGACTCATGTCGATGGCGGTGTGCAATTCATGGGTCTTCACCCTGGTTCCCACCATTAACCTCAGTGAGGTTCTGGGTGGAGCTGCTTTCATTTGTGTGTCTCTTATTTCACTGCCTGCTGGGAAGTATGCTTGTTCTTCCTCTTCATCGCTTTGGTGCTCTTTGCCTCTGTATTTTATATTAGACTTCCAGAAAGAAAAGATGGGTCTCACAGCAAAGCTGACTATCCTTATAGGAGGTGGTGGAAAAACCACAGGTGGCTGAAGGAGCTCTGGGATCTCTCTCGTATGTTCTGGACAGTGTCTCTGCTGGTGTTTTCCCTCGGCTGCCCGTGATGGGGGGCTCAAACCAGTTTCAGCTTCCCCTGGGACCAGTGGCTTCCTTCCTCCTGGGGGTGCACCTGAACTCCGCTCCTAGATGCTGCTGGAAACCCACTCTGCCTGTGGCCCAGTAGCCTGACTTTTCCTTCGCTTACAAGACTGCAGTCACTCTTGCCTTGTCAGGGAGAGCAGCATAGCAGAGGGGAGTACCCCTGAAAGTCACAGTCACGCCACGTGTCCATCACAGTGTCCTGGCCCTGTGTGACTTGCTGCGGGGTCGGAGCAAAGATCAGGGGACCCGTGCCTTCTCTTGTGACCCTGGCTTGTAGGTACTTTGCTCAGTTGTCTTAGCTGGGGGAAATGAGTTGAAAAGTGTCCCCCCAAATTTGTGTTCACCTGGAACCTCAGGATGCAACCTTACTTGAAAATAAGGTCTCCAGATTGAGTGATGATTTAGAGAGGAAATCATGTTGGATTTTGGGTGGCCTCTAAATTCAATAACGGGTGTCACTGGAAGAGAAAGTAGGGGGGGGATATAGACGGAGACATGGGCAGAGGCCATGAGAAGGTGGGGGCAGCTCTTGGACTGACGCATCTATAAGCCAGGTTGTCCCAAGGATTGCAGACAGAACCAGAAGCTAGGAAAGGCATGGGATGATTCCTTCCTCAGAGCCTCCAAAAACCCAGCTCCACCTACACCTCAGTTTCAGACTTCTGGCCTCCACACCTATGAGAGAATAAATTCCAGGTATTTTAAGCCACTCCGTTTGTGGGGACTTGTTACAGCCGCCGCAGGGACCTGATACTGTTGGTTTCCAAGAAGCAGAAACTGAGAAGGGGTTTCTTGTGCCGGTTATTGAAGGACTGTTGAGGAAGGGCAGCACAAGGAGCAGGTGCGTCAGGGGTGGGGTTCCAGCTGGACCCAGCCTGACCTCCCGGGGGTTGGGGGGGGCGGCCTGGAGCACAAAGTGTCCGCTACATTTCTTTGGCAGTGGGGCCAACCTCTTGAACCCCAGGTCAGCCTGATATGGACCGTGGGCTGCCAGGGAGGAGTGGGGGGCGTCCCCCAGGGGGTGCTGGTTCTCATGTCGTAGAGACACTTTTCTGGGGCGAGGGGCATGTGGGTGCAGTTGAGCTAGTAGCTGCTAACTCAGCTGGAAGATGGGGGTGCCCTGGCCCGTGCCTGGTTACCTCGGCTTTGACCATGCCAATAATTGCCTCTTTATCTAAATCCTGATGTGTGATAAGTGGCAACCACGTTGCGTGGCAGGAGACACCCCCAAGGGGTACCATGTTGCACAGCACACAAGATGCCCACCGTTCTTCCTGTTGTCCGCAGTCGGAGTGGGACGTCCCCTTCCCTTGCTACAGAGAGGTACCAGGCTCCAGGAGTGTGGCAACAGGGACACTGGGATGGATGGGGCTCTTGCAGGGGGAGGGCCAGGGCACCTCTGAAGGCTGCCTGAGCTCCCTGCGGAGCCAGGAGCAGCTGGAGGTGTAGGACCGAGGTCTGAGACACCGTTAGCACAAAGGAGAGGAAGAGGCTGTGGTCACCGAATTGCTTTTTCATCTGTTACTCACAAAACATTTAGTAACAAAAACTAGGAATCAAATTTGCCGTTGACGCAGCAGGACATTATATCAATCCTTATTATGAAAAATCTGTATCGATTCCTGTCCATCTTATTTTGCTGTTATCTGTATGTGTAGCAAAAATGACTATTTTTCATGGCCTCTTTCCTACGAAAAGGGTCATAGTTTACAAAATAATAAAGAACACTCCCATAAAGATGACATCCTAAACTCCAGTCTACTGATTTTTTTTCCCCTCTCCACTGTGTGTAACATGTGCATTTTCCCCGGACATAAAACATGCATGTCAAATTAAATTACCTGACTATTTTAGGTGGTATTCCCCGTGTACCCACTTGGAATGCCCTTCCAAATCAAAAACAGTTCTTGAGACAGTAACAGAAGCATCACAAATCAGACAGATGGTTTTCGGAGTTTTGCCTCCAGTAATTGAGAGTAAACAATGTATTGTTCAGGGTTCCCCATGATATCTTCATACCTCCTTCTGCTTGCGCTTGATTTATTGGAGGTGCAGTTTAGGTGGGAAGTAGCCATGCGCCGAGGGACGGAGAAGGCGGACTGGTCAGGTTCTGGTGTTCGTTTCCGTTGACTGTGCAAGTGTGCCATGCAGAGATGGGGCCAAGTGTTTGCCCTGTCTCACCTGGTGCAGGTGCCAAGAGATAGCTTGCTCACAGTCTCAGGCAGCAGCACGCATGATACACATTTTCAAGAAGTTCTGCTTTCAAAACTCCGCATTTAAAAAAAGCTCCAAAAGGCACAGTGCTCTTTGAGATGACCTTCATGCTTTTCCATTCCCTGTACTATCCCCCTGCATCTGGTTCCCTCCATCTCAGCAGCCTGAACATGACTGAAGCCCTTGGAGGACACCCAGCCCAGTGCCGGCTCAAAGAGGACACCTGGGGAATGAGCTGTGTGGTCCTTGTGCTGAAGGCTCATTTCCTTACGCAGCCCGTTTGTCCCTCCTGCACTCAGCACACCTAGCCAGCCCCTTTCCTACTGCAGGGAGCCTAAACCTCTCTGTCTGTCCAGCCCCATTTACCACTGATGCTCTGCAGCCCCCCAGCAGGTGCATCTGAGGCTGGCCTGCCTGGGAGCGTATGTCATATTCATGCCCATGCCCACTCCCAAGCTGCCTTATGCCCCTCGACACTTTCCAACCCACCCCCTTGCCTTCCATGGCTGCTTTTTTCCTTTCTAGATGTTCTAAATCTTTCTGCGAGTTTCCAGAAGAAATGACTTCCTAGATCCTCATGTGCTCCTCAACTTGGCAACTTTTGTCCTCTTCTTTTATTTTTCACACTCTCCTTATGCCCTCAACATGCTTTTGCTTTTGCTTAGGAACTGCTAAAAGGTTTCCTTCTTGGGCTATAAATATCTCAAGGTTGGAAGCTCTGTTCCTCCTCATACCAGCTGTATGGTTCCGGCAGCTTCCCTGTTTTGTGCCTCCATTTTCTCGTCTGGAAAGTGGGGATGGTGATAACATCTGCCTCCCATAGGGTTGCTGTGGGTTTGTGCATCTAAAGAGGTTTAGAGCAGTGTCTGGCCAATTGTAGGTGGTGAATGCTGGCTTTCTTCCTCCTCTGAGACAGTGCAGAGGGCTGCATGACCTTGGGTGGACACACCAGTGATTCGGATGGTATTACGCTATGATTTCATGGAGAAAACTCAAGGACTACTTATGGGCAAGTCTCTATGTTGGTACACAACCACCCCTATATTCCTGGGCCCCAGACCTGGGGGGGTGCGGATGCTTGCGGGTGAGTCCACCAGCCACCGGGGCATGGAGTTGTGAGCCCCAACGTGCTGCCCTGCACTGTGACCCACATGTGCCAATAGAGGAAAAAATGTTGAAAAGCGTTCAGAACTGATTCCAAGTTTGGTTTTCATGTCAATAAATGTGAGGAGAAACTGAAAAAATTGAGGGAAAAGACTCCGTTAAAAAATGTGAAAGGCGACTTTTTGTATACCCGGGATGATGAAGACCAGTTATGTAATACCTCCTTTTTATTTTTAGGAGGATGTAATTTAGAGGATGTTCCTTGGTTTGACTTGGGGAAGAGCTCAGGGTTCTCTGGAACTGAACACAAGATGGCCTGAGTGTGCTTGAATGGGAGCTGGCCTAGGATTTGGGGCTCTCTGCGGGGTCTTGCTATGATGACATCAGTGCTCGTAACGCTCTGTTACCCTGTGCTGGGGTGGTCGTTGTGGGGGACTCACTTCCTTTGCTCAGTGGATACAACACAATGGGCCAGTCTCAGTACCCGAGTCTCTTTGAGTTTCCCAAGAGGAAAATAGGGTCTGAACATCAAAGGTGCTACCCCATCTTTTCTAGAAGACTGCTCAGAAAACCTAAACTATTAAGAATATTTATGGGGGCGCCTGCGTTGCTCAGTCGGTTAAGTGTCTGCCTTCGGCTCAGGTTATGATCTCAGGGTCCTGGGATTGAGTCCCCAGTTGGGCTCCCTGCTCAGCAGGGAGTCTGCTTCTCCCTCTGCCCCTCCCCAACCCTGGCTTGTGCTCTCTCTCTCTCTCGCTCACTCTCTCTTTCTCATGAATAAAATCTTAAAGAATATTTTTGGGGCAACAAGCAGTTTATCACAGAAGTATAAATGTCACACTGTTTCTGGAATGTTCCTGGGGAGGGGAGGGATCTGGCACCATAGGGCCACTTAGAGCCTTGGAGGAGACTGCAGAGGATGGGTCAGGGCCCCCAAGATTCTAAGATGTCAACACCAGTGAGTTAATAATATGAGGAAACATCCCCCAGTTGCCCTCCTAGAGATGGGTCTAATTTTTTAGCCCCCAAACTACTTCACTGTGACCTTGAAGGAGGTCTCTAACTTCCATATTTAATATCAACCTCTCTGATAACCTCCATTTGGAGAAACTTCAGTCACACCCCACAAAGCTCCCACCTTCCCTTCCAAAGGAAAAGCAGTTTTTTCTCTCCTTCGCCATAAGCCCTTCATCCCCAGGCTGTGCCGTGGTTCCGCGCTCAACTGCTGTCTTCACTCTGATTACAATTAGCACGGTTCCTCGTTCCTCGGGAAACCTGCTTCTACCTTGACGCACTTCCAGCCTGGGCGATCAAAGTGCATCAGAACTGCTAGCAGCAGATGGGTTTCTAAATTGGCCAGGGAAAGGCCGTCCCGTGACGTTCTCTGAACCTGGCAAACACCAGGAAGTGGAAATTGTGCATGATGAGAATAAACTCAGGTTGGGTGTATTTATTAAGCCCAAGATATTGGCTGGCAACTCGTCTTGTCCTCACCGGGTATGTGCTGCAAGAATTGCTGGGAGGGATAGAGAACAATCGTTTCCACTGGTGGAAGACAAGATGTCATGGTGAGCAGCGTTAGATCAGACAGTGCCCATGAGATCACGGGGAAACTTGCATAAAAATGCAGGACAAATATATATCATGGTGCCGTTCTCGGAATGGTCACGCCGCAGTCCCGAAAGGGAGTGTCACCATATACTGATAGGGCAGGTGGGCGGGTCCCCTCTAGTGGCCCGGAGCTTCAGTCTGGGGTGCAGAGTGGACCCGGGGTGACCTCGTTTCCTTTAGTGGAGCCACAGCCTAGCTGCTAAAAGCCCGGATGAATTTCTAAAATCCACCTTTCTGTTGTCTGCCATTATTAGTCAGCATCAGAGTGTTTTCTGAGTAGTTTCCCCTTAGCCACATTCTTTGTTATTCTTGGTTTTTTCTTTTTGTCCCTGTCGCCAAACCTCTGCATATGTGGGAAACATAAAATTTGATATATCTCTTGGTGAAAGTACAGAGAGAGAGAGAGTGAGCAGAGGGGTGGGGAGAGGGAGGGGGGAGACAACAGTGAGCAACACACCAAGGATCATAATTGACAAACCAGCGACATTAAGCCACTGTAGGTTCTATCGCTCGTAAGATCCCAAATGTCACCTGGGGCCACCGGCAGCAGAACTGGCAGTTCATCCCGTCAATTACCCGTGATGTCCAGGACCAAATATTAGCAAGGCTGGAATTAATACCAAGTGATCATTTGCATCTGAAATGTAGTCGGGAGCCATTGTGAGATAGCCAATCCTGGGGTTGCTGTTCTGAACATGGGCTAGGCTGACATTCCCAAACGTAAGTAAGGCACATGTTCTTCCGTGCATTTTCCTAGCTGCAGAAGCTTACGTCTGTATGTCATCCTAAAGGTCAACCTTTTCAGGCGGCGGAAGAAAACAGGCATCAGGGGAAGCAGACGGGGCTGCTGTGTGGAAAGAGTGAGTGTCCGGTGCGCCTCAGTGGGTCCAGGGAGCGACCCTCATCCCCCGCCTGGCCGCTGCTGATTGTCCGGCACCTGCTTTGTGCTTGGCTGTGTGCTTGCGCCAAGGGATTTGAACCCCGAGTTACTGGCAGGACCTGTCGGTACCCTAGTTTGACCTGAACCCGCCCCTCCCCCTGGGCTGCTGCCGTGTTTGAGGTAACAGTGAAGTCCCTCTGTGAACTCCTTTCCCTTCCGTCTCCAGCACTCCCCCTACTGAAAGTCTTCATATTCCCGCCCCCCCCATTGAGTAGCTGTGCTTTTAAAACAGAGTGCAAAAGAATTAAGAGGCTTTTATTATTGTTGATATTTTTTAAAAATTAGCGATGGTGATTAAAACCTGGAAATGACTGTCATTTCTGTGAGGTACTCAAGGTTATGTTTCTCTCCGTCTGATGCCTCACCAGTGATCATTTCCTTGCAGTAAAAATCATATGGGAAAAGAATTCGAAATGACCTACTTTATCAAGGAGATCAAGCCTTAATGCTCATATTCAGTGTTGCTGCCTATGATTTCTCACCTTCCAGCGAGTGTAAGAATGTTGTGCAGCAGATGCTCTGTTCTGATAGGTATTGAGTTCTTTGATATATATCCATAAATACCAAACATGTATAAAGTAGGAAGACTATGCTTCGTGTTTTGATCTATGGGGGAAATGGGGAGAATTTCACCTTACTTTGCGATTTGGTCCTATCAGTTCATTATTTCTAATAAGTAGCGATCTTACCCATAGTACTTTCCCATCGTAGATTTAATTAGTCTTTCCCCCCCTCCTTTTTGCTAGTTGACAGAGCTGAAAGGAGGGAAGCGGCAGCAATTTGAAACCTTGTTAGAAATTTATGAAGTGCTAAAATGTTTTATTCCCAGAGGCTGGCTTCCCAGCTGTCGCTGGAACAAGCTTGCTGTCCGCCTCCCCGCGGGTCCGGGATGCAGGGTGGAGGTGGGCTGCCCTGAGAGTGGGCACGGGGTTGGGTAAATGATGCTTTCCATAATTAGCGCAGGGTAGAGGGAAGATAATTATTTTCCCCACAATTGACCAGTGGTGTGTAAGATGAGAAATGAGGGGCATCTGGAGAAGAAAATGCAGAGCCAGAGATTAAGACCCTTGGCTGCCTTTAATAAAATATGCTGGCAGGGTAGTGAGTGGGGTCAGCTGTGGGCGTGGACATCAAAACAAATAAACACCTAGCTCATTGGTGGCTTCCGGCAGACTCTTTGCTAGACATTTCTAGCAAAATGGCCCTGAATTAAGTTTTTTTTTTTTCCCCCTGGAGAAAATGCCTTCTTGCCAATCTCACAAGGTGTCAAGGATGGTCTTGTAAAGGGGCTGTATCTTACCTGCAATGTCTTGATACCCCCCAAGTCCTTCCCTCACCACTTCTCCAGTGCCTCTGATTTCTTTCTCAGGGGAAATTTTTGTAGTTGTTCTTAATTGGAGAGATCATTCGTGACCACAGACACCCTGGAGAATAAGCTTCTCATAATAAGGGTGCCATGTGGGATGTGGTGGAGACTGGGCGTCCCGCAGAGGCAGCGGGGGTGGGGCAGACCAGGCACAAGGAAGGGACCCGGCTGTCCCTTCAGAGTTTGCTACCTGGCCATGCAGGAAGGAGCGGGGGATCCTAAGAGCAGCCTCCTCTGCTGGCGCCAGACCACCCCACCGTGGGAGGGTCAAACCTTTGCTTCAATCTCCGTGCACTGACAGATGGCAAGAACACTGGGTAGGAAAAGGTGCCCTGAGTACTCCCACGCCACCCACCTCCTCTGCCTCTCTAAGGAGTAAAATATTTTTGGTGGCATAGAACTTTCTGACAAGTTTATTTGATTTAAATCTTACTTGCAGGGCACCTGGGTGGCTCAGTTGGTTGAGCGTCCGACTCATGATTTCAGCTCAGGTCATGATCTCAGAGTTGTGAGATCGAGCCCTGCATCGGGCTCAGTGTTCAGCACCGAGTCTACTTGTCTCTTTCCCTCTGTTCCTCCCCCCATTTGCAAGCTCTCTCTCTCAGATAAATAAATAAATAAATAAATAAATAAATAAAATCTTCAAAAAATCTTATGTGCAATGTCCCAGGACACTCTTTAATTAGGAGCTTTACTATGTGCATTAGTTTGCTGGGATTGTTGCAACAAAGCACCATGAGCTGGGCACCTTCAACAACAGACGTTCATGGTGTTGCTTCTCTCTGTGCCAGGAGGGAAGACTGTGGTCCAGGCCATTCCCCTTGACTTGTCAATGGCCATCTTCATCTTCACACGGCCTTCTCCCTGTGTGCATATCTGGGTCCAAATGTCCCCTTTTTACAAGGACACTAGTCTTTTTGGATGACAGCACACCCCAAAGACCTGATTTTACCTTGATTACTTTTGTAAAGATCCTTTCTTCAAATAAGATAACATTCTGAGTTATTGGGGGTTAGGGTTTCAACATATGAATTTTGAAGGGACATTACACTGTCCATTCATTTATCCAAGAACTGCATGTCAAGTGGCCATCAAGGACAAGGAAGGTCCTTCAAGATATAAAATGTTGGAAGCTCTAGCTCCTATCCTGCGAGTCTGTACAGCTCGGCCTGGGGCCTGGGGCCTGGGGCCTGGGGCCTGGGGCCTGGGGCCTGGGGCATGGCACAGGTGGGTACTGTTGTAGGCTGAGTAATGGGCCACACAAGGTCCTGATCCTGGAGCCGGTGAATACCACCTTATAGGGCAATGAGGACTTTGCAGATGCAGTTAAGGATCTTGAGATGGGGAGATCATCTGGGTCCTGACAAGAGGAAAGCAGAGGGATGGAGGGGAAGAGAGAAAGCTAGAGAGAAGGTGGAGGAAGGGGCCACAGCCATGCACTGCGGGCAGGCTTTGGAAGCAAGCAAAGACAGGAAAACTGCTTCTCTGCAGCCTTTGGAAGGAACGGAGCCCTGCCAACCCATTTGGTTTCTGACCCCTAGAACCGTAGGATGAGACATTGGTGTTATTTTAAGCCACTCAGTTTGTGGTTACAATAGCAATGGGAAGCTACTGCAGGTAGGAGCTGGTGGGCTCGGAGCAGCCTGGAGCTGTACTCGGATTTACAAATCTGCTCGGAGCAATGGTGGTGAAGTCCACTACTCAGGAAGAGCAAGGACGGCGCCTACAGCTTGGCTTAGGGATACTCCCTGGCAACTTTCAAGCCCCCACCTAGGTTCTCATTCAAATCAGATAGCAGGCCACCTTGTTCCATAAGGAGAAGCTGGTTGCAGGCAGGATGGAGGCACCATTGGGGGGTGGGTGGGTGGGGAGAGGTGAAGCTCCACAATGAGTCCTGCGTTGCAGGAGGAGAAAGAAGAGGTGCATACTGAGCAGTGATGCAGGAATCTCAAGATTCTAAGTAAGTTCTGATATCCCTGTTGGAGCACAGCCCAAGTACACACACACACACACACACATACACACACACACGCACACTCACCCCCTACGCGCACATACACATTGTGGGGTGTGAGCGCAGTGACTTGCAGCGGTGTCCTGGGGAGCCCTGTTTGCATAATGCTGGAGCTGCAGCTGGGAGGAGGTAGGGATGGATGGAAGGGAGTTTGGGGTCAGGCAGGCAGGTGGAGATGCAGGAGGGCTAGGGCGCACTCTTCCCAGAGGTCCCTGGGAGAGTCACACCCAGCTTCCTAGGCACAGAGGACAGCCAGGCGAGGCATCGGTGAGTGGGGATGGTGGGGACTCGCAGAGAAGCAAGCTTCCTCCACCTCTGTGGCAGCCATGCTGCTGGTGACACTGAACGTCTGGAAGTGGCACTTTCTCACTCCTTGAAGGGTCTGCAGCTGGGGCCTCTGGTGAAAAGAACATTGTCTCTGGGGTAAGGCTGGTGGGAAGCAAGTCCAAATTCTTCTCTAAGTCATCTGCGAGTTTTGTGCAAGCTCAGCACCCTTTTCAGCCTCAGTTTTCCTATCTGAGAAATGGGAATGATTGTATAATGTTTGGAGCAGGACTGAGGCAAAGACCAATGAATGGATGGATGTGAACTTACCAAATGTGGTGCCTGATTTTCTGTGGGGTTCTAGAGGTGCCTGGGGCCTCTTGGCATCTCCCTCCTGCAGTGGTTGGGATAGTAATGCTGGGATGGAGGGTGGAGGGTGAAGAGCGGTGCTGAAGGCAAGGGTGCCACCCTGGGCTGCAGACTGACCTCCACCAGGGAGCAGGCTCACAGAGATGCTGGGGAGGAGGAAGTGGGCTAGTTTTGGCTGCTGGTATTTGAGGCAGGGTGAGCTGGTTCCCATGCTCATTTAGCAAGTGGCCTGGGGTCCACCAGCCCTCCCAACCAAACCAGCAATCTGAGAATAGGACTGGGTCTGTGCTGAAGACAGCATGGAAGGGTCTGTGTTGGGGCACTTGGGTGGCTCAGTTGGTTGAACGTCTGCCTTCGGCTCAGGTCATGATCCCAGGGTCCTGGGATCGAGCCCTACATTGGGCTCCCTGCTCAGTGGGGAGTCTGCCTGTCCCTTTCCCTCTGCCCCTCCCCCCTGTTGTGCACTCTCTCTCTTAAATAAATAAAATCTTAAAAAGAAAAAAAGAAGGGTCTGTGTCCCCTGGTGTTTCTTAACTAGAGGAGGAAGAGGATGAGGCAGGTTAGCCAGTGGGCTGCTCTCAAGAACATGGGCATTTGCCAGAAACTGGCAGGGCAGAGAGGAGACACACACTCTAAAGGACTCTAAAGGCTGTCCAACTGGTTATTATACTCAGATTTCAAAACAAAACATCTAATGCAACCCACAGAGACTCCAAAGGGTGAAGAGGAAGCCAGAGTAGAGTTGGCTACAAGGCTGCCATGATGTTGGAGGAATTAGGGGCAGTAGAGATACCTGATTGGTGGGGTTTTAGGCAGTGGTGGGGGTGGGATGGGACATACAGGATAGGATGAGGGCATAGGAGAGTTTGCAAGCCCAAGGAGTTTGCAAGCCCCAGGAATTGAGCCTGGGGTCCACCTGGGCTATTGGTTTTTGGTCCCTTCCGGGAAGACTCACCATGGAGGTAGTGGGACAGGCTAATGCCCTATGCTAGGGAGGAGCTGTATTTTCCTCTGCCCATCCCTCTCTGCATCCCTTTCTCTGCCCCCTTTTCTCTCCTAAATGGCTCTCTCCATCCCTTACCCATTCCCAACACTGCTTTGGCAGCCCTGTGCAGCCTGGACCCCTCTCCTCTGAGGAATGTCACAAATGCACATCCTGGTTCTTTGGGGTAGTTTGTTCACTAGGGTAAGTGTTTGGATGCAAGCCAGAGGAAGAGCTACAGATCAAAAGTTTTCCTTAACATCACCTGCTGGGGTGGGTGAGTATCCCAGTCAGGCCCTGTGAAGAAGCCTGTTTCTCCTGAATTTCTGCCAGGTGTGTCTTGGCTGGAAGGAAGATGAGACAACTTGGGATATACGGTCTTGGGGTAAAGCCTCTTTCAGGAGCTAGCTTAGCACCTTGCTCTCCCAAGGTCACTGAGCTGGTGCTCCTAGTCATCCAAACAAGCAGCTGATACAAAGGCAGAGTTGGCCCCAAAGAGGAATAGGTATGACCCAGATAATTCATTTGTTTTATGCCAGAAGTTACTGCATTTCCTACTTTCTGTGTCTCCATTTTGGTTCCTTACTTTGTGTTTTTCTTTCTTTCTTGCCCAGAAGATATACGTATTAATCTCCCAGGGCTGTGACAGAGTACCACAGAGTGGCTTAACACGAAAGAAATTGATGGTCTCATAGTTCTGGTGGCCGAAAGTCTGAATTGAGGTGTTGGCAGGGTGGGTTCCTTCTGGAGAATCCAAGGGAGAATCTGTCCCACATGTCCCAACTCCTGTGGTGGATGGCAGCCGGTGGCTTGTGGCCACCTCCCTCCAGTCTGTGCCTCTGTCACCACATGGTGTCCTCCTGGCGTCTCTGTCCCCACATCTCTGGATCTTGGATGACATCCGCAAAGACCCTAATTCTGTATAAGGACACATTCACAGGTACTGAGATTAGGGCTTGAACAAACCTTCTTGGGGGACCCAGTTCTGCCCACAATGCTGGGTCTACTGAGTCCTTCACACAAACCGGTTCCAGGCACATGGGGAGGACTGGATGAATCCGGAAGACAAGGCATTAGACGGCAATGGAAGAGAATGTCGCAGGTCACTCTGGATCCACTGGGTTTAAATTAAGGGACTGTGAATATTCTCTCTCACCAAAGCACGAATAGAAAAGTCACATTTGGAAAGTTCCCCTGTGTGCTCTAATTCCCCATCCATTGCTGGTGCTTTGCCAGCCTCTCAGGTGCAGCTCTTCTGTGGTTTTACTGAGAAGCTTTGCGAGCCTCTGACAATGGTGGCTCTCTCCTCGATGGGACCTTCGTGCTTCCTTGTAGCTAGCTTGAGAGTATGGACATCTGAAGTATTTCTGCGAGAGTGTGGGAATGCTTCCTGTCCTTTCATTTTCAAATTAGCCTTTTCACTTAGATCTAGAAGAGGTAGCAGTTTCTGAAACTTTCTAGGTTTTGTGTTTTTGCCTTTGAGCTGCCAGGGTGTGGCTCCAAGCATTTAACTCTCCCCTTAGATGCCAGTGCTTTGCTCAGGGCGTGAATGAGATGTTTGCCTCGAGACACTTCTCGTTTAAGACCGTAGTATTTGTTTGTACAGAGGAATGGGAGAACTTACTACAGCCATTTTCCACAAATAATCTACCATAGAAGTTGAGTGACATGATCTTCTGTATTTGTAGTGGAGTAAAAATAATGTATATATCGGCACTTGGTAACTTTTCTTACAGAGCTATAGAATATTCTAGAAATTAGTTGTACAGGCTTGTGAGCTACATCGCTTGTGTTGTAATTCTAGCTCCAGGACACACAAACTGTATGAACTTTGACCAACTTTTCTGTGCCTCAGTTTCCTTCTCTGTAAAATGGGAATGGCAATACCTCCTTCCTAGGGATGTGGGTGGTAAGGATCAAATGAGTTAAAATATGGAAAGTGTTTATCACAGTATCTAGCATATTGCAACTGTTACGCAGATGTTACTTGTTTTAATTACTGTATCGTTTTGCTCTTGAACTCGCATGTCAGCTAATATACGTATGGTGCATGCATGTGTGTGTGTGTGTTGGGGGGATGCCCTATACACCATAGCCAGGCCATGGCAAACCATGGTGCTACCTTGACCCTGCTCTTCTGTGTCCTTCCATCCATCATTTCCACCTTGCTTTGACCTCTCAGGGGAGGGGGGGAGCTTCCCTCTCCTTTTGGTGTCCCCCTCTGCCTATGCAGGGTGTCTGTCATCTCAAACCACCCAGCTCTCTCTCAAGAACTTCATCGTATCCCCACATCTCTCCTCATCCTGCATACTGCCATCCTCACCTCTCTTCAGGATGCAGGATCTCCATCTGGAGGTCGTATCTTTGGTCTTCTCCCCACCATGTCTTATAGCTGGACTCCATCACTGGACCTCCAAGCTCTGCTTGTCCTTGATATAGGATGAAGAATTTAGGATTTAGAAAATACTTTTTTCTCTCAATTGGCCCATAAAGCCTGGCTTTCAAACTCTTATCTCAGACTCAAGAAACAAAATCAGGAGCTCAGAGCTGAATCTAGGTGTATCTGTCCTCTCTGACTCAATGGCCACCATCTCCTTGGTGGATGAAGGAGCCATGGGGCAATTAGTAAATGAAAATGCGTGGTTTTGTAGCAGATGCTGTTGGCACCTGCCCAGACCCTCTCAGACTTTAGCATCTCCTGGCAGGTAGTCAGACTTCTGGCTGCTGGCAGGAGCTACACTTTGCCTCAGGGCTCCTGCCGGAATGCTTGGGGATTGACTCCTAGGAGTAGCCTTCAACCAGTGACTGTAGGAGTTAATGACACATACACGAGTCTCTCAGGCAGGCTAACTGTGATGTGGGTCTTGCAGTGTCCCGAAGATGAAATTACAGGTGCTCAGAATGGTGACTTGTCTGAAAACTCACCCTTCCCTGGCCATCTTCCATCTTCTGACTCCCTCGCCCCATTCAGTGCCTATGACTCCCCAAAACATCTCCCAAATAGACTGCTTTCACTTGAGTCCTTGTCTCAGGGTCTTCTGAGAGGATCTAGGGGTAAAACAGTGTAATGTGTCAGATGGGTTGCTCTCACTGCAGTTGAACCTGTTAGCACGGTAGGGGATGGCCTGGAGAGAAGTGATGAAGAGGAGGCTGTTGTGGTGGTTCTGGTGGAGGGTCCTGTGCGTTCAGGGGGTGGTGATGATATCAGGGGGACAGGATAGTGGTGGGGCAGCAGAAGGATGGGACATGAGTCCAAGGTGTTGGGTGAGGTGATTGGGAGCACGTTGGTCCCTCCAGTTGAGCTGAGCATGGCAGTGTGGAGCTGGCCTGATAGCCAGAAAGTCTGGGCCACTATTTCTTTCCATTCTTGTCCCTGCCATGTTCATGGATTCACTGCCCACAGCAACTGAAAGAAATGTCAAACACACAATTCCCTTCGATTTGCAGATGGTATTTGAAGTGTGGAGAGATGGAGTGGCAAGCTCAAGGTCACAAAGCTGCAGAACCATGAACTGTAAAATGGTGACTAGGGCCAACTTTTCTCCAAGGGAAGTTCAGATTTGTGTTTGTCTTAATTCATTCTACAAAGCTTCATATTTTTACTTTTCACTTCTTGACTCTTCCAGTTGTCCTTTGTGTGCATATTAGGTGTGTGTCCCCCATTAGGTTGATCTATAGCATAATTTCTATAATAGGAAAGGGAGTTAAATGGGACCTTTGAGATGACTGTACTCATCTTAAGGTTATTTAAAAGCAATTACTTCCATTAGTTGGAAGTGCCACCTCAGGCTGCTCTGATAGTAATGTGTACCTAACAATCCAATTAGCTTGTAAATGGATTAGTCTCTTTCTTGACCAATGCATTTGCTTTAAACTCAGGACAATATAGGTCTAAAAAGTGTCAGTTTTCTCTCTTTATCCTTTGTATAAGTGTGTTGTTTCATTTTTAATTAGAGGATTTACTCATCCCCTTTCCCATCGAATGTTACTTCATTTATATTTTTGCTTCCTAAACTATAATTCATGTCTTTATTCCTTAATCCTTATTAAATCATTTTAGTCCTTTCTGTAGTTTGAAGGTTTTCTAGCTGGCTTCTTCTCAGTGATCTCAGGAGAAGGTGATACTGTCCGCATGAAATCACATGCTAGCCTGGTGCTGTCCGATGCAACTTTCTGTGATGATAGAAATGTTCTAGAACATTAAGCCATTTAGTGGCTGGTAGTCACTGGGCAGATTTGACTGTGGAGCACTTGAAATGTGGATAGAATGAGTGAGGAGTGGAATTATTATTTTTGTTTAATTTTGGTGAATTTGAATTTAATAGTCATATGTGGTCAGTGGCTGCCATATTGGAGAACACAGTTCTGGAGGACAAAGAACTATTGTGGCTGAGCTATGGAAGGTTTTGACCAACCCACGGTTTTTGTAGTCCAGAGATAAAGGTCTTAGCATCACTACATTGGACTCACCAGGTACAACCAGATTTTTCATGGAGTGTGGTCATTTTCTGGGATCCAACAGACCAAAGAAAACCTCCTGATACACTAAACTGGATGGATCCTTGTAGACACTCTCTTAAAACATATATTAAGTAAAAGAACTTGTTCCTCAAGCACTTGCCATAAAGAAAGAGCACAGAGAGGCTGGCTTCCAAAAGAGAATAGTCCTGGCATTCAGGAGACGGAAGCAAAATGCATGTTCACCTGAGCTTTGCCACACAGTGGAGGGTAAAGGGCCACTTGTACAGATTCACGTGTAGGTTAACAAGGTGTTAGAGATTTTGGACCATATTTTATCATGTTGTTTGACATCCATTACTTCATTCATTCATTTGACAGATATTTATTGAGTGTCTATTATTTAATAATTGCCAGGGACATACTGGTGACCAAACAGATTCCCTTTCTTCTGTTTATCTGTTTGTCTGTCTATCTATCTATCTATCTATCTATCTATCTATCTATCTATCTATCATCTGTCATCATCTATCTATCTACCTATCATCCATCATCCATCCATCCATCCACCCACCCATCCATCCATCATCCACCCATCTATCCATCCTTCATCCATCATCCATCCATCCATCCTTCATCCATCATCCACCCACCATCCATCCATCCACCCATCCATCATCCATCCATCATCCATCATCCATCCATCAATCCATCCATCATCCATCCATCCATCCATCATCCATCCATCATCCATCCATCCATTTATTCCCTATCTATCATCTATCTATCTATCTATCTATCTATCTATCTATCTATCTATCTATCTATCTATTGTTCATCTATCATTTATCTATCAGTTATGTGTCTATTGATCGGCTCTCATCTATCTATATTTGTTTATTTCCTTGAGCTTTATTAACAGGGCTTTATTTGACCATCTGAGTTCTTATCCAGAATCACAACAATATTTTAAATAACTGCATGTTTGCTCACATATTGCCTCTAATCTTCTTGGTCTTCATGACGAATTGTAAGGTATCAGTGAAGCCACAGGTCATTTTCCTAAGGAAGGATATTGAGGGAGTCTCTGCCACATGAAGCAGTCTTTGACTGCATGAGCATGTGTGGGAGGGGGCCCAGATGCCTCAGGCAGGAGGAAGATGAGCTGGTGTTTGAGAAAATGTGGGGGGATGCAGCAGAAAGGAAGCACCCACTCTTGACAAAGGCTTTGGAAATTCATTCTCCTTTCTGGGTACAAACCCTCATGCTACTAAGTCATATCTGTGGTTTATATAATTAATCACGAGATTTTTTTCTCATCATTGACATGTACAAAGTGTTGTCAGGGGATTCAAAATGAGACAGCCTTCACTATCTTACCTTGCCCGTTCTTGGAGGCCAGTCATCTGGGGTGAGGTTTGCCATTCAGTTGGGCTGTGGAACTAAAAGGAAGTAGCCTGGTTTGGCTGCACAGTGAGTTTGCAGTACAGACACATAAATAGCGGAGCAGCAGATCAGTGGGGTGGCCATTTGTATTTGCATGTTGGATTCCCAAGAGGTGATGTGGTTGGATGCACTCGAAATGATTTTTCTTGTCTTTTTAAAAGCAACTTAAAATTTTGTTACACTAACAGAATGGAAGCTTGCATAGAACCTGCCTATGTTAAGAGACAGGAGTGTCCTGGAAAAGCCCCTGTGTGCCCCTCTCCGATCACTTCCCTTCCCAAGGACGGACGCCCTCCTGAATTCAGTGTTAGCGAGCCCCTGCTTTTCTCTCTCATTGTAGCACATGTACTCACAGCCCCAAGTGGGATCTTGCTATGATGTGCGTGCTCTTGATGCCATTACAGTGACAGAGGGGGTGTTCTTCTGGGACTGGCTTTGTTCTCCTCTGCATTCTTGCTTTGAGATTTACCCAGGATAATGTGTGTCATTTGTCCATCCATGTAACATAATTTTCTGGGCAATTAACATGTGCCGCACATTGATTCTAGGTGCTGGGGAAATAGAGTGAACACCACAGGCAAACGCTGTGTCCTGATGTGGCTTCATCCTGAGGGGACGGGGGGCAGCACACAAAGTCAATAGAATATGTAGCACATAACTGGTGTAAGGAGAAACCTGAAACCATGAAGAAGAGTCATTTTAGGGGCGATGAGGAGGCCCAGGTAGGGAGGCTAAGAAGGGGACTTCTGAGTGAAAACCTGGGGGGAGGGGCAAGGGAGAGAGGTTGGAGACGTTGGGGAGAACACTGCAGGTGGAGCAAACAGCAAGCACCAAAGCCCTGCGGCAGCCTTGGGAAACTCCAGTGCTGTAAAGGGGAGCAGGGTAAGTTGGGGGGGTGCAGGGGGAGGAGGTGAGGACAGAGAGGAAGCAGGAGATGGTCGCCACCAGAGGGTTGTGAGCAGTGACATGGTGTGACATGGGGGACTGGTGTTTTGACACATGTCTGTGGCTGCTGTGTTGAGAAGAGACACGGGAGGACATGCAGCCATCCCCCAGGGAGGAGTCCCTCAGCACTAACGAGAGATAAGTACTTTAAATATTTTCCCATTTGAGGCTTATATTTCACCTTCTTGGTTCTTTCCTCCAGGAATAGGTGATCTTAGAGTCATTTCACAGTTTTTGAGTAGTGTTTTGTGCCTTAAAAAATGGCTTCCTACCATAGGTTTTCCTATTTTTTTTCTAGAATGGTTCATATTGGCTTTCATTTCATTAAGTCCTTAATTCATCTGGGGTGGATTTTTGTCTGATGAGAGACAGGGATTCGATTTCATTTGCCTCTGTCAGAGTAATGCATCATCCCAGCATTGTTCAGTAGGCATCTCCTCCTTTGGTTTGCCATACGTCCCTTGTGCGTGTGGGTGTCCACATATGTGCAGGTCTTTTCTGGCATCTCTCATTTGTTCCAGAAGCCCATGATGTGGCCCTGCCTCAGCACCCATCTGGCTCTGTGACCCTGGCTTTATAATTAGCATGCTTTTCTGATAAGGTGAGTCCTGTTCCTCTTGGCTCTTTAGGCTTTTGTGTAAATTGTGAAGTAAGAGATCCACATTTCTCTGAAAGTCCTTTTAGAACTTTGTTGAGACGTTAAAACACTGTGTTTAAGGAGACTCTGGAGCCAATATCCTTAGCATAGAATTCTACCTTTTACTAGCTCCGTGCCTCAGTTCCCTCATCTGCAAAACAGAGATGATAGATAGTATTTCCTCATAATGGGAAGAGTAAAGAGTTGCTATCAGTGAAGGCCTGGAATATTGCCTGGTATATGGGAATTGCTAAGTAAGTGTGAAGTGTCATAATTATTGCTATTTTTATTGGACTTATTTTTAGTGTATTGATCCATTTAGGGAACTTTGACCTCTTTATATCACAGGGACAAATACAGATTTTGAAGGATGAGAAGGAGATTTCCTTAGATCCAGGACTTGTGAGAGATCTTGGGAACTTTTGACCAGACAGAAACATCATATCTGAGTTACCTCTCTGTGTCATGAAGAACTCTTATTTATCAAAGTATAAATTCTGAGATAAAATTCATAAAAACTTATTTATTTTAAAAAACAATTTTTCTTTATCTCAGATTTTACTTTTTTGTATCAGTTGGATTTTTCCCTTCTGATATGAGCAAATCCTCATTTCTTTTTGCGGAGATGTGAAATTCAACCTCTCTAGTAGGTTAATCTCTTATATCAGGGTAGGGAACAAGTACAGAAAAATATAGTTTGTGGAGAAAATGCTCTCATTTTCTGGGACTTGTAAAGACCTTATTTGTTCCAGGTGACAGGTCCCAAGTGGGATAAAAGGACATTATTTTGAGAAATGGCAACTCAGATATAGCAAAGTTGCTGCCAGGAGTTGATGATGCAGAAACAGTTTCTCTTGGGCAAGATAGTGCTGAATGGGGAGTTATTAATAACATTTACTATGTTAATTTCTGTATGAATAGTGTCTGTGGGACCACCCATCACACTCATCTGTGGGCTGCTCTTCTCAGGTTGCTACCAAAACACCTGCTCTGTTGCTCTTCAAATGTGGGTCCTTCATTTCACTTTCAGGCCATAAAGACCATTAATTGGTAACCCGATATGTTCCACTTGGAATAGAATTTTATAACTCAGTGCAAAAATATAAAATAAAAATATTGATAAATATTGATGATGGTGATGAAGACGGTGGTGATGAAGAAAAAGGTGGTGATGAAGATGGTGATGATGGTGGTGATGATGATGAAAATGATGATGATGATGGTGGTGTTGATAAGATGAAGATGGTGATGACTATGGTTGTGGTGATGATGGTGATGGTGATGGTGGTGATGATGAAGATGATGGTGGTGTGATGATGAAGATGATGATGATGGTGGTGGTGTGATGATGATGAAGATGGTGATGATGATGAAAATGGTGCTGATGAAGATGATGATGATGATGATGATGGTGATGTTGATGGTGATAAATGAAGATGGTGATGATGATGGTGATGATATCATCTTTCTCTTGTGGTTTTTGTGTTTGAGACCTAATCCATATAAAATAACCAGCACAGAGCCTGGCCCACTAAAGGGGATACATTAAATTTCATCTGCTCTGAACTTCTTTCCAAAACTTCTGTTCTATTCTTCTGGATTTTCTTTATTTGGATACATATAAATATATCAGTTTTATATTGCTGCTGTATCAAATAATTGTAAACTGGATGACCTAAAGCAACATACATTTGTTCTCTCCCTCTGGAGGTCAGAGGTCTGAAATCAGATTCACTGGGCCAAAATCAGTGTGTCAGGGGCACCATGTTCCCTCCAGAGGCTGTAGGAGAGAATCCATTGCCTTGTCCTCGCTTATTCTGGAGTGTGTTCTTTGGCTCCCAGCTCCGTCCTCCATCTTTAAAGTGAGCAGTGTAGCATCTTGTTTCAGTGGTCACATTGTTTTATTCTTCTGTATCAAATATACCTCTGTCTCTCTCCTACAAGGACACTTGTGATTGCATTTATGGCCACCCCATAATTTCCCCAATCTCAACCTTTAACTTAATCACATCTATGAAGACTTGTCACCATTTTAGAAAATTTTCACTAGTTCTAGGGATTAAGGCCTTTGGGGGCCGTTGTTCAGTCTACCACAATAAGAATAAAGTAAACTCAAAATGAAAACACTTCATATTGGTGCTGTTTTACTACAAAATAAAACTGTCATGCTCAGTAAAGTCATGTTTCACACAATGTCCCTCATTCATTAATAAATGTAGGAGTTACACATAGCAGAGTGATAAGAAATTAATTCACTGGCCTTGGTCCTGCTGGGACTCCCTGTGAAGACTTCAGCATGGCCAATAGTTGAGGCTAAAACTGCTTGGAATTGATGTATTCTACATATTATGGTGCCAAGATTACTTTGGGCTTTGACCTTGGATATTGTATGTGGCTTTACAGGTTGTATATAAAGATGAACATGGTACCCACTAGAGTTGTACAGTGTACAACTTGTGTGGTTGTAAATGGTGGTGCCCACCAGACTCTTATCTCCAGAAATGTATGGTCCATGTCTGTCTCGTATCCCCACTACCTACTGTAGCCCAGGGCATAGAGCGGGCACTCATATTTAGGGAAGCAAAGGAATGAAAGATGGGTTTTCAGTGTGAAAGCTACCAAGTAACTCCTCATCCGTGGTGCCCAGAACAATGGTTTCTTAGCACTGGCTGCACATTAGACTCACCTGAAAGAGATCTTAAAAAAGAAAGTTCTGGGCCTGGAGCCTATTCACAGATATTCTGATTTATTTGGTTTGGGTGGGGCCATGGTATTACAACTCTTTTTAGAAAGATCCCAGGTGAATCTACTGCGCAGCCAGGTAGCTAACACGTCAGTCTAGCATTGTGGTTCTCAGACTTTGGTATGCATTAGAACTACCTGGGAAACTGTTGGGCCGAGGGCTTTCTGACTGCATCGGTCCAGAATGGGGGGCTGAGATATGCATTTCCAGCAGGCCCACAGGTAAGGCTGACGAGGCTGGTCTGGGGAACTACACTTTGAGAGTCACTGCTTTGGAAAGTAGTAGAGAAGGTAAGTCCCTTTGGTACGCACAGGAGAAAAATGGTTGGGGGCATCATTTTGGAAGTGTGTGTGCTTTGTTTTATGCAGATGTAAGATGTATTAAGCACCTACTCTGTGAATTTAAAATAAGTAATGTCATTCCTTCTATCCAATAGCCTTTTGAGGTAGGCATTTTTAACCTTTGCGTTTTTGTTTTGTTTTGTTTTTAGTTGACAAAAAGCCAAGGAGGTGAGTAATTTTGCTCAAGCCATGCTTGATCTTGCAGTGTGTCCCAACGTCACACCCTCTGGGAAACTGGAGACCACTCTATCTTGTGCTTACCTTTTTCCCTTACTGATCGCTATTCCTGCTCTGACCTCAGGTGACTGGTGTGACAGGGTCCTTGGAGCTCCTAACCAATTTCCCTGCTAACTTCTGTGTAAGGGGAACAGCCTTGGTCCTCCCTGCATAGCACCAAGTGCCTACCTAGCTGAGATATCTTGGATTGACTTGAATAGGCAGGCTGCACACTGACCAATGCAGACTTGGAAAATGACACCGGCCTGAGATTTGCCCACCTTTGCATCATTCTCAACTTTCGATATTTGGACTAGGACTTTACACTTTACAGGAGACATTTTTCAGGGCTGAACCACTTATTCCCAAAGCCTCCAGGTGAGATTTCAAGGGAGTTACTCCTGGCGGGGCTGTTCTCCCTATCCCTCTGAGCCCTCCTCTTACCCCGGTGTCCCTACCACCCAGAAATCTGTGGTCCCCAGCCTGCCTTGCTTGGCTCAGATACCTTGACTTCATCCAGATGGATCAAAAACTTCCTCCCATCCATTTTATCCAAACTGAAATTGTCCCTTTTTGAAACACACAGCAGCATTCAACGAATGCAAAAGATGATGTGATTAAAGTAGTTTACACTGAGATGTAAGTTAGGCTTGATGCTCCATGGACATCTTGAATTTTAAAAGAGGAGAGTAATGACTCTCAGGTATGGGGAAAATATTGGAGAGGGGGACATCTGTGGACAGAAAATGCCATGGGCAGTTTCCTGACCTTCTTCCCTGGGCTGCCCCTTACCCTGGCTGAGAAGAATCCCACAGCTTGAGGGTTCCGACCAAACCATCCCTGCAGCTCCCTTCCACTTTGCAAGAGGCAGGCATGGCTGAAAGCTGGTGGCGAATGTGTGGAACTTCACATATCAAATCTGGAAGGAGGTGTCTGTATTAGTTTGTTCCTCCCTACGAGGGCTTTAAGTTTCATTGAGAGCAACATTCACAGTGCACTATTTTAGATGCTTCAGGCAGGTGCTTTAAAGGGTCGTCAGCTGCAGGATGGTCTCTGCTCTTTTTTTTTTTTTTTTTTTTTTTTTATTTTTTTTTTTAAAATTAGTTTTTTTATGTTTTTTTTTTTTTTTTTAAATTTTTTTTTATTCTGCTCTTGACTTAGAGGTTGGTGTGCATTTGCTCAGTCAAGGTTTGCTGTGGCTCTTTATTTTTTTTTTTAAAGATTTATTTGTTTATTTGAGAGAGAGAGAGAGCGCACAGTGGGGGTAGAGGCAGAGGGAGAGAGTGAAGGGAAGCAGACTCCCCACTGAGGGGGGAGCCCGAGGCGGGGTTTGATCTCACGACCCTGAGGTCATGACCAGAGCGGAAACCGACGGTCAGTCAGACGCTTAACTGACTGAGCCACCCAGGCGCCCCAGTGTGACTTCGGCTCGTGCTTTAAACAATGGCAAGAAAGCCCCTCCCCCACATCTCCCAGAGATGGTCTGCCTGATGGACGTTTCCACCTGTGACAGTGGGCTGGCTGCTGAAAATCAGGTCTGAAAACTTAACTGAGGTGAAGAAAGCAACTGAGACTAACCTGCCTGTCAGATTTAGATTCTCTTTGCTGGAAAAAACTTGAAGGGACTCAGTGACCGTGGGAAGTGCAAGCTGCATCGCATCCTCAGCGTTATGGGCTGAGTTGTGTCCCCCCACAATTCTTACATGCAAGTCCCGATCCCCAGCACCTTAAAACGTGACTGGATTTAGAGAGAGGGCCTTGAAAGAGGCCATGCAGTAAAGTGCTGTCACTAGGCTGGGCCCTAATCCGATGTGATCAGCGTCCTTATAAATCAAGGGGAATAGGACACAGACACACGCAGAGGGACGACCATGTGAGGACACAGGGAGAAGATATTGTCTGCACACCATGGAGAGAGGCCTGGGGAGTCACCAAACCTGCCAACACCTTGATGATCCCTTGGTGTCAGACTTCTGGCCTCCAGAAACGTGAGAAAGCAAATCTCTGTTGTTTAAGCCCCCAGTTTGTGGTGCTTTGTTATGGCAGCCCAGCAAACCAATACCCTCAGCTTTACTTCGTGAAAGAGAGGGAGAAGTTGCTAGTGAACACACCCCTTCCCATGCAGGCTTCCATCAGTCATGCTCTCCACGCACGGGGAGTTTCTCTGTCAGGGTCCTCAGCGGCCAGACCCCGAGCTGAGCCTTCTCTTCCCGGTGTTGCTGCAGACCACGGTCCTCCCTTTGGCACCTGCCTAGATTTGGTGCACCCCTTCTTTCCCTTCATCAGTGGCTCCAATAAAGGAAGGTAACAAGAGGGAACGTGATGCTCAGCCTACATGTGCAAAGCAAACACCATTGACGTAAGATCTGGAGAAAGGGAACATGGCCTTCCAGGAGGATTCATAACCAGGACACCAGTTCTGTAAAAGAAGGACCAGACTCTGGCAGAGATGGCCCTCTCCCCACCAGGACTGACAGGGTTGGTGCTGCCCCTGGGGGGTGCTGGGGGTCCCTGTGACTAGCCCCTGCCGAACTGTATTGAATGAAGTGATGTCACTCCTGGGCCTCAGTTAAGTAAGAGGTGTATTTCTCTGTGCTGTTACTTCTCCCTGGCTGGATTAGGGCCCTGGTTCTCAAAGTGTGGCCCCCTACCAGCTACATCAGCATCTCTTGGAAGCTCAGTACCTGCTCCTGATTGACTGATCAGATACTCTGGGGCGGGGCTCAGCAATCTCTTACCAAGCTCTCCAGGGGATTCTGATCGGGGGTATAGCTCAGTGGTAGAGCATTTGACTGCAGGGGATTCTGATCATCCTCCAGTTTGAGAGTCACTGGATTAAGGAATGAGGGAGCACCAAGAAAATTCTGGAGAGCCTGAAGAGTGTGAGATGCTGTTGCTGTCTTCAAGGTGGTAATCCTTGAGGAGTGTTTTCTTGGGACAAGGTGTAGAAGGGTGAGTCTGTGCGCCCAGAGTAAGCATGCCAGGATTGGGCAAGAACCCACCTGTCCTTTGTAAACCACACTGGTTTTGAGTTTGTATTGGGTTTCTGCAGAGAAACAGAACCAACAGTGTGTGTGTATGTGATGTGTGTGTGTGTATACACAGATACGGATTTGTTTTAAAGAATTGGTTCACGTGATTGTGGAGACTTGCTAAGTACATCTGCAGGCTGGCCGGCTGGAGGCCAGGGGAGAGTTGTAGTCTAAGTCCAAAGGTCATCGGCTGATAGAACTCCCTCTTGCTTATGGCGGGTCAGCCTTTTTGAGTGATTAAGTCCTTCAACTGATTGGATGTGGCCCATTCACATTAGGGAGGGTAATCTGCTTGACTCCAAGGCCACTGATTTAAATGTTAACCTCATCCCCTCCGCCAAAACAAAACAAAACAAAACAACAAAAACTCACCTTAATAGAAACATCTAGAATAACATTTAACCAAATATCTGGGTATTGTGGCCCAGCCAACTTGACATGTAAAATGAGTCATCACAAGCTTCTTGTATTCTTTTTATTTCTGTTCCCTTTTTGTTGTCAAGGTGATTAAGTGAAACCTTTCTAATAGCTACAGCCTGTCTCCCTGTTACAAACAATCAGCATCTTGATGAAGACAAAGGACAGTGCTCAGTGACCACGTGCTGCCTGCCCACGCTGTTCTGAACGCTCCCTATGCTAGCCCTCTTACTGATCACTAAGTCAGCTCTGCTGTTAGCTCCATCTCAAAGACATGGAACGAGAGGCGCCCCAAAGATCTTTAAGTTGCCTGAAGTCACGTGTTTGGAATGTCGGGGAGCCAAGTCTAATTCTGGAGTGTTTCTAACCGATCCTGTAGGAGGAATCAGGGGTGTGTGTGTGTGTGTGTGTGTGTGTGTGTGTGTGTTTGGGTGGCCAAAGATAGGAACAGATGGGTAGAAAGATCCCCTGCTCTTCCAATGAAGGGGGCTGGGGGAGAGCTGGAAACAGACTCTTGCTGGTAAACAACATCCATCAATAGCACTCGCCCCACTGAAATGTACTAATTTTTAATCAGGTGGCTATATTATTAGCAGCATATTTCTCTTTATTATCGCCACTGTGTTAATGCTAATAATAGTAACTACCCTTCATTAAACATTTATTGGCCAGAAATAACACTAAGTGCCTAACATAAATATAAGCCAGTTACTATCAGTCCCATTGTCATGATAAATAAATTGAGGCTTGGATAAATTAATCTGCCCTAAGTCCCATGACTTTTAAGCTAGAGAGAGAGAGATCAAGCAGAGCTGCCCTGCAAATAGAATGGTCCAAGACGACTCCAGCAAGAAGTTGGTAAGGGCCATAAATGTCTACTGAGGCAGACATGCAGCTGGGAAGTAGCTGTCCCAGGCTCTCTCTTCCTGGTAAGTCCTGGCTTTTCGTTTCATCAGAAGGGGAGACCAAGGCGATGCCGAGCCAGGATCGAGCCAGGACTGTTGTTGCTGCCTCGTTTCGGCTTACTGCCATAGCCCTGTAATTAGGTGTTGATCCACGACACACGAATCACCCGCCACTCGGACTGCTGAGCTTTTAAGCGCAAAGGTCTCCAGTAACGAGGGTAAAGTGGTATTTCCTTATAAAGCTCTGTCTCTCTTTTTAACAAGCATCCTATAATCCTATAATATGCATCATTTCTGCCTTAACGGTGAAATCGACAGTTTTATAACTAACAGTCAAAATTCAAGAAATATATTAGTGAAAACAAGACATCAGAATAAGGGAAGGTATCTTTCATAGTCTTAGTTCCCATAATTCTAGAATATTCCTTGCAGTCTTTTTTATACATACAAACTTATTTTTCTAATTGAAATCACAGTGCAATCGCAGTTTTGCTTTCTGCTTAACATTGTATCTTACGTATTTTCTGTGGTATTTCATGGTCTTTTTAAATACAATTTTTGACCCACAATATTCCATTAACTGATGTTCCCCAATTAATTGTTTTCTTCTGTGGTTTATTTAGATAACTTCCAACTTTGTAGAATTTTAAATAAGACTGAAACGAATCAGCTGGTGCAGAAAACATATGCTATTTAAGATGAAAACGTTGCAATGCAATATGGAAGAAAATGCCCACAGATCTGGTTTGAGTTTTGGCTCTGCTGCTCCAGCCACGTGGCTGTCCTATCTTCCGTATTTGAGCTAATACCTGGGAACCTCTGCTTCTCATTCTGAAAATGGGACTACTACCTACCCATGAGGTTGTGGTGGTCATTGTCTTTTGAGGATCAAAGGATACACTGACTTTTAAAGAGTCTTATCAAAGTTGTTGCGAGGTACTTCACCAGTGGTGAATATTAGTATAATAAACAGTCAGAAGTCAGAAGTATTGGGTAAACGATTATAGCATTTTCAGGATCTTGATCCCTGTTATCAAGTTCCTTTCTAAAATGTGTGTCCACTTCCATTTCACATGAGTACAGGTGCATTTTAAACACCGTGGTTATAGATGGTATTTCTTTAATTGCTAGAAATTCTATATGTCCCTTAACTAGTTGTATTTCCTCTTCTGTGACTTGTCTGTTCCTATAGCCTTTGAATTGAATTAAATTCAATAAACAATAATGGAGTATCTGTGTCGGTACTTGGCTAGGTGTTGGTAATGCAGGGGTGAATGGCATACCGTCCTTGACTCTCTGGAATGGTCAGTCTAGTGGGGGAGGAAGATGAGCCTGGGAATCAGTACAAAGCAGTACCATCCACACAATAATGGGCATGTGGGGAGAGTGCTGAATTCCTTTGCCGATTTACCTCTGGATACCTTACTAGTTTTTAAAATTGATTTGTGAATAGTTGACCAGATGACATTTCAAACCAATGAGCATTTCTCTTTTGCATCATAGACGCGAACGAAGATGACAAGTCCGTACCCTAGATCCTCATACTCTGTCTACTTGCTTCTCTTTCAAAAGCACGTTCTTCTCCTCCCTACACACGTGGCATCACCTCGGCCCTCTGCAAGCCTGGGCGGTGTACGGGGAGGGCAGAGATTGCATCTGTTAAGCCAGCAGAAAAGCCACCTCCGTGGTCTGCATTTTCACATGGTGTTCGGGAGGAAATAAGATGTTCACTGAAAAGAGCCCCAGAAAATCAAAAGTGAGCCCCCCGTATTGAAACTGACTGCAAGTGGAATGGGGGGCTTAACGGAGTTTTTAGAGCCAAGGCTGCCATACATTATCTTCATATTTGGTGAACAGTTCCATTTACACTCAGGCAGATCCTGCTCCCACGGCTGCGGGTGAAAAGCAAGTGCAGTGATTCACGTACGTCCATCCTCAGAGGCAGGGTGCTCTCGTCCTCGGTCGTGGCTTGACTCCAGGCTCTGGCCATCGTCTCCTAATGTGGCCTTTTCCGGCATGGTTATTGCTCACTTTAAAATACAGTTTTAAAGTTTCTATTTACGTTAGTTATTTTTTATTGAGATACAACTGACATGTATAACATTATATTCATTTCAGGTGTACAACATAATGATTTGATATTTGTATATATTGTGAAATGATCACCCCAGGAAGTCTAGTCATCACCACATAGTTACATTGTTTTTTAATTTAGAAAATATCTTAGAGATGTTTCTAGAGTAGTCGCATGGTCCCATCTCTTTAGTGGCTATTAAAGCCAAGAGCCTCTCCTTAGGATTGATTTCTTTGGATTTGAGATCCTTGATTTTGTCTTCAGGCCTCCTTCAGAATTCCTGAGGCTGACGTGGGTGTCCCGATGACCCCAGGTCCATGTACATCTAATTCAGTACTCGCTGGGCTTTATCTGCTCATCTTTTATTAAACACTGACATTTGGAGAATTTAGTTGAGGCCTGCCATACATTTTAATTAATTAATTAGTTAATTTTTATATTTTTAAGATTCTTTATTTAAATTCAATTTCATTAACGTATACTGTATTATTAGTTTCAGGGGTAGAATTCAGTGATTCGTCAGTTGCATATAACACCCAGGGCTCAGTACATCAAGGGCCCTCCAGACATTTTAGATTCGAGGGTCACAGATGTTGGGATTTTTCAGGAAGCCCATGAGACCTCTTGGTTCTCTTCCCACACCTGGAACCAATTAAGAGAGATGGTGAGGGGGGCATGAGGAGCATGGGGAGAGGAGTCAGATGGAGATCAAAATAGCATCTTCCTATGGCAGGCTTCAGTGCGAGCCCCAGAACCGGGCCGGGCTGGACCCCGCTCAGTTTACCACGTGGGTGACAGCAGACCAGAGGAGGTGCTCCCTGCAGGCAAACGGGCCAGCAGGTGGGGGAGGGAGAGGGGACATGCTCCTTCCTTCTCCCAAACTCACCTCTTGTCTGACGGAGGCAGGGTCTGAAAATCCATGGGTGTTAACGCTCCAGTGCAGGCTTCTTCAACCGTGGACCGCTGATATTTGGGGCTGGAGAACTGTTTGTTGTGGGGGCCTGTCCAGTACATTGTTTAGCAGCACCCCTGGCCTCTACTTACTAGATACTGGAACCCCACGCAGCTCCCTGCGGTGACCATTAGTGGTGTCTCCAAGCATTGCCAAGTTGGCCCCAGTGGAGAAGCTCTTCTCCAATATAGGGACCCTCCAGATGGAAGAAAAGGCTGAGTATCCTCCCCAGAAGGCCCCCTAATCCCAGCAGGCAGGATCCACTGCCTCTTCTGCTCCATCCGGGCTCCCTGTGTATGCCTCCTCCCTCCCATTTTCTCCACCCCCACTTCTCGTAATCACTGTCATCTGTGGATTATCGCAAGGGTAGCAGCTGCCTGGCTTTGTGTCCCTTGGCATGGCATGGCCTTGTGTGGACAGTGGTATTGATTTTAGAGAATGTTTTTTAGATATTGGAACAAAAATGGTTGTGAACATTTTTCCATATAAATATTTAGCTGTCAGTGTTGTTCCTCCAAATCATTTTATGCATTCATCTGACCTGCCAGACACATGGATCTTACCCAGCCCAAAAAGCAGAGACTCTTGAAACAGTGAAAAGGATAGCAAGTCTTATCCGTGGGGCTGGCTCCAAGCCCAGTCCTCGCTAGCACAGAGTACCATTAAATAGTGATAATAGTCACATAGATTACCTTCCTCACATGTGATTCCTCCCCCAAAGTGTTTTATATTCATCATTCTTATGCTTTTATCTTGGATTCAAGCTATAGTCCTCTAGTTATATGATACATGTAGCTAATTAGGACTAATTGCGGGGCAAAAAGCAACTTATTTTGCAAAGCATGTTCACTTGAAATTGTCTCAATAATTCTATGAACTATTTTAGGAATGAAGGCTAACATGCACCTAATTGCAGGACCCTTGTTCACATCACTCAGAAAAAGAGCTTCCAAGATGCTAAATAACAAAAATTCAACTTGGTAAATTTGAAGATCTAACGGTTTTATTAATTGATTCATGAACTGGGCATGAATTCGACTTGTACACCGTGGAAGGCTTTTATAGGAATGACGGTGGGACCAGGACGTTATTAGCAAAAGCAAGGATTGTTTCAGGCAAGGTCACCTTCCCTCAGGGGGAGGTGCAGGGGTCTTATCCCCAGATTCCCTCCTCTTCCTGGGGGGAGGGAGAGGGCCCAAGGGACCAGGTACCTCCTTGGTGGCCATTGGAACATTCCTCACTGGCTGGTTAGGTCTACATTTCCGGGGGAGGTTGGAACTGCCGTTAGGTTAGGGATGAAGTCCTGGCGTGGTGACGTGGCCTAAGTGACTCCATTTTGGGCCTGTGGTTTTCTTTTTGACAGGGACCAAGTTATGGAACCAATATATCTTTTCCAAGGCAGAGAAATATGCATCTTTTTAGTTATTTCCTGCTTCTTAACAGAAAGGTGTAAGAATCTAGACATTGTCTAGTTACAATCCACTGCACTAACACATCACCACCCCCTGCCCCGAGACATTGCAACGCTAGTCTCAGTAGTAGGCAGTTCTGATTGTCAGAACATTCTACCTCACATGGAGACAAAATCTGCCTGCCTTGGACTTCCTTCTGGAGGCTCCTGGGGCCACAGAGAACGTCTCATCCTCTTGTTCACAGCAATGGTTGCAAAATCTTCAGGATTCTTTGGTTACATTGTCCCAAATTGTCTCTCTTCATGCCTCCACCTGTCATGGGCTGGATTGTGTCTCCCCCCACCCCACTCTTTCAAATGCTGAAGCCTTAACCTCTAACTTCTCAGAATGTGGCTATATCGGACACACAGCCTTTAAAGAGGTGGTGTAGTTGACATGAGGCCTTAATCCAATCTGACTGGTGTCCTTGTAAGAGGAGGAAATTTGGATCCACAGAGAGACAGCGGGGATGCGCATGCACAGAGGAAAGGCCATGTGAGGACACAGAGACGCTGGCCACGTGCAAGCTATGGAGAGAAGCCTCAGGAGAAAGCAAGCCTGCTGGTGCCTTGATCTTGCACCTCTGGCCTCCAGACTCTGAGAGAATAGATGTGTGTTATTTAAGCCGCCAAGTCTGTATTTTGTTATGGCTGCCAGAGCTGACTTATACATGCTCTACCCCTGACCCCACTGTGAGTGTGACCTGTTAGTGTCCTTGCCTCCCCTTCTCTCTCTGTAATAAAGACAGCAATAGCTTCTGCCCCATGGGGCTCGCGGGGGATTACAGGACATAATGAACCGTGTCTGGCACAGTATTGGAGGAATGTTACTTCTTGTTAACATTATCATTCCTAGGGTTATGTTATCTTTGTTTAAGTAATAAAAATATTAAATAAGACAAGGTTAGGACAAATCTAATGCCATGATACCTCAGGATCTCTGTAAGGTTGACTTCGATCCGTTCCTAAACACTTCCTCAGATATTTATACTTACGGCTCCCATCCTTGTGTCCATACATTCCTGATTGGAATTTATGCTCGTGGCCTCTGACGTTTTCCCAGTTTACTGGCCTCTTTTGTTTTAAAGAAGTGATTAAAAAATTTAAATTATTTTGTTTTTAAGTGTGTAGTATTGGTCCAAATATACAAACGTGAAAATTATTCTTGTGATGTTTACTTAGGATCATGGGTTTACTCTCCATTGGCTTAAATGTTCCTAGTAGTAATAGACTCACTTTATAGTATTTCATAATGGTATCCACACTGGGCTTCAGTAATTATGAGTGAGTTGCATGCACCATGTTGTTAATACACCATAGCCCTCCCCAAATACAAAAACGAAGACACTACTGATTTAGAAGCTGGAGTCTCGTCTGGGTTCTAGCTCCATCTCTCCTCCTCTCTTGCAGCTTTGTGTTGCTTTGGAAACCTTCTTGCATCTCACACCAGGTTATTCTCATATGGAGAAAGATTTAACAGGATCCTGAGCGTGCCAGGCTTGTGGTCCTGGGGCGTCCTTTGATAGGCTGTGTGGGTATTATTTCTTCCATATCGTACCCTCTGAGGTTAGAACTATTTTATCTTTACAGGTAAGATCTGATTTTTATCCAACACTGGGAAATGCTGTGACTGGCTCTGCCCTCACGCTCCCTCTTGGAAACGAGTGAGGCTGGGTTGGTTTAATTTAAAACGTTCCAGTAATAACTTTCAGACGTTACAACGCAATTTGATTTTCTGAAGTCATCATGAAGGGAATATTTTAAAAGTCTTACTCCTTTAAGTTTAAAAATGCTCTGCAGAATTAATGTGGCAACAGCCTGCCACCCAGTCCAACCCCAACCTTCTAGAAAAGAAATGCCTCCAGGACATTTCTCTAAATGAAGTGTCAAATCCAAATCAAGTCAAATTTCTAGTGCAAGATAATGGACTCTATTTTATGACTTTCTTCTGTGCCCTGGGGGGGTGCTTGGGCCCATTACACAGCTGGTTGGTGTATATTAGGTGTATTAGCAGAGGGACTTGAGTGGCTGGGGGCTCTTTGCTTGGTGAGGCCCAAGCCGCATTGCACAGGTTCTGGGGTTATTAACGGTGCGCCTGGTTTCCCCGAGAATGCTCAAACTCCATTCTGTGATGAATACTTAATAGCAAGGAGAATGGGATTCTTTTCTTTTTAGGGAATTTTCTGTGACTCAGCGAATCCATTCCAGTGAGATGGACAAACTGTCAAAATTAATGAATGCCAGCTGAGATTCGGTCCCTACAGGGAGAAACCTGGCCCAGTGGGAAATGAGCATTAATGCCCCCATGTATTTTGAACATGCTGCACTTTCACCACAGATTCAGGCTTAGTGGATATCTTTAGAGGAAACCACTCTGAAAAGCATGTTTTCTGGTTTGGTTGTTTCCATCCTTAATCACAGTTTTAATTTTGGGGAGAAATACACCAAGCTAAGTAATTCGGATTTTCTAGAAACCAAAAGAAAAAAAAAGAAAAGAAAAGAAAAGAAGGAAGAGCTACTATCAAAGACATTCCAGTGGCTGTGGTTTGTTTGGGGTTTGTACGGCCCCAGGTTAAGGCGCTCGTTGCTGAGGGTAAGGGAATACACAGATGGTGGGTGACCCAGGCTCGGGAGACGAGGCTTCGGAGTGAGCCCCAGCTAGTACAGGGCACCGAGACAGGCCCATCCCATTATGGGAATTGTACACTGTTATTCTGCAGTCATGTTTACATCAAAGGTGTCCAACTTGGGGATTTTGACCTTTGAAGGGGTTGAAGCCGGATCAGTAGGTGGCTTTGCCTCCCTTCTGAGAGAGAGCACCCAGCATGTGCCCCTTGTTCTTGGAGGAGTCTGGGCCCAAACACGGTCCCTGCTCAGATGACTCCTGAGAGCAAATCCCAGTGTGTCTCACTGCGGAGTTCAAACTTCATATGGTTTCTCATCTCTAACGTGAAAATAACAGTAATAGCTGCCTGCAAGATTGGTTTTGAGGATTTGTTTGTTTTTATAAAGATTTTATTTATTTGAGAGAGAGACAGAGAAAGAGAGCAGAGTGGGGGAGGGGGCAGAGGGAGAGGGAGAAGCAGACTCCCCACTGAGTGAGGAGCCTGATGTGGGACTCGATCCCAGGACCCTGAGATCATGACCTGAGGCAAAGGCAGACACTTTATCGACCGAGCCACCCAGGTGTCCCTGAGGATCTGTTTTATAATAAAATACTTAACGTAACACATATTCAATAGATAGCAGTCATTTAACTATACCCCAGAACAAAGGTGATAATGGTAGATTTAACTAAATTTAAAGTTTAGTTATGCACTTGGTGATACTGTCTTGGTGGAAGTGAGGGTAGCAGGCCACGTTAAATCGGATGACAGTAATGTCATACGTGGATGCAGCCACTAAGTAAAGGGGACACGCTCTCATCTTTGTATTGTACAGAACACAAATGTGAGATCTTGGATAACTAACTCCCTTCCTTCTCTTTGGCCTTTGTCTTCTGACCTAGTACAGTGTGGACCAGTAAACTCTCCGGTGATTTAAGGAGGCAGGGATGGAAGAAAATGCATTGCTCTGGGTAAAATGGTCTGTACGTGTACAGAGGGAATGATTAATCATCATGAAAGCTAATTTTAGAATGTTTTATTTCACTGCAGTGTGTTTATTTATATTTGGTTGACTTCAGTCAAGCAGCCATGTATTCAAGAAGCATTTCTTGGGATTCTACTGTGTGCTAGAAATGGTTGGAGGGATTGGAGATCTGTCAGGGAATTCAACCAACCAACCATCTATGATTTAGGAACTCAAACTTTAAGGAGTGGGAGAGACAGATAATCAAAAAACTGTAACAAATAAATAAATTATGCAAGACGCTAAAAAGTGATCAGCGTTGTGGAGAGAGACAGCTGCTGAGGGCAATCGGGAGTCCTTGCTATAGTGGAGGGCAGGATGAGGGCAAGCCTCAGGGAGAAGGCGGGGGCTCAGCAAAGGCTAGAGAAAGTGGGGGAACTGGCCAGGTGCGCCCTGGGAGAGGGGCATCCCAGGTAGAGGGAGGAGCCTGTGGGGATGCTATAGGAACCTAAAGAAGGCCCCGTGGCTGGAATGGAAGGAACAAGGGGGAGGAGTAGGAGGTGATAGCAGAGAAGGAACGGCAAGCACGGGTCATACAAAAATATTGGCTATTGTGCCAGAGAATGGGGGCCCCGGAGGGTTCCCAGCAGAGGAGAGAGACAACCTGAGATGTCTGCCTGGACCACTCTGGCTGATGGATTAGCATGTGTGTGTGGGGGGGTAGGGGGCGGCAAAAGTGGATGCCAGAGAGCCAGAGGGGCCTCTGTGACAATCCAGGGGTGAGAGGTGGTGCTTTGGACCAGGGAGGCAGCAGAAGAGATGGCAAGTGGCTGATTCTGAGCATATTTTGGAGGTGTAGCTACTGGACTTCCTCATGCAGTGAATGTAAGAGATGAGAAAAAGAGGGGTGTGAAGGGGGACCCCAAGTGTTTGGACTGAGGGACTGTAAGACCAGATGGCCATTAGTTCTTCTATTCAAACATGGATATTTTACGGATAGAATATTTTTGTATGTACCTTGTGTGATTCTAATTTATCACTTTCTGAAATATTGACAAATATGAAAAAGAATCACATGGAAGAGGAGGGTGGTAAAAGAACTTCATGAATGTGAGATGTTCAGAATATTGGATCCCAGAATACAGATGTCATGGAGGGGAGCAGGAAATTAGAGCAACAGTTTACCGGAGTCCCAATCAACTGATTCTCCCCCCTAAAGTCTTAAATGTTTGAGACTCCCAAATAAAGCTGTGTGAGTGGGATTTCTACATCCTGTGGTCCATCATCCAGAGCCCATGGGGTGCCGTTAGGCTCCATGCTGGCTGATGTGGGGTGGGGTGAACACCGGTCACCCTGTGATTCATACACGGAGAGGGGGGGCGCTGTTGTCTGTAAGGGTTGGTTAGACCTGCTTCTTACCGTGATTGGAATGAAACACTCTCTAGAAATACACTCACCTACTGACTTTGCTTTCTATGTTTTTTTCTTTTTAAGGTTTTTCTCCTAGTATTCACACCTGTATTTTCAAACTCTGTTTACACTGAAATGCTTCATTATTGTGGGCTAGATATCTACTTAATTTTATCGACTCTGCATGCCTGTGCTCCTTATCTTCCCCTGCTTTTTTCATATAATGATACTACCATTTTCGGTTAAATCAATATTTAGGGTTTACATTATTATAGCCATGTAAATATTAGCTACAGCTGAGCCACCTAGCACATTATGAATGCTTTTCCTTTCTATTACAGCTTTGTGTTTTCCCTGGGATTAATAATCACTGACTTTTTTGTTTACTTAGTCTTCACGGCATGCGTAACTAAGTCATCCCCCAAATTCTCTGACAGGACTAAGTACTCCTTTTAATACATTCAGATACATCAGGGTCTTTGAATGTTTATTTTTTATTTTTTTTGAAACATCCCTGGGAGCCCTCTCTCTGCACCTGTCTGGACTAGTTTCTACTCTACAGCTGTTATCTTGGAACCTTTCAGTCACTCTGGAAATTCCTTTCATGGAATTCCTCACCTGCATCTGAGTCTCTCTGTCCTCTGTATGTCATATACTCCTCTCCCTTGGTTTGCTGCCTTATTTATTCATTCCAGTAGCTTTCTGAATAGGGTGCACGAGAGGTAAAATTTTGGGGTTTGCATTATCTAAAAATGTCTTTGTTTACTTACTCGACACTCTGGGTGTAGATTTCTAGGTGAGCCCCATGACTGTGTCTATAAAGGACCACGTCAGGGTTCAGAGGTGAAAGATCAGGTCCTTGGCCTTCATACAGTTGTATGTCAGACAGCAGGTTTCAACTATGGAGAACCCCAAGGAAGATGGCACCTTTGTCCAAAGAAATGCCTTTCTATGTCAACGGAGGCCTGACTTGAGCTCTATTTAAGTGTCCACTGCATTATCTACGTACTCAGTGCTGTGTAAGCAGATGGTGTGCGAGGATGATAATGTCCCCTCTGCTGCATCCATGGTACAAATGTTTGAGCAATGAATGAATGAAGCCACATAAATGAGCAATATCTTGATGAAGCAAGGGCAAAAAAGTGAAAGACTAGATCAGCTGGCATGAAAGTACAGATGATGGTGGAGACAGGTGAGTTCTGTGCAATGTTCCCCAGTATTCCATGGGAAGCAGAGGGTTGTACCATACCTGGAACCCAGACACAGGCTCTTCTTGCCACTGCTTTGGAGATAGTAAGCACTGCTGGTAAGACAAGGCAACTGAACATCCAGACTCTGTCATTGTTCATTAATCCTTCCCCTGAAACTCCATTCAAATGGTAGTAAAGGCATTTATACATAATCCTAAGGACAAAGTGGAAGGGCGGGTAAGATGGTGGCAGCCATGAGTTGGCAATGATGGTAGATGAGTTGTCCAAGGTTTAACATACTGGAGAAAGCTGAAGAAAGTCACACAAGAGGAAGCCAATGAGCAGGTCTCTCACTCAGGTTAGTGAACTGAAGGGGCCAGCTTAGACTAGAGTCATTCCTCTGAGAGTCCTTCTAATTGAAAAGATTGCTGTTACTTACCACTTAGGCTACCTTTGCAGTTATCCAGATGGTCCTTCATTTTATTACTGAAACACAAAGGAAAATCTGTGCATTACCTGGAAAAATAAATTACTTTAAAAAGTAAGCTTATGGAAGTCCTTAGGCCAGAGCAAAATGGAAAATTGAGTGCCCCTGAACTTGGTGAAGTTCTAGCAAAAGAAAATGATGCTGAACAATGAGATTAACTAAGAAGCACGTGTTTTGTGTTTTTATTTTTTTATCATCATTATACTTCACTGCTTTCACTTAACATTTGTAGCTTAAGATTTCACTTCTGGAGTTAGATTTTACATCTTTCTGTGGGGTTCTCATTGCAATCTCTGGATTTAATTTATTTTGTTATTTAATCATAGGACAGGTGATTCAGTTGGCTTCAGTTTATTTCATTCCACCCCTTGCTTTGAGAGTCTCATTTTATTGCTTCAGTGTTCTGTTTGTTTCTGGTTCAGATTGCTGTGTTTTTGGACATTTGTTTTTGTAGTGTTTTCTCTCTCCCCAAGGCTTTTAATCTTCAGGAAATAATTCTGTCAACATTATTATGTTATTAGCTTTATTTCCCACTCTCTTTTTCTGATGATTTTTTAAATTTGAAATACCTCATGTGAATCTGTAGTGTCGCATTTTTCATTAATTTGTCCTATTTTTGTTTGTTCCCAAATGCTGCCAAATGCTAAGGAGTCATTGACATCATTTTGGTTTATTCATGTGCTTTATCGCATGGGGTCATAATTCCCAGAGTGCCTTCTGCTCTTTCCAAATCACTAGCCACTTTCATGCCTTTGGAAAACTTTGAGCCTAAAATGTAAATGCTAGAACATAGCAAGCTACATGCAGATCACAGTGTCTGTATTCTTCTCTAAAAATGTACACGTAACCGCCAACAATGTTACTGAGAGTTACTTTCATCCATCCAAAGGGACAGAGAGACTTTATCTCTAAAATGAATTCCCTGTACACATATGGAAATAATTCTCTAGAAGGATAATGCAAACAATACTTAGACATTTTCTGAGCAAAAACATTAACATTTTTCTTATTTTTTTTTCCTCCAGAGATTTGTAAAAACACATAGCAAAATTGAGCCTTTTTTCCCTTGTTGAAAAATCAGTACAAATATTGGATGAAAAGAACATTTTTTACACATGGTACCTAAATCTCATAAATGTGTTCTTCTTATAATATCTGAGAAATTCTTTTTCTCACTCACTGTCCCTTGACATCTATATAATGGAGTTTTGATTATAATAGATGATGCATATGAAATACAGATTAAATATTGTTCCTTAAAAGGATAGTTTTTGGCTGTATACAGTATGAAAACCATAATACTTTTTTTGAACATTTATTCATTCAATAAGAATTTGAGAGCCTCTATTATGTACTAGTCAGTGCACCAGTTACCAGGAATACAGCTGTGTCATCTCTATGCGGTGTACCTTTTGCAGATTACAGTTAGATGCGGGGTCCACACCAAACAACTAAGAAAAGAATTATGAATGAATTATGCAGAAGGCTGACAGGTAGGGCAAGGGGTCTAGTCTGGGAGGTGGAAGACCAGGAAGACGTTTCTAAGGGATTGATGTGTAAGTTGAGATTGAAAGAATGAGTAGTAGCACATGGAGCAAAAGATGGTGAAATATTCCAGCAAAGGGCCCAGTATCTTTGCAGGCTCTGAGGTGGGAAGAGGTTTGGGGACCCAAGACACTGGGGAGCCCAGTGTGGCTGGACTCTGGTAAACCTTCAGCATGAGGTAAGATTGAGTTTTTTTATGCATAATTTATTAAGATCAAAATACAAGAAGGCAGATTCCATCTCAACCAGAAACACTGATAGATCATCCCCATGCTAAAAAAGAAAGAAACTCAGTTCTCTGTTCTCCTTTTCAATTTGCTCTTGCTCACTGTATTTTCAGAATTCCTTCATGCAATTTGGAGTTCTCTTGTTAGGTACAAAACATTCAGGATTGTTATGTCATTTTGATGAATTGACCACTTTCTCATTAGGAAATTGCCATCCTAGTAATCTTTTTTGGGTAGTGTTAGCAGGGAATTTTTAAAATCCTTTTACTATTAATCTGCCTGTTTCTTTATATTTTATTTTATTGTTGTATATTTAATTTTATTAGGAGTTGCCAGACTGTTTTCCAAAGTGTATAATTTTACATTCTCATCATAATATATGAGAGTTTCAGTTGCTCGAAATCCTACCAAAATTTTGTAATGTCTCCTTTTTTTTTTTTAAGTTTTTATTTAAATTCCAGTTGGTTAACACACAGTGTTATATTAGTTTCAGGTGTACAATATAGTGATTCAACACTTCCATACATACCTGGTGCTCATCACAACAGGTGCCCTCCTTAATTCCCATCATCTATTTCACCCATCACCTCCCACCTCCCTTCTAGTGACTATCAGTTCTGTTCTGTGTAGTTAAGAGTCTGTTTCTTGGTTTGCCGCTTTCTCTTTGCTCCTTTGTTTTGTTTCTTAAATTCCACATGTGAGTGAGATCATATGGTATTTGTCTTTCTCTGACTTATTTCACTTGGCATAATACTCTGTAGCTCCATTCATGTGTTTGCAAAGATTTCATTCTTTTTTATGGCTCTAATATTCCATTGTATGTATGTATATATATATATATGCCACCTCTTCCTTATCCATTCATCTATCAATGGACATGGGCTATTTCCATAATTTGGCTGTTGTAGATAATGCTGCTATAAACATCGGGGTGCATGTATCCCTTTGAATTAGTATTTTTGCATTCCTTGGGTAAATACCCAGTAGTGCAATTGCTGGGTTGTAAGGTAGTTCTATTGTTAACTTTTTTATTAAACTTTTTTTAAACTTTATTTTTTAAAGTAAACTCTACCCCCAACATGGAACCCATGACCCCAAGATCAAGAGTCACATGTTCTACTGACTGAGCCAGCCAGGCACCCCTATTTTTAACTTTCTGAGGAACCTCCATACTGTTTTCCAGAGTGGCTGCCCCAGCTTGCATTCCCACCAACAGTGCATAAGGGGTCCCTTTTCTCTGCATCCTTGCCAAAACCTGTTGTTCCAGTTTTTTGTTTTTTTGTTTTTTTTGTTTTTTTTTGAGTACCGTTAGCTTGGGATTTTTTTATCCTTTTACTTTTAATTTACCTGTTTTTTATATTTTAAAATGAATTTCTCCTAGATAACTATGGTTAGGTTTTGATTTTTCACCTAATCTGACAATTTCTGCCTTTTAATTGTCACGTTCAGCCATTTATATGTGATGTGAACATCAGTTGTTTAGATTTAAATCTACCATCTTTATACTTGCTTCCTATTTATTCCATCTATTTTCTGTTGTTTTTTTCTTTTCTTGTCTCCTTTTGGATTAGTGGAGTATTTTTTTAATGATCAATTTTATCTACCTAATGGGTTAATACCTAAGTTCTGTTTGATTTACCTTTTGTTTTTTTTTTTTAAGTGATTGCTTTAGGGTTTATAATAGACATCCTTAAATTAACATGGCCTACTTTCAAATTATATTATAGCACTTAATGTATAGTAGACGAAACTTATAGCAGTAGATTGTCGTTTCCCTCCTCCCGCCGGCCTTTGTGCTAATACTGTCATTCATTTTATCTCTACATATGTTATAAACCCCCCAATACATTACTATCATTTTTGCTATTAACAGTAAATTGTCTTTTGATGATATTTTTAAATGAGGAAATACATTTTTTATATTTACTTATATACATACCATCTTTTGGCACTCTTCATTTCTTTTGTGAGGTCATGAATATCTATCTGGTATTTTCCTTCTGCCCCGAAGACTTCCTTTAACATTTCTTATATTGCTTGTCTACTGTCACTGAGTTCTCTTAACTTATGGATCTGTGAAAAGCCATTATTATTTCACCTTCATTATGAAAGTATTTTTTGGCTGTGTATAGAATTTTAGATGGCAGGAGTTTTTTTCTTTATTCTTTTTAAATAATGCTTATTTTTTCTCCACTGTCTTCCGGTTTGCATTGTTTCTGAGAAGTTAGCCATCATTCTTATCTGTATTTCTCTGTCTGTAGTGTATATTTTACTTACAAATCTGGCTGCCTTTAAGATTTTTCTCTTTATCATCGGCCTTCAGAAATGTAAATATGATGTATCACGGTGGGATTTTTTTTCATGTTTCTTCTGTTCAGTGTTTATTGAATTTATGGGATATTTGGAGTTCCAGTACTCATTAAATGTTGAAAATTTTGGATGTTAAAAATTTTCTGTCTCACTTTCTCCTCCTGGAACTCCAATTATACATATATTAGGTCATGTGAGATAGCCCCCCATCTCACTAATATTTTTTAAGATTTATTTATTTGAGAGAGAAAGAGCACACGTGCACACACGTGAATGAGTGGGGGGAGCGGCAAAAGGAGAGAGAATCTCAAGGAGCCTCCCAGCTGAGCATGGAACCTGACGTGGGGCTGGATCTCACAACCCTGAGATCAGGACCTGAGCGGAAGTCACAAGTCAGACGCTTAACCGACTGAGCCACCCAGGCGCCTCACTAATTTTTTGTTTATTGTCTTCAGACCTTTTTTCTTTGTTTTTTAATTTGTGTAGTTTCTCCTGCTCCATCTTCTGGTTCACTGATGTTTTCTTCCGCAACATCTAATCTGCTGTTAATTTCATTTTCATGTTTTCATTTCATATATTGAATTTTTAATCTCAAGACTTTCCATCTTGGCTATTTGTATGGTCTCCATTTCTTTTGTCAATATGGCTTTGCTTTTCTCTGCTATCTTGAAGATATTGGGAGATTATTTATAATAGCTGCTTAGGGTCCATGCCTGTGAATTCTATCATCTCTCATTCTGTTTCTATGAATGAATTTGTTCCTGATAATAGATCATATTTTCCTGCTTGTGTCCATTTTTTTATTGAATACCAGACATTGCAAATGTTACATTATTGATTATTAGATTTTGTTCTTTTCCATTAACTAGTATTAAAATGTGTTTTTCTGGGCAGTTAAGTTACTTGGAATCAATTCCATTCCTTCTGAGATCCATTCTGGGATCACTTTTAGGCTTTGTTATGGTCCATTTGGCCCTCAGTGTTGTACTGATACACTTCAGAGTACTCTAGCTAATACCCAAGCATTAGTTCTTTCCACTCTGGCCGGCCAGAGTATGAACCAGTCTCTTCTCCACGGGAGTTTCAGGGATTTTCCACCTGCTCCTTTCTGGTGTTTCTTATCCAGCAGTTTCCTCATATACATGCAAATATCCGTACACAGCTAAAGACTCATGGAAGAGATTCTTCTTTGGGTCTCCAGAGCTCCCCGGAGGAAGTCTGTGCAACTTCCTTCTCTCTGCTTTGTACATCTAGCAATCTTGGCTTCCCCACACCTCACATTTGGTTTTCTCAGCTCAGAAATTCCACCAAGTTCTACTGAGGTTTCCTCCTTTTGAAAGGATTTGGGAACTCTCTCTGGACAGTAGGCTGGGCACTTACAGGGCCCAGTTCATTTGTCCCCTTCTTTTCATGGCTTACTGTTCTGTATTACCTGACATGTTTACTTGTGGAAGGATAAATCCAGTTCCTGGCTTTTTGTTTGTTTTGTTTTATCATGGCCAGAAACAGAATTTCATATTTCAAAGTTTTATGCCACTGTGAAGTTTTATCCAGTTCTTATTCATAAGAGTAGTTGCACCATTGCTTCAGTGCTGGGGAATAGATAGAATAATTGAAATATATTAGAGTTAAATGCATAACATATGGGCATGTTTTTATAGCCTGCTGTAGAATTATTTTATAGAAGTTTGGAATGCTTTCCAAGTCATTATGAGACTATTCATTTATCTGCTTTCAGATCATCTGATCAAAATGACACTAAATTTCAAAGCATTTATTCAAACATAAAAACATTTTGGAGTCTCTGAATCAGCGAAAGGTTTTGCTTTCTAGATAATATTTACCAAAGGCAAAGTTATATCCCTTTTCATTTTGGAAGGCCTTTACAGAAGCAGTACATTTTACTAAGCACATCCACTCACATATTCTTATAAAATCAATAAAAGTATCTTAGTCCTAAATGGCATTTCCATTTGAAATGAATATACCCAATTTGCAAATCGAATGGTCTGTTTTGGTTCTCATGTTTTCTGATCTCTCTGAAGCAATTGACACTGTTGAAAACCACTGGTTGACTTCCCCAAATGCTATCCTTTTCTTTCTAAGGCATCATTCTCTCTCGGATTTGGGCTCCTGATTTCATAATATCCTCTTAATCTTCATGATGGATTTTTATTTTTCCATTTCTTTAAAATATTTAACTTCTTAATTGAAGTATAGAATATGTACACAAAAGTGTACATATCATAGTGCATAGCTCAGTGAAATTTTCATTAGCTTAGCACATCAGTGTACGCAGCACCCAGATCAAGAAAATGAACACAGCTAGCAGCCTGGATGCCCCTATGACTTTTCATTCTCTTTGCCCCCCAACCTGTGATTCTCAACATCATCAATTAGTGTTTTCTATTTTTATGCCTGGCATAAATGGAATAATACATTATTTACTCTTGTTGTGTCTATTTGTTTGCTTCAACATTATGGTTGTAAGATTTATATATTTTTTGTAATATAGATTATTCATTCCTACTGTTATATAGTGATGCAGTGTACAAATATATCATACTATTTACTACTGATGGATATTTGAGTGATTTCCAGTTGGGGACTTTTACAAACAGGACTGCTATGAATATTCCAGTGTGTGGTTTTTGGTGAGTGTATGCATACATTTCTGTTGGATAAATACCTAGCAGGTGAATTGTTGAGTCATTAAATATGCATATGTTCCACTTTAGTAGATACTGATGAACAGTTTTCCACACTGATTTTATCAGTTTATACTCCCACCTGCAGCGAATGAGGTTCCTTTTGTTCCATATCCTTGAGACACTCAGTATATTCTGTCTTTTCCACTTTAATCATTCAGTGGCTTTTTTCACTTGTCGTGACGTTATCAAGGGTCATCTGTGTCTATATTATGCATCAGCATTTCGTTTCTCATTGCTGCTGAATACAGTTCCACTGGATGGACACACCAGTGGTAACTCTTTCTGCTTTTTTTTTTTTTTTTTTTTTTTTAAGATTTTATTTGAGAGAGAGAGAGCGAGAGAGCAAGCACAAGCTGGAGGGGTGGAGAGGCAGAGGGAGAGGGAGAAACAGATTCTCCACTGAGCAGGGAGCCCAACACAGGGCTTGATCCCAGGACCCTGGGATCATGACCTGAGCCAAAGGCAGATGCTTAACTGAGCCACCCAGGCGCCCCTCCTCATGCTTTTAATTTGACTTTTCTGATGACTAGTTACATTCAGTATTTTTTCATGTGCATATTGGCTACTTGTATAATGGTTTTTGTACATTTTTTTAAATCAGATTCTCTTTTTCTTATTGATTTTCTTATTGATTCTATTGTAGGATTCCATTATGGATTGGGGTGCCAGTCCTTGGTCAGATATCCTTTGCTCACCTTTTATATATTAAGTATTCCTGAGGATCCATCTCTGTTTTTTTTTTTTTTTAAGATTTTTATTTATTTATTTGAGAGAGACAGAGAGAGAGAGCAAGCACAAGCAGGGGGGAAGGGCAGAGGAAAAGGGAGAAGCAGATTCCCTGCTTAGCAGGGAACCCAGTGTGGGGCTCGATCCCAGGATCCTGGGATCATGACCTGAGTGGAAGGCAGACACTTAACTGAACCACCCAGGCACCCCATATCTCTGGTTTTTTTTTTAACTTTTATTTTATTTTTCAAATTTTAATTCCAGTGTAGTTAATGTACAGTGTTATATTATTTTCAGGTGTACAATATAGTGATTCAACACTTCCGTATGTTACTCAGGGCTCATCAAGATAGATGGACTCTTAATCCCCTTCACCTATTTCACCCAGTCCCCCACCCACCCCATCTCTGGTTTTTGTGTCTTCTTGTTCTTTACACTCTCTTTGGTACATTTCACCCAGTGGTGGGCTTCAGTTTCCCTGATTGTGGCATCTCTCTCTGGGGTCTTAGACCCCTCTTCCCACCTCACTAGTGGGTGGCCCAAAGGCAGTGCCCCCTTAACTTTAGTGAATCTGACATTGTTGTTTTCTCTGCCCAACCAGCTCTGCCTTGGATATTCTCTATTTTCACTCACGGCACAATGACGCAGCCAGGCATGCAAACTATTGAATTTGACCATAATGACTTTTTTTCCTCTTCCTCAGTCTCATTCCTTCCAATGAATGCCCACACATTCTGGCAGGATCACATAAGACATGTTCATATAGTTAGGCTTTCTCTTCCCTTCACTCCACCAATGACTGGGCAGGTCACTGAGGCCATGCCCACAGCAGCCTAATCAGACTTCCTGCCTCTAGTCTCCACTCCTTGTAAATCCAGTGTTTACTTTCTAAAACTACAATTTGGGAAAGCGTCAATTTGTTCTGCATCAAAGCTTTCACTGATTCTCTTTTTTTTTAAAACAGTTTTATCGAGATATCATTTGCATACAATAAAATGCACCCATTTGTACAATTCAGTGGTTTTTAGTAAACTTACAGGTCTGTACAACCTTCACCACAGTCAAGTTTAGACCATTTTAATCACCTCACAAAGAAACTCTGCATCCCTTAGCTACCACCTTATCACCCCCTCACCCTCACCCACAGCTCTAAGGAAACCACTCCTTTCTGTCCCTACAGAGTTGTCTCTTCTGGACATTTCATGTGAATTTACATGATCGTAGAGTGTGTGGCCTTTTGTGATTCGCTTTTTTCACTTGTCATGACGTTATCAAGGGTCATCCGTGTCTATATTATGCATCAGTATTTCGTTTCTCATTGCTGCTGAATCCAGTTCCACTGGAGGGACACACCAGATTTTGTTGATCCGTTCTGCAGTTGGACACTGCAGTCATTCCCACATCTGGCTATTATAAATGATGCTGCTTTAACTCTTGTGTACAAGTTTTTTTAATGGATGTGTATATTCATTTCTCTTGGGTATATACGTATGGATGGGACTTCCTGTTGCCCGCAGAATTAAGCTCATGCTTTTCAGCATGAGATCTGATACCACTTATGATCTAGACTTTATAATAAGCATCTGAAATGGAAGCTTCCTGAGATCACCCTCCAAGTCTTGGATGTTCGTGTGTCCCCAGCCCTGAGCACAGTGCCAGGTCATTAGTAGGTGATGAGCAAGTGTGAAAAGAATAAGTGAGTATACAGAACCTCAAGCACCTGCTCCCAAATTGTGCATCACTCTTAGTTCAGCCGTGAAGTTCCTGTTATCCGGTATCTTCTTGCCTCTCTCCTGTCTGTGATGACTAAGTGTCCTAACATTTTTATGCCCTCTGCCTAGAATCTACTTTCCTCTTCTCTTCTGGAGAGTTTCCCTCATCTTCCCCAGGCTGGGGTAGTTTCTCTTCTTTCTTCTCCTGTAGCATTTTGTGAATAATTCTGCGATGACCCTCAGCAAAGAATTATCATCGATCTCTTTACTGATCGTGACAACCTCTAGACCAAAAATTCCTTGAGATCAGTATTCTGACTCATGTGAATTTTCATTCCTGGGCCCTTGCCTGAAGCCTGGTGTAGGGCAGGTGCTCCATAAATACTCTCACATGAAGGAACGATCATGTCATTGCTTTCTCTAACATTTCTTTCATGTCTCTTCACCTGGCCAGATCTAGAATTTAAAGAAAGCAATATAGACTTATTCTTCTTTTTAGTGTAACATTCTTCTTTATGTTGTCACAGGAGCCCTGCTTATACCATCTGTTATAACGATATAAAACGTGGAGAAATCTGCCAATGAAAGAGCAATCCTCCGAAGCCCCTTCCTTCAGCGTCCTTAGTGTCCATACCCCAGGATTTTATATGCCAAGTTGTGCGGCAAGATTATGTCAAATGTTTTGTTTAGCTTTCTGTTATTAAACTGCAGTTAGTTTCAGGGAAATTTCACACACACGTAATTCACAGTGAGATTGCCTGTGCCCTTACTGGAGGGAGCAAATGTTGCTGTATTTAAAGTGCATGCAGCATGCCATAAAATGAAGTACTATTATTTAAGCAGATGGATGGCCCCTTAGATGGAAGAAACAGAAGCTGCTGGAATATAGTTTGGGTTTTCTCTTGCCTGTGGCCATATGATGTGTATCTTAGAGAATGAGTTTATGTTACATTATTAAACCCAGTGGTGTGAAGTAGGAAGACTAATGGGAAATACCTTTAAAAAATGTAAGGAGAAGTGACAGTAATCCCCTGTGGGTCACTTATCTTCTTAACTACTAGGATTAAACATTTATTTTGCATTTTTCTCACAGTCATTTAAATAATTTCACATTTATATATGAAATATTTCTTACATACATTCACATTTTCAAAGACTTGCTCTTCTTAGCAAGGCTACTTTTATGAGACGAGAGAATGAATTCAAATATGACTAAATTTTATTTAGTTCGAATTACCCAAATCCAGTTGACAGAAGAGTCATGTGTGTGGGGGGGAACAAAAAAGGATCTGGGTGGAATTAATTAGCCTCGAAGAGTGACAGTTACCTCACTCCTAACAATGTGTTTGGGGTGATGTCAGTTTCCTAGAAAGCTCAAATGTAAAATCACGGTGCCACCATCAGCATTTTTATTTGAGTTGAAAGCTGTAATGTTTAACTATTAACTGTGCTTCCGATCTGAGCCAATTTCTTAGTTAGCAATAATTTTCATATTCTGATTTACGGAGCATTGCTAAAGTCTTTAGTTATGGTTGGCAGAGAAAGCCATCAAACAGTTACAACTTGATGAACACCCCTGCCTGTCTTTTGGAGTAAATCTATCACTTTTATAAAGTGGATTTTTCTTCGCCATCTTTTGACACATGGCATCCCCTCTGTTTGCCCGCTCGGAGATAGTTGGCACTGCCCCCCCCCGGTGGGCAAGCTGGTGGGCGCTGCCCAGGAGGGAGATGGAAGAGGAAGTGGGGGGATGTTCGGGGGAGCTATCTGGGGGATGCTGAATCGCATAAACGCAGCTTTCCTGGGGATTGGCTTTATAGAGTAAAGGCAGCTGTATAATGAGATTAGATCTTCATCAGAAAGACCGAATCCTGTGTCTGTGACCTCCTAACCCTGAATCCTTGGTCAAGTGACAACCCTCTGAATCTCCCCATCTTCTTCTGCCGGGGGGAGCCTATACTCCTCTGGCAGAGCTGCTACTCACAAGACTAGAATAACAGCTTGAGTATCGTGACATGGCCTGGGACGGGGTAGGTGCTCCTTAACTAGTATTCGCATCTCTGCCCAATGAGATTAATTCCAAGTATTGAGGGCTTCTTTTCTCTCTTGTGAATATGTGACAAGCATCTGTTTTTAGGAAGTCATATATAAGCGCTAACATCTGAGAAGTAGGTCTTTGTGGCATTTTAACATCTGGTTAATTTTTGGATTCTAGAAGTTGTTTCCTTTGTTCACGTAGATGACACTCTGTGACTATTTGTTACTGAGTGCAACGTGGGCACTCAGTCAGTGAATTAAAAAGCCAAATATGTGTGAACTGGTTTGTAGATATTTTATTTGTAGCAATTAAAACAGAAACAATTTAAATAACTAAGATCAAGACAATAGTTTAGAAAATCATATTAGGGAAAATGTGCATCCACTATTCACTTGCAAGGTCTGTAGAGGAATATGGAATTTGGTATATGAAATAATGTTAAGAGAATGAAGCACAGCCGGTAACAATTGCATATTTTATGTCTACACATTATGACATAGAATAATCATATAGGTACGGCATGTAGGCAGATGGACCAGGAGAAGAAATATAAAAATCAGAACAGAAACTGTCATGGGCTGGTGGAATTGAGTGATACTTCTGTCAAAGTTCTCTATTATTACTCTACCTTTTCAATAAAAAAAAATGCATCGTTGATGGGACACTATTTTTATTTTTTATTTATTTTTTATTTTTATTTTTTTGAAGATTTTATTTATTTGAGACAGAGAGAATGAGAGAGAGAGAGAGGGGGGAGGGTCAGAGGGAGAAGCGGGCTCCCTGCCGAGTAGGGAGCCCGATGCGGGACTCAATCCAGGGACTCCAGGATCATGACCTGAGCCGAAGGCAGTCGCTCAACCAACTGAGCCACCCAGGCGCCCTGGACACTATTTTTAGAAAAACAGTTGTGCTTTTTAAAAATGTTTTACCTATAAATGTAGGTTTTAATTTTTCAAAATTGTGACTAATTTCATTCAGAATATCTCTCAGTGTACCTCCCAACCAGAGCAATTTGGTCCTAGCGACTGGACCTAGTCATTCATTCCTTTAGCTTCTGTTCACCCAGTACCTGCCGGGTGTTAGGCGCTGAGCTCTGGGTAAGAGCATGAACAAATCATGACATTTTTCTCATGGGGAGACAGACAATAGATGAATACAAAATACACAGCATAAATCCCAGTAGTGGTCAGTACTGTGGAGGCAGAATGGGGTGTGGGGAACAGGCTGGTAAGTAATCTATTATAAGTTAAGATCTGGGATAACTTATCAGTTTGTGTACAAGGTATGAAGTGAGGATGGTAGCTTATTCCCTAGTACCAGCCTCTCTGTCCATAGTAGTTGAGAAATTTTGAATGATTTCATTTTAGTCAAACCTGGCGATTATTTCTCAAAACAACCTTGTGGGGCCAGGTTGACTGAAGGCCAAGTTCGGAATGTGTGCCTTACTGACCAATTCTTGTGTTGTCTTCTTGTAGTTTTCAGTGAGGACCTTCACTCCAGCCTCTACTTTGTCAATGCATCTCTGCAAGAGGTAGTGTTTGCGAGCACCACGGGGACCCTGGTGCCCTGCCCCGCTGCAGGCGTCCCTCCTGTGTCTCTCAGATGGTACCTAGCAACGGGCGAGGAGATCTACGATGTCCCCGGGATCCGCCACGTCCACCCCAACGGCACTCTCCAAATTTTTCCCTTCCCTCCTTCAAGCTTTAGTACCTTAATCCATGATAATACTTATTATTGCACAGCTGAAAATCCTTCAGGGAAAATTAGAAGTCAGGATGTCCACATCAAGGCTGGTGAGTACAGTTCCTCTGCTTTGTTCCCTCTATGCCTGCTAGGGGGTGGGGCTGGGGGGGCAGGGTGGGGGGTGGATGGTGACAAACAGGCGCCATCAGCTGAGAACTAATGAAAACCCAATGGTCAGTTCATTCTGACAGTGCTGGTGGCTTCTTTGAGATGCCCGAGCATCCCTTGACTTGGTTTCAAAATGGCCTTATGTCGCTAGAACTAAGACATAAAATTAGTGAGAGCAAGTGGGTAAGATTTAAACTGTAACCCAATTGTATTGTATTTTGATTTTTTAAAAAGATTTTATTTATTTATTTGTCAGAGAGAGAGACAGGCAGGTGGTGGGGGAGTGGGGAGGAGAAGGGGCGGGAGGAGGACACAGAGTTCAAGTGGAATAAAACCTTGGCATTAAGGTGTAATGTAACTGAAACAGAATCAATCGAATATTCTTGTCTTCCTTGTGAAATAAAAGAGGATCATTTTAACATTTTTGACTGTGTCCGTGTTGCTAGGATGTTGCCAAAGAGAAAATCCTGAGTTGGTTGTGTCCCTTTTATAACAACATATATTTTTAAAATTACATTCTTATAAGTCTGAGATTCATAGACATAAAAAGGTATACATACAGGACATACTGTGTCATTTTATAGATTTAACAAAGCCCTGAAAAACAAGCTCACAGCTAGACTCTAGTTAGCAAACAGTGTTTCAAATTTTTTTAAGCTTCCCCTTACAAGTACGACAGTAGACTGACACGATATAATGTCAGGGCAAAGAGAATGTGACTTTGTTGTCTTATGCACCTGGTAGCTGGGGGAGCTTTGTAATAATTTCTGCAGCAAGCAAGTAGGTGTTGCTTTAAGACTTCACAACATGAGCAAATTATGAAATGTTTCTGAATTCCTGCATATGATCTCTTTGATGTAAGCAATCAAACATTAGACTACGGTTCATTCCGCTAGCTAGTCATTTTCTCAAGTATATTTTGATCTCCGTGACACGCTCATGAATTCCAGCACCTGAGCAAGAGCACACTTAGGAAAGGAAGAGAAAGATTGGCTTTAATCAAGAGATATGAAAAGTTGATACCCCAAATAATTAAAATAAAGCAAATGAAATTTGTACAGAGACCTCTAAACCTGACAAACAGGAGGATGGAGTGAGTGCCTTTTACTTGGCAGGCTGCAAATGTTAATGATGTGTTATAGAAACATGTTTATAATCTACAAAGTGTCACTTACAGAAAAACCTGGAACTTCAAACAGCTATGCTTGTATGCGTTAATCCGCTATTTCTTTCTCAGGTTTCCTGTCAGATAAAGGAATTCAATGCCTACTCCTGTTTTAACTGCCATTTTGGAAATTTGTCATGAAATTGATTACTTTTGTGTGACACTACATGTTTTAGGGGGTGGAGATGGTATCATCTCATCTGGCGGCTCTACCACCTTCCACTTCCGCATGAGTATGTTCTTGTGTTGATGTGCTGGTATTCCTGACCCCCTAATCCTACTGAGTACACGTCCAACAAGCACATGGTTGCTGCGTTCTTGGGAACTTACAAGATGGACAGTCATGTCGCCCGCATGAAATTTATTTTCTTATTTAATTTTATTTCTTGTTGTGAAGACATTATGACTGTAATCTTTTAGATTTTTGATTGGGTGCTTGAAAATCTGCAAGCCTTTTCATGTAGATGCTAGGGTAGAACTGGACGACGGCTCGGAAGGGCAGGTGGGGGTGTCCGGTGTGCGCTCCCCAGTGACAACTGGAGTGCAGATTTGAGCAGGAGGAGGACTGGCTCACAGCGTAGCCCTATGTATCAGGTCTTCTTAAGTGTCTCGGGTCCCTTTTGATTGGTGTTGGGATTTTCCTGGAATGTGGGTAAAATGGCCTCATAACCTCTTCTTTGGCGGTACAGGAAATTGTCATTCTTCACAGTTTTCAGCAACTTGGACTTAGGCCTGGGTGTCAGCAACAGTGGCATTTTCCATCCGTCATGTCTCAGGAATCAGCAAGGCTAGGTCACCCTGCACGTGCATGTCAAGTACCCTCTTTGCCTTTCTGTCCCAAGGACTGGAACGCAGACGGCCCACTTGAAGCGGTACTGCCCTGGCCCCCAGCAGATAGTAAGCAGCAGGATGACCTTAGGCAAGTAAAAGAAAAATTCTAGTGATTTTTCTTCTTTCATTTACTGTGGTTAATAGCATCCGACTGGGACTTGTGCTCATGGCCAAGGTTGAGTGGCAGGGGCCGAATTTACCCTTTTCTCTGGAACAACAACAGGCAGACAAGACATACAGAGCGCCTGTTGTCAAGACCGGCCATCCGGTGATAGAGGAAGGTGGTTCTGGAGAAGCTGGAAGAAGCAGGCGAGCCCTGGGACTGACCCAGTGCACTGCCTCGAATTTCTAGGTGGGGGACACAAAAACCTACATACGAATTTTACGCATAATTGCTAAAATTTGGAAGCAACAAAGATGTCCTTCAGTATGCGAGCGGGTAATAACAAAGACTTTTTCCTTGCCGAAACCTTTGTCAGGCTCCTGTGAGCCCTCTTCTTGACTAGTCTTTGACCTTGAACTTCTGTCTGTCCTCCCCCAGCCCAGTTTTAGTAAGACTCCTACTCAGTTACCCCTCTCTTTGACATCTGGCCACTCTGATATCTGATCAAGTTCCTCATCTTACTTTGATGTGTGAGTCAGTCCTGCCTTTAGCCTTTATGTCTCCTCTGGATAATCTTCTATCCACTAATCCCCTCACTGTGCCCTTTGGCTAGAAATCCCCACTTGTCCTTGCTGTATTTGGAGTTGAGAAAAATTTCTCTCCCCTGTTGGAATAGTCATGAGTCCTATTTGCAATAGTCCTGAATAAAGTCTTCCTTTACGTTTTAACAAGCATCAGAATAATTTTTTCTTTAACAATAAACAAATTATGGTATATCCATACAATGGAGTATTATTTAACAATGTAAAGAAACAAGCTATGCAACCTCGAAAAACACATGGAGGAACTGTCAATGCATATCACTAAGTGAAAGAAGCCACTCTGAAAAGGCTATAAGATGTATGATTACGGGGCACCTGGGTGGCTCAGTCGTTAAGCGTCTGCCTTCGGCTCAGGTCATGGTCCCAGGGTCCTGGGATCGAGCCCCGCATCAGGCTCCCTGCTCAGTGGAAAGCCTGCTTCTCCCTCTCCCACTCCCCCTGCTTGTGTTCTCTCTCTCGCTGTGTCTCTCTCTGTCAGATAAATAAATAAAATCTTAAAAAAAAAAAAAAGATGTATGATTACAACTCTATGACATTCTGGAAAGGGCAAAACTATATAGAGACAATAAAAAGATCAGTGGTTTCCAGGGACAGCAGTGGAGGAGAGGAGGGATGACTACGTGGATCACAGGACATTTTTTTTTCTTTTATTATGTTATCTTAATCACCAAACAGTACATCATTAGTTTTTGATGTAGTGTTCCATGACATTTTTAAGCACTGAAACTTCTGGATGATACCTTAATGGAGGATACAGAACATTCTTCATAGAACTGCACAGCACAGAAGGAATGTTCAAGTAAACTATGGGCTTTACTTCATAATAATGTATAAATATTGACTCCTTAATTGTAACAAACACATAACACCAAGGAACATGCTAATAACGAGAGAGACTGCTGGGGTGGATAAAGGGAGTGTATCCCTTTGGGGAAAGCGCTGTACTTTCTGTGGAAGTTTTCTGTAAACCTAAAACAGCCCTAAAAGAATAAAATATATTCCAAAGAAAATTGGAAAAAAATATTTCAAGTAGCTTGTTACACAAATAGAGTCCCCAAAGGAGTGGATGGTAAAACAAACAAAATAAATACATACTTGAAATACTGGTCAAAATTTTTCAAATTTGATGAAACATAAAAACTCACAGATCCAAGGAGCTCTACAAATCCCAAGCACAAGAAACATGATGAAAAATACACCAACACTCATCATAATCAAATTTCTCAGGACCAGTCTAAAGACAAAACATTAAAAACAGCCAGAGGAAAAAGAGATGTTACACAGAGAGGAACTAAACCAAGGATGACAACAGATTTCCCTTCAGAATCAATGTGAGAAAACAGAGAAGTGACATCTTTAAAGTACTGAAAGGAAATATAGTTTGTAAATCTAGAAATCTATATCTATATCCAGCAGAATATTTTTATTTAAAAAATAAAGAGGCAACCCACAGAACGGGAGAAGATATTTGCAAATGACACTACAGATAAAGGGCTGGTATCTAAGATCTATAAAGAACTTCTCAAACTCAAAAAACAAAAAATCAAGTAAAAAAATGGGCAGAAGATATGAAAAGACACTTCTCTGAAGAAGACATACAAATGCCTAACAGACACATGAAAAAATGTTCATCATCATTAGCCATCAACGAAATTCAAATCAAAACCACATTGAGATACCACCTTACACCAGTTAGAATGGCAAAAATGAACAGGGAAAGCAACAACAAATGTTGGAGAGGTTGTGGAGAAAGGGGAACCCTCTTACACTGTTGGTGGGAATGCAAGTTGGTACAGCCACTTTGGAAAACAGTGTGGAGGTTCCTCAAAAAGTTAAAAATAGAGCTACCCTATGACCCAGCAACTGCACTCCTGGGTAGTTATCCCAAAGACACAGATGTAGTGAAAAGAAGAGCCATATGCACCCCAATGTTCATAGCAGCAATGTCTGCAATAGCCAAACTGTGGAAAGAGCCGAGATGCCCTTCAACAGATGAATGGATAAAGATGTGGTCCATATATACAATGGAATATTACTCAGCCATCAGAAAGGATGAATACCCAACTTTTACATCAACATGGATGGGACTGGAGGAGATTATGCTAAGTGAATAAGTCAAGCAGAGAAAGTCAATTATATGGTTTCACTTATTTGTGGAACATAAGGAATAGTATGGAGGGCATTAGGAGAAGGAAGGGAAAAATGGAGGGGAAATCGGAGGGAGAGATGAGCCATGAGAGACTATGGACTCTGAGAAACAAACAGGGTTTTAGAGGGGAGGAGGGAGGGGGGATTGGTTAGCCCGGTGATGGGTATTAAGGAGGGCACATACTGCATGGAGCACTGGGTGTTATACGAAAACAGTGGATCGTGGATCACCACATCAAAAACTAATGATGTATGGTGACTAACATAACAAAACAAAATTAAAACAAAACAAAACAAAATAAAGGCTTTTTTGTACACATGAAAGCTGAAAGAATTTATCAGCAGCTGACCGGCACTTGTAGAAATCTTAAAGGAAGTCCTACAATCAGAAGACAAAAGACACCTGATGGAATCTTGGATCTACTTGAAGGGAAGAAGAACAGTGACAGTTGTAACCACGTGGGTAAATAAATTACATTTTTCTAAAATTAAAGCGTAACTATGACGTACAATACCCTATTCCTTTCAGGTGTACATCATAGTGATTTGATACTTTTATACATTAAGAAATGATCCCCCTGCTAAGTGTAGTTACCATCCATCACCATACAATGTTATTATAATATTATTGACTATATTCCCTATGCTGTATATTCCATCCCCATGATTTATTTATTTTATGACTAGAAGTTTTGTACCTCTTAATCCCCTTCACATAGTTCACCTCTCTGCTCTGGTAGCCAATAGTTGGTTCTCTCTAAGTCTATTCCTGTTTTGTTTTGTTTGCTCATTTGTTCTGTTTTTTAGATTCCACATGTAAGTGAAATCATATATTATCTTTCTTTAACTTATTTCACTTAGCATAACACCCTCTAAGAGGTCCATCCATGTTGCCACAAATAGCAATATTTCATTTTCTTTCCTTTTTTTTTTACTTTATTTAGTCTTAAAACAATTTTTTTCTTTTTAAAGAATTTTTTTTAAATTTTATTTTACTATGTTAGTCATTTTCTTATGTGTGAATAATATTCTATTTTACACACACACACACACACACACACACACACACACACACCCCTTATATTCTTTATACACCTATCGACAGACCCTTAGTTTGCCTCCATATCTTTGCTATTGTAAATAACACTGCAGGTAACATAGGGATGCATATATCTCTTTGAATTGGCGTTTTTGTTTCAGATAAATACCCAGAAGTAGAACTACTGGATTGTATGGTAGTTCTATTTAAATTTTTGAGGAACCTCCATACTGTTTTCCATAGGGGCTGCACCACTTTACATTCCCACTAACAGTACATGAGGGTTCCCTATTCTCTACATTCTTGCCAACACTTATTTCTTGTCTTTTTGATAATAACAAATCTGAGCAATGTGAGGTGATACCTCATTTCCCTGATGATTAATGATATTGAACATCCTTGCGTGTACCTGTTGGTCATCTGCATGTCTTTGGAAAAACGTCTGTTCCAGTCCTTCGCCCAATCTTGAGTCAGATTAAATTTTTGTGTTTGTTGTTGTTGTTTTGATATTAAGTTGTGTGAGTTCTTTATATATTTTGGGTATTAACCCTTATCAGATGTTTGGTTTGCAAATATCTTTTCCCATTCAATGGGTTGCCTTTTCATTTTGTTAATGGTTTCTTTGACTGTGAAAAAGCTTTTTAGTTCACTGGAGTCCCATTTGTTTGTTTTAGCTTTTTTCTTCCTTGTAGGAGGAGACTGGTCCAAAAAAATATTGCTAAGACAAATGTCAGAGAGCTTACTGCCTATGTTTTTCTTCTAGGAGTCTATGTTTTCTTCTAGGAGTTTTATGGTTTCAGGTCTTACATTCAAGTTTTTAATCCGTTTCGAGTTGATTTTAGTGTGTTGATAGTGTAAGAAAGTGGTCTAGTTTTATTTTTTTGCATGTGGCTCTCCAGTTTTCCCAGCACCATTTATTGAAGAGACTGTCTTTTCCCCATTGTATATTCTTGCCTCCTTTGTCATAGATTAATTGACCATACATGCATGGGTTTATTTCTGGGCTCTCTATTCTATTCCATTGATCTATGTGTCTGTTTTTGTGTCAGTACCATACTTTTTGGATTACTATAGCTTTGTAGTATAGTTTGAAATCAGGGAGCATGATACCTCTGGCTTTGTTCTTTCTCAAGATTGCTTTAGCTATTCATGGTCTTTTGTGGTTCCATAAAATTTTAGGATTTGTGAAAAATGCCATTAGTTCTGTGAAAAATGCCATTGGTATTTTGATGGGGTTCACATCAAATCTGTAGATTGCTTTAAATAATAATTTTTTGGTACTTACAATCTTTTAAAAGACAATTGACTGTTTAAACAAACATAATAATAATGTCTTGTGGGGTTTGTAACATATATGAGTAAAATGTATGACAATAATAACATTTAGGCCTGGAGTAGAGGTGGGGAAGTATAGTATTGTAAGTTTTTTTTCTTATATGTGAGGTTGTATAATATCACCTGAATATAGATTATGATAAGTTACAGATGTATGTTATAAAATGTAAAGCAATCACTATAGCAAAACAGAGAGTTATGGCTTATAAGCTTCATAATAAAGGAGAAAAAATGGAATCATTAAAAAAATTCTTAATTCTAAACAAAGAATAAAAAATAGGAAAAAGGAAACAAAGAACAGATGGTAAAAATAGAAATAAAAAAGCCAAGATGATGGATTTAAACCTAACCATTCCAATATGCACATTAAATATAAATGCTCCAATTATCTGATTTAAAAGGCAGAAATTGCTAGATTAGTTTCAAATACTGCTTAAAAGAAATGTACTTTAAATATAAAGATACAGATATATTAAAGGTAACAGGATGGGAAAATATGTACTATGCTATTAACTCAAATAAATTTAATCAAAAATATAAAAAAATTGGAGTAAGTACATTAATATCAAAATATATTTCAGAGCAAAGAATATTATCAGGGCTAAATTTCATTTCATAATACAAAGGAGCCATTTAATTGAGAACATATGACTATTCTAAATACTTATGCCCCCTACAACAGCACTTCAAAATACATAAAATAAAAACTGAAAGAACTTTGAGGAGAAACAAATCAAAATTTATCATTGGAGATTTCAATACCCCTCTTTTATTAATGAGCAGTAGGCAGAATCAGCAAGGATAAAGAATATTTGAACAACACTATTAAATATTTGACCATATTAACATTTAAATAGAGAACAATGAATCCAACAATAGCACAATCCACATTATTTTCAAGGTCACACAGAAATTTAGCACAATCCACATTATTTTCAAGGTCACACAGAAATTTAGCACAATGCACATTATTTTCAAGGTCACACAGAAATTTACCAATATAAACCACATTATGGGGAATGAAGAAAGTCTCAGATGAGTTTTTAAAAAATAAAATTATATAAAATATGTTCTTTGACCGCAATGGAATTAAGATAGTAATCACTAACTCCAGGAAATCTCCAAATATTAGGATACTAAATAACTACTCTAAATAGTCTGTGCAAAAGAAAAAGCAGAAGGAAAATTAAAGGTGTTTTGAATGGAATGAAAATGAAAGCACAAGATCTAAGAAAGAATTTTGGGGATGCCACTAAAACAGTGCTTGGGGGACAGTTATAGTTTTAAAAACCCCGATTAGAAATAAAAATGGTCTCAAATATTGGTATCAGCTTCCATCTTAAAACTAGAAAAGAAGAACAAATTAAAATCAATATAGGCAGAAAGGAAAGAAGAAAAATCAGAGTAAAAATCAATAAATTATAAAACATAGAAAATCTATGAAGCCAAAACTTAGTTCTTTGGAAAAAAATCAATAAAATTGAGAAACTTCTGGCCAGACTGAAAAGGAAAATAAGAAAGAAGACAAATTACCAATGTGAAGAATGAGGAAGGTTATATCAGTATATATTCTACAGATATTAAAATTATAATAAACTATTAAGGACAAGTGTTTGTCAATAAGTTCAACAACTTAGATGAAATGAGAAACTCCTTAAAAGACATAAAATACCAAAACTTTTTCAAGAAGAAATAGATAAACTGAAGAGCCCTGTATCTTTTAAAGAATTTGAATTTGTAATAAAAAATTTTCTACAATGAAATTCCAGGCTCAGATGGATTTACTGTTGAATTCTACCAAACACAAGGAAGAAATAATAAAAATTCTACACAAACTTTTCCAGGAAACTGACAAGGAGAAAATATTTCCCAAATCATTTTATGAGATTAGCACTACCTTGCTATTAAAACAAGATAAAGACATTACAAGAGGAAAAGAAAAACATCAAAAACTAATGATGTATTGTATGGTGACTAACATAACATAATAAAATAAAATTTAAAAAAAAGAAAAGAAAAACAAGTATCTCTCATGAGTATATAGATGTAAAAATTCTAAAAACAAAATTTTAGCAAACTGAATTCAACAACAAAGAAAAAGGATAATACATCATGACTATGTTGGCCTTATCTCCAGAATGTAAGATTAGTTTCACATTTGAAAAGTAATCCAGGGAGTTTACCATATTAACATTTTAAAAATAAAAACCATGTGATCATTTCAATCGATGCAGAAAAGCATTGACAAAATACAACAGTCACTTATGATAAAAATTCTCAGAAAACTAGCAATAGAAGTGAACTTCCTCATGTTAATAAAAAGCACCTACTCTAGCTAACATCTTAATGGTCAAAGATTGCTTTTCCTCTAAAGATGAAGAATAAAAGGTTGTGTGCTGTGTGCTTTCACCACTTCTTTTCAATATTGTACTGGAGGTGGTAGCCAGGGCAATAAGGCAAGAACAATAAGTAAAAGGCTAGTAAGCACATGAAAAGGTGTTTAACATCATCAACCTTCGAGGAAATGCAGATTAAAACTACAGTGAGATATCTCTACAAATCTCAAAGTAAACACAATGGCCAGACCAAGTGTAAGTGAGAAGATGCATCAGCTGGGACTCTCATGCACTTCTGGTGGTAATGTAAGATGGTACAGCTCCTTTGGAAAATAGTTTGGCGATTTCCTTAAAAGATGAACATATACCTGCCATATATTCCAGCCATTCTATTCCTAGGTATTTAACCAAAGCATATGTCCATACAAAGACTTTTACATGGATGTTCATAGCAGCTTTATTTGTAATAGCCAAAAATGGGTCAAAGCCCATCAACAGACAAATGAGTAAACAAATTGTGGTTTACCCATAAAATTGGATGAAAAAGAATGGACTACAGAGTCCCCCCTCCTTATCCACTGGGGACTTGTTCCAAGGTACCCAGTGGATGCCTGAAACCATGAATAGTAACAAAGTCTATATGTACTGTGTGTTTTCCTATACATACATTCCTAGGATAAAGTTTAATATATAAATTAGGCACAGTAAGACATTAACAACAATCATAAAATTAAAACAATGTGCTGTAAAAAAGTTATGTGAATGTGGTCTCTCTCTCAAAATATCTTATTTTGCTGTGGCTTATTGCCTTCTTCTTGTGACGATGTGAGATTATAAAATGCCTCTGTGGTGAGATGAAGTGGGATGAATGATATGCACATTGTGATGTGGCCTGAGGCTACTATTGACCTTCTGATGATATGTCAGAAGGAAGATCATGTGCTGCCAGACCATGGTTGACCATGGGTAACTGAAACCACGAAAAGGAAAACCACAGATAAGGAGGGAGTACTGTATTGATAAACATAGTAGCAGGGAGGAATCTCAAAATAACTACACTGAGTGAAATAAGCCAGATAAAAATGTAGGTACTGTATGAGTCCATTTATATAAGACTCTGAAACATGTAAATTAATCTATAATTATGGAAAGCACATCAATGTTTGCCTGTGAAAGAGGGTGGGAAGGATGGTTCACAGAAGACAACAAGTTAACTTTTCAGGTGATGGGTCTGTTCATTCTCTTGATTGTGGTGGTGACCTCATGAGTGTCTACATATGTCAAAACTTATCAGTAAACATATTGTTTTAGTGTATGCCAATTGTATCTTGCTAAAGCTGGTCTGAGAAAAAACAAGTAATAATATTTGGCTGACCTAGTTACTTAAGAGTTGTCTTGATGTTCAGAGAGTACCAGTAGCTATTAGAAGTTGCATGTCTCTGCGCTGCGCTGCCCAGCCCACAGTAAGCCCCTTAGCTGTCTCTTGCATCTACATCACACAAAATAGTCTGGAACCTCTGCTCATAGGTGATTGTACTGAGAGAGAGCAGCTAAGCAGATTGTTCTATCCATTTCTCTGCTTTCTGATTTTGAAATGGAAATCTTGACAGAGTATCTGTCTTTCCTCAGGATGCTTGGGAACTGTGGGTTGAACATCTTTCATCCTCCATGTGGACCAGAAAAACAGAGGAAGCCTGTGGAAAAAGAGAAGGGTGAAGCCAGGATCAAAGAGAAAGAGGTTGTAGGGCCCTTCCCAGGGCCCAGTTGCAGGTTCCAAAGCAATCGTGTCTTCAAAGAAGTCTCCTCTTTCAGCTTCTGGTAGCTCAGATCAGCTCCTCTTGCCAGCAGTCAGACTCAGTGAATAAAGTGGTTATGCGCTGGACGTTGTGCCAAGTACTTTGAGGCATTCTCTATTTTAATCTGCACAACCACGCGAGGTTGAACTTATTTCCATTTTCAGACAAGGAAAAGGGGATTTCTGTGAGCCTGTCTTTGCCTGTTCCTAGGAGTTGTGGTTGGAAGCCAGTTTACCTCAAAGGTGCTGGTCCAGTGCTTCACAGTCTCTGCAATATTCCCTGCGCATGTCACCTTCGCTCTTCTCCCTCTTTCTTCTCCACCTCTAATTCCTCCTGTCCTTTGGTGCCAGCTCAAGTGCCTCCTTCCCCAGTTCCATCCTTCTCTCTCACCCAGGCCCATCAGTCTTTGATTGTTTTCTTCTAGTTTTTCTGCCACCTGAATTTTCTTTCTTCAGCTGATCATTCCGTAAGTGTTAGGATCTCCATAGTCCCTGAGACAGTGCTTGACATGAAGGTGTATTCAAGATGTAATTGATTATTTGAGGCACATCTCAATTTATTAAGTAATCAGCTACAAAATATAATAGAACAAAACCCAATTTCTATAAAACTAATGTGCCTCCAGGTCACATTGTGCCGCAGATGACCATTTCCTAAACAGGGAAGACAGGCGTCAACCCTCCTCCTAGCCCTAAGTCCTCTGGTGTTCCAGAGAAATCTGACACATGAGCATTTGTTTATGTTTTATTACTTTGGACGTAGGCATCAAAGGGGTAGGAACAATCCGAGTCCAACCCACCAGGAGAGGAGGGCCACCCAGACCCACCTCCCCTGTAGTGCCCAATTCTTCAAACTTTCTTCTGACTTACCTCCACCCCATTATCCCCCATTGTCTGATTGCTGCATGGGACCGACATCCCGGGCTGGGAGCAGTCCCACAGGGCCCAGTGCTGAGAAGGTCCTGGAGTTCTGGCTTAATGCTCTCCTGTTGCCCCCTTGAAACATTAATGCTTTTCTCTTTCCATTTGTGTTTCGTAAATAAAGATAATGGGACAATGGGACAGGCTCTGGGAGCTCAGTGCCTCAGCTCTTGCAGGGTCCTGCCTCATGCCACCTCCCCCAGATGGGTTCTCAGCAACCCTCTCTCCAGTCTCTGGGTACCCAGAGCCCCACTTAGGCTCCACCTCCCTAACCCCACTATGACCACTGCTGGCCCTCTGAAGCTGAGTGCTCTGGCCCTGCCTGGCCTCTCCTCTCTGCCCCTGTCCAGCAACCACTGCCACCCTCCATCCTGGCTGGGGCAGGAGTGTGGGTAGGAGTGGTGCACATGCTCTGAAGTGGGCATGGTGAAAGCCACCCCTTCCCCAAGTTAGCATGGAGGCTGTAATCCCTTAGAGGTCACCTGTCCACCATGGGAGGGGTAACAGGGAAGGGAGATTGCCTTCCCCATCCCCAGCTGGGGCATGGTGCTTCAGCCCAGACACTGGCAGGAGGAGCCCTGCGGCTGGTGGGCTGCGTGTGCCCAGCGGAGTGGGATCCAGAGCTCCTGTGATGGTGTGCACCTGCTCAGTGTCTGTCCTGCATCCCAGTGAGTGTGACATTGAGCACCAAATAAAAAACACTATGACAGGTTGGGAGAAAGACCACAGAAGAAGGAAAAAGTTTTATATTTCTAGTATCTTCGTGGGCCTTTTCCCCTCTTTTGTAAATAAGGGCTCCTGGATTTTTAATTTGCTCTGGGCCCCAGGAGTTATGTGCTTGGCCCGACTTGGTTAAATTCATTTTCATAGTAGAATATGAAATGAGACTATTCCTTGTTTATTAATATTTATGTTTTAAAGGGTCTTTGCATTTGAAAGGATGAAGTCTAACAGAGAGGGGTGGGTTCTCCAAATGCACATCAACCCTGAGATCCCTGCTCACTCAATGTGCCTGAATTTGCCCCAAAGCCACATCACTGTAGATTCTCTCTTTTCATCCCCTTACCACATTAGATCTTATGGAAAGACTTCAAAGCTTGTAAATTTGACTAAGGAGGACTAAGAGGACCATCATGGACATAGTTGGCAGCCCTTGAGTCAGATCCCTTGGCTCTGCGTGCTGGTTGCTGAGAGCTCACATAGAGAGACTTCAGAGGATGTTTGGTGTCCTGGAGTCGCTTCATATGCACCGAGTGGGGAGTGCTTGGGAATGCCGGGCCCTGGGACCAGCCCTGAGCCAGCACCAGACTGCTCTAAGGATAAAGTTCCAGCTCTAGGCATGGAGTGAGAGGAGCTCTAAGTGTAATTCACATTCACAGCTCCCCTAGGGATCAGACGGAGGCTGGGACTGCCCTGAAATCACACCCTGGCTTAGCTGCTGACGCTGCCCTGCCCTGCATCCCCAGCCTCTCTCTCACTGGTCCTCCTGGGATCATGTCTACAGTCAATCACTTTCTCCCAGCTCCTCAGCTCCAGCCTGCTTCTGGGGAGAGCCCAGCTTAGGACACAAGGTGCAAGGCTTAGGTTACCCTATCCTGTAATATAAATGTCAATCATGTTTAAAATAACATTTAGTTTTTGCCCAGATCTTAGGTTTGTAGCCTAGTCTCTGTTCCCCTAAGTAGTGGTAGTAAGGACTAGATGTACCCAAGTGCCTTGGGGAGGCTTACTGTGATCCTGGGATACTTGTATTGTGCTGTGAGAGGTATATTCCGATAGATAGCAGTGTTGGCTTCTTAAGTTGTGGGTGCCTCAGGAAGAAACATTTTCATTAATAAGGTGGAGATCTGTAATGAAAACCCAAGTTGTTTTTTTAAAACAATAGATAATGATTATATTCTACAATAGGGTTAGAGATACTTGCAACAGGGAAGCTCTGTGATTTTTATTTATTCTTTCTCCAAGCATTTATTGAGCACCTACTATAACTCCTATATGCCAAGCATTGTTAGAAGTTCTACAGTAATTTTTTTAAAGGCTCCCTGTGTGGTCTCTCTTTGTGGGAAGAAGAATCTAGTGAGGGAGTGGAGTGTTTCCTTCCATGCCTTATTCCTTCTGCGCTGAGTGGGGTGCAGTGCACCCAGGTTGTATCCCGGCTTCAAGAAGATCTGGGCTCTTTGGGGCTGACGTGAGGGATAGAGGGTGCAGGGGAGACCAGTGGGCAGTTGAAAGGGAGAGGGTGCCCCATGGTATGTGTGGGAGGCCTGGACTGAGGAGTTCTGGGGGTGTAGGACTTTGGATGCAAACAGGGAAAGTCCCTATGTGGTCCCTCTCTGTGGCTCTGGTGACCGGCACCTAGCGCATGACTGCATGCCCGCTGGGAAGGTGCTTCCTCTATCTCTCTATGGGCATCTTCTCTTGTCCCTGCTCTTCCCTGGCTGGGACAGAGAAGTAGGCTCCCTGGCCTTAATTTCCATGAAAATTTCCTCCACCTGAGCCATTTGTGTGAAGCAGAGTGCACTGGAAGTTTGAGGAGATGAAGTGATTTTATAGTTCACGGCCAGCATCATGAAAACACACAGACTTACATTGGATTCCTGCACCTGCTCCGGTGACCCTATCCCTGTGCTAATGGACTCTTCGGCCCTCAGCCAGGTTGTCCAGTCCCTTCCTCTTCTCTTCTCGACCCCTTCCTCTCCTCTGTCTTCTTCCCTGCACCACACCCCAATCCTCATTTATTAATGAGTTTGGTTACTTTACTTCTTTGTCGCCTCTTTCCTACCTATGACTATGGACCTCTGCTCTCCCCAAAGTGTTACTGATCGAGGTATTTTCCTGTACAAAGTCAGTTCCTGCTCCTGTGTATAATGATAATGTTTCTGAGGCCAGGCTCTTGAGCACCCTGAGCTATTGCCCTGGGGACTTTTTGGCAAGCAGTGCTTGGCACATCGCATCAGACTGCTATGGAGTGCACAGATGGGGGTCTCAGGAGAGTCCCAGACTTCTGAAAATCTCTCTGGTTTGAGACAGGAATGAAAAAAATTCTCCAAGTTAGGAAAATATTAAATACTAATGTTAAAAGCGGGGCTTGGGGAGCAATCCTCTGAATAAGGGCATGCTTTAATACTAAAATACTCAGCATATCACAGAACTAGCGTCAATCTTAAAAATCTTCTTCTAGAACGTTCACCTCTGCCAATTAAGAGATTACCCTTTAGAAACTCATTCCTATTTTCATTGGTATGCTAATTTCTTTAAAAAGTAATTCCACAGCCAGTTTTCTTGACACGTATTTGTCCAGTAAATGACTAAAACATGAAGAAAGCTGAATGGATGATGAGAGAAGTGGTCTCTGTGGCTATCTTAGAAAACCAGAGACTTCTAAAACTCAGACTTTGAGAATCTTCCTGTCCCAACCCCCTCATTTTAAGTTTGAGGAAAATAAAGCTCGGGAGAAGTGAGGCTTGCACCCATATTTATTGAACTGGGGTGAGGCATGGCTTGGATTAGAGCCTGATTTCTCCTTATCCTGGCGACAAAGGTCTTCCTCCTGTTGGGTGATGGTGTGGATCCAGTTCTGGCTGCTGGTATCCATAACCTTACCCCACCTGCTCATGGCAGGCACCATCCTGAGTGCTGTACCTACCTTAACTGACTGAGTCATTGCATTCCCCCAGTGGTAGATTTTTCATCAATCTCCCTGTTGTCTAGATGGCAAGGGCACTCACTCACTGTGGGAGTGGATGGACTTCGCTATGAACCCAGGCAGGTGGGCTTGCAGGGTGGGCCCTGAACCCCACTGCCATCCTGCCTCTAACCCAGACATCTAGCTCATGGATGTCCCCTTGGAGAGTTTTAGGGCTACTCCTATTGTTGGAGGTGCTGGGGCAGGCTCCCTAAGCAGCATCCTTCCCTAAGCCAAGGGAAGTGGAGTAGTTGTTTCTAAGACTGTTTTGCAACTGTCAAAAAAAAAAAAAAAATCACTTATGCAGAGTTACTTTATTTTTTTTTTTTTTAATTTTTTTTATTGTTATGTTAATCCCCATACATTACATCATTAGTTTTAGATATAGTGTTCCATGATTCATTGTTTGTGCATAACACCCAGTGCTCCATGCAGAACGTGCCCTCCTCAATACCCATCACCAGGCTAACCCATCCTCCCAACCCCCTCCCCTCTAGAACCCCCAGTTTGTTTTTCAGAGTCCATCGTCTCTCATGGTTCTTCTCCCCCTCCGATTTCCCCCCCTTCATTCTTCCCCTCCTGCTACATTCTTCTTCTTCTTTTTTTCTTTCTTAACATATATTGCATTATTTGTTTCAGAGGTACAGATCTGAGATTCAACAGTCCTATGCAGAGTTACTTTAATTGTCACCTAGTTTTTAAGAATTCCCAGGAGAGGTTGCCTTTCTTGATTTTTTTTAACTCTTTCTTTATAGTCAGAAAATTTTTCCTTTGTCCTCAGGGGACAGGGAGAGCAGTGTCCTATGGTCATAACTTCTTTAAGAAGATTACTCAGCCATCAGAAAAGATGAATACCCAACTTTTACATCAACATGGATGGGACTGGAGGAGATTTTACTAAGTGAAATAAGTCAAGCAGCGAAAGTCAATTATCATATGGTTTCACTTATTTGTGGAACATAAGGAATAACATGGAGGACATTAGGAGAAGGAAGGGAAAAATGAGGGGGGGATTGGAGGGAGAGATGAACCATGAGAGACCATGGACCTGAGAAACAAACAGGGTTTTAGAGGGGAGGGGGGAGGGGGGATGGGTTAGCCCGGTGATGGGTATTAAGGAGGGCACGTACTGCATGGAGCACTGGGTGTTATACGAAAACAATGGATCGTGGATCACTACATCAAAAACTAATGATGTATTGTATGGTGACTAACATAACATAATAAAATTAAAAAAAAAAAAGCTACTTTACACTTCCAGGTGCATGGAGGGGGCAGAATGAGCTGTTTTTAGAAATGCTCTTGCCATTTAGAAAACAGTGTGGTTGCTGGGGGCGGAGCAAGATGGCGGAGGAGTAGGAGACCTGGATTTCGTGTGGTCTCAGGAATTCAGCTGGATAGGGATCAAACCATTCTGAACACCTACAAACTCAACAGGAGATTGAAGAAAAGAATAGCAACAACTCTCTGAACAGAAAAGCGACCACTTTCTGGAAGGTAGGACGTGCGGAGAAGTGAATCCGAGGCGATATTCGGGAGGATAGACGGCGGGGGAGGGGCCTCCGTCGGCCGCTTCTGGCAAGTGATAGAGCCGCGGGGCACAAAATCGGAACTTGTAGAAGTCTGCTCTGCTGAGGGACGTCACTCCGGTGGCTAAGCGGGGGGTGGAAACTTCATGGGACAGTGTGGTCTCAGGACCCTCGGGGTCACAGAAAGACCAGGGGTGCCTGAGTGCGGCAGAGCTCCCAGGGATCGGAGCGGGGAAGCCGGCTGCAGAGACGGAGCCCAGGCGCGGGCTCTCAGCTCGGGGTTGTCATAGACCGTGATCCGCGGCACAGTCGGGCCACTGCTCCTCCAGCGGGGACCCAACAAGCGGCAGATCCGGGGAGACTCACCTTCTTCCCCCGGGAGGAGCGGCGGGAGCGCACCGCGGGGATCTGCTGGGTTTGGAGACTCCACCCGGGGTCGGGTGCCAGATAGAAAGGTGCGGTCACAGGCCGGGTGAGCACCGAGTGCGGCCGGAGACCGGGGAGACGGGAGTGACTGACGGCTTTTCTCTGGGGGCGCACTGAGGAGCGGGACCCCGAGTTCTCGGCTCCTCCGGGGTGGAGACTGGGAGGCCGCCATTTTCACTCTCCGCCTCCAAAGCTGTACGGAAAGCTTGCAGGGAACAAAAGCTCCGGAGGGCAAACCCGAGCAGATTACTTAGCCCGGACCGGCAAGGGCGGGGCAATTCCGCCTCCGGCAAAGACATTTGGGAACCACGGCAACAGGCCCCTCCCCCAGAAGATCAGCGAGAACAGCCAGCCAAGACCAGGTTTACCGATCAGTGAGAACGGCAGAACTCCAGCGCTAGGGGAATACTGCACATAGCATCCATGGCTTTTTTACCATGATTCTTTAGTCTTTCAACGTTAATTTTTTTTTAACTGTCTTTTTTTTTTTTTGAATTTTTCTTTTTCCCTTTTTCAACCAACATCTTATCAATCCCTTTTTTAAAAAAATATTTTTTATTTTTCATTTTTAGAGCCATATTCTATCCCTTCATAGTAGTTACCGTTATTTTTGACACATATATATAAGTTGTTCTCTCTAAAATTTTGAGATACAGTTTCTTCTAACAGATCAAAATATACCCTAAATCTCTAGTGTATGGCTTTGTTCTAATCTCCTGCCTGATCACATTCTCTCCCTTTTTTTTCTTTTTTTTTTTTAAATCCTCTTCTTTCTTTTTTCAACCAACTTCTTATCAATTCCTTTTATAAAATCTTTTGTAATTTTCATCTTTACAGTCATATTCCATCCCTTCATCGTATTAACCCTTATTTTTGTACATATATAAGTTTTTCTTTCTTTAAAATTTTGGGAGGCACTTTCTTCTAACAGACCAAAATACACCCAAACTCTAGTGTGTGGCACTGATCTATGCACCAGCCTGATCATATTTGATCATATTCTGGTTTTTTGTTCTGTTTTGTTTTTGTTTGTTTTTATCTTTTTCTTTTTCTTTCTTTTTTTCTTTTTCTTTTTTCTTTCTTTCCCTTTCTTTCCCTCCAGTTTCAGGTCTATTCTGATTTGTTTAGTGTATATTTTCTGGGGACATTGTTACCCTGTTAGCAGTTTGTTCTCTCATTCATCCATTCTCCTCTGGACAAAATAACAAGATGGAAAAAAATCACCTCAACAAAAAGAACAAGAGGCAGTACCGCCTGCCAGGGACCTAATCAATATGAACATTAGTACGATGTCGGAACTAGAGTTCAGAATGATGATTTTAAAGATACTAGCTGGGCTTGAAAAAAAACATGGAAGTTATTAGAGAAACCCTTTCTGGAGAAATAAAAGAACTAAAATCTAACCAAGTCAAAATCAAAAAGGCTCTTAATGAGGTGCAATCAAAAATGGGGGCGCTAACTGCTAGGATAAATGAGGCAGAAGAGAGAATCAGTCATATAGAAGACCAAATGATGGAGAATAAAGAAGCTGAGAAAAAGAGAGATAAACAACTACTGGATCACGAGGACAGAATTTGAGAGATGAGAGATACCATAAAACGAAACATTAGAATAATTGGGATCCCAGAAGAAGAAGAAAGAGAGAGAGGGGCAGAAGGTATACTGGAGCAAATGATAGCAGAGAACTTCCCTAATTTGGGGAAGGAAACAGGCATCAAAATCCAGGAGGCACAGAGAATCCCCCTCAAAATCAATAAAAATAGGTCAACACCTCAACATCTAATAGTAAAACTTACGAGTCTCAGAGACAAAGAGAAAATCCTGAAAGCAGCTCAGGAGAAGAGATATGTAACCTACAATGGTAGAAACATTAGATTGATCCACAGAGACCTGGCAGGCCAGAAAGGACTGGCATGATATATTCAGAGCACTAAATGAGAAAAATATGCAGCCAAGAATACTATATCCAGCTAGGCTGTCATTGAAAATAGAAGGAGAGATAAAAAGCTTCCAGGACAAACAAAAACTAAAGGAATTTGCAAACACAAAACCAGCCCTACCAAGAAATATTGAAAGGGGTCCTCTAAGCAAAGAGAGAGCCTAAAAGCAACATAGACCAGAAAGGAACACAGACAATACACAGTAACAGTCACCTTACAGGCAATACAATGGCACTAAATTCCTATCTTTCAATAGTCACCCTGAATGTAAATGGGCTAAGTGCCCCAATCAAAAGACACAGGCTATCAGATTGGATAAAAAAACAAGACCCATCAGTATACTGTCTGCAAGAGACTCATTTTAGACCCAAAGACATCCCCAGATTGAAAGTGAGGGGGTGGGAAACCATTTACCATGCTAATGGACACCAAAAGAAAGCTGGGGTGGCAATCCTTATATCAGACAAATTAGATTTTAAACCAAATACTGTAATAAGAGATGAGGAAGGACACTATATCCTACTTAAAGGGTCTATCCAACAAGAAGATCTAACAATTGTAAATATCTATGCCCCTAACATGGGAGCAGCCAATTATATAAGGCAGTTAATAACAAAAGCAAAGAAACTCATCGACAACAATACAATAATAATGGGGGACTTTAACACCCCCCTCACTGAAATGGACAGATCATCTAAGCAAAAGATCAACAAGGAAATAAAGGCTTTAAATGACACACTAGACCAAATGGACTTCACAGATATATTCAGAACATTCCATCCCAAAGCAACAGAATACACATTCTTCTCTATGCCCATGGAACATTCTCCAGAATAGATCACATCCTAGGTCACAAATCAGGTCTCAACCGGTACCAAAAGATTGGGATCATTCCCTGCATATTTTCAGACCACAATGCTTTGAAACTAGAACTCAATCACAAAAAGAAAGTTGGAAAGAACTCAAATACATGGAGGCTAAAGAGCATCCTACTAAAGAATGAATGGGTCAACCAGGAAATTAAAGAAGAATTAAAAAAATTCATGGAAACAAGTGAAAATGAAAACACCACTGTTCAAAATCTTTGGGATACAGCAAAGGCAGCCCTAAGAGGAAAGTATATAGCAATACAAGCCTTTCTCAAGAAACAAGAAAGGTCTCAAATGCACAACCTAACCATACACCTAAAGGAGCTGGAGAACGAACAGCAAATAAAGCCTAAACCCAGCAGGAGAAGAGAAATAATAAAGATCAGAGCAGAAATCAATGAAATGGAAACCAAAAGAACAGTAGAACAGATCAACGAAACTAGGAGCTGGTTCTTTGAAAGAATGAACAAGATTGATAAACCCCTGGCCAGACTTATCAAAAAGAAAAGAGAAATGACCCAAATCAACAAAATCATGAATGAAAGAGGAGAGATCACAACCAACACCAAAGAAATACAAACAATTATAAGAACATATTATGAGCAACTCTATGCCAGCAAATTAGATAATCTGGAAGAAATGGATGCTTTCCTAGAGATGTATAAAAAAAAAGTGAAGAAACCTGCAGTTCACGTCTTAAACACTTTCATCCCCTTCACAAATAAACCACACTGTTGTCTTTTTTTATGTTATGTTAATCACCATACATTACATCATTAGTTTTTGATGTAGTGTTCCATGATTCATTGTTTGCGTATAACACCCAGTGTTCCACGCAGAACGTGCCCTCTTTAATACCCATCACCAGGCTAACCCATCCTCCCACCCCCCTCCCCTCTAGAACCCTCAGTTTGTTTTTCAGAGTCCATCGTCTCTCATGGTTCATCTCCCCCTCCGATTTCCCCCCCTTCATTCTTCCCCTCCTGCTATCTTTTTCTTCTTTTTTTTCCCAATGACTGTATTTGGTACAATTACTCTATGTAAGCTACAGCGCATATATTTGAATGACGTTCTACCAGAATGAGCTCCTGCTGAGGTGTCTCACCAAGGGTCCTCTCCTTGCCTTCCAGTTTTACGGGAGCCCTATACAGTCCGTGTGGAGGACCAGAAAACCATGAGAGGCAATGTTGCGGTCTTCAAGTGCATTATCCCCTCCTCAGTGGAGGCGTACGTCACCGTCGTCTCCTGGGAGAAAGATACCGTGTCACTCATCTCAGGTAGGCGGGGCACGTCCGGGGCACAGGGCATGGGGCTCACCTTCGAGGCTGTTCCAGGTATTGAATTGGGTCGCTGGATCTGTGTTCATCCTAATAAGAATTAGCATACGGATGGTTGATGCTCTTTGAGGATTGTGTGACTTCAGTGCTTTATATTGCTTTCGTGGCTCGATTCAGATATTCTTCAGTGAATTGACTGATGGACAGAAATAAGTTACTGTACATATAGCCATCATGTTACTTCTCAGAGGCAATTTTGGCTTGTTTCTGCTCCTGAAAATAGGGCAGTAGGGTTTTTGCACCTGTGAGGGTCCTCAGTGATAACACTTACAACTGATAGCCTGAAACTATAATCTGGGAAACAGAAGCTCTGGTTTTCACTGCTGTGACCCTTTCAAATGTCTTAAGAGCTATGTGATGTCTCTGACCTCTTTCTTGAAGATTCTATTCAGAGTATGTATTCATTACTGAGATATATATATATATAATAGGTTTATTTTCAGAACCTGGAAATGACGCAACTGAAATTTTGCTTCTAAGATGTTATGGTTCTTTTCTTGTGGTGTTTAAGTAGATTTCTTGCCCCCTTGCTGTTTACCTGGAAAGGGTCCAGTGCTCCTGCTTTGCTCATCTTTGGATAGTGAGTGACCCTGGGCTGCTTTCGGAGAACAGTGGTGATGAGCATCCAATGTGCTATAACAGGTTATAAATGCCTGCTTTTCTTTACATGTCTGTGTGGATGAGTGCACAAGTGTGCACACACACACGCTTTCATACAACTCAAATACCCCCCAAATTTTGCCCATTTATAGACCTAAGAAATTGGAACTAAACTCTCACGGTGACATAGCATTTCTGTTTTTCAGCTTATTGATTTTCTAGACAGTGTAGGTTGCCAGTGTAGTTAACCATTAAAACAATCATTAAACCATTAGAAAAAATTAAATCTTTGGTCTTTAAAGTACATCCAGTAAACTAGCATGTAACAGACATTATCAGATTTTCTTAACACTGTCCAGTCAGAGTCCCTCGAACTTCACTGAACAATAAATGCCTTGCTGTTATGTTGATTAATCATCATAATTTAACTTAATGTATTGAGAAAATACTAAGCTTAATACCTGAAATAGGATTGCAAATAATCATAATAGACTCACCTGTACACTTGTATTTGTTGTGGTTTTTTTTTTTTTGTTGTTGTGGTTTTTTAAAAAATGTTATTTATTTATTTTTAGTAATCTCTAAACCCAGTGTGGGGTTTGATCTCATGACCAAGCGTCACATGCTTTCCTGACTGAGCCAGCTGGATACCCCTACTTGTTGTCTTTAATTAATGGTTTTAAGGGCGTCTCTTTCGAAGTCATTTTAGTTTCTTAATGGCAGATGGAGAGATCTGATGACACGTCTCTCTGGCTGAGCCCAGGGCCAGAGTGGAAGGGTATTCACACGCATGTAGTGAGGGCTTGTGGGTGCGCCGAGGGGGAGGATGTGGGACAGGATTTGCAATCTCCCACACTCAGGGGCCTGGGCTGATGGAGGCTCAGCCATCATAGAACAGCCATCAGACAGCCTCCAGGGTTTGCCGTGAAGAGGGAGAGAACAGTGGAGGATTACAAACTCTGTGTACTTTTACTTGAGGAGACATATTCATTTCTGTTAATATTTAATTGGCCAAAGCAGGTCACATGGTATATCTTACTTCAGTGAGGTGTGCCCAGAAGGAGAGAACCACTGGAGATCTGGGTGAGAAATAGAAATATCTACCGAAGGTTTTATATACCTATTGATATAGATATCTATATCCATAGATATGTTTTATATGTTCGCAATATAAGTTATTTGTAAAAAATATACTGTGTGCATTCTTATGTTTCCTAGGCATCTTTAATTAGTGGTATCCCCATGCAGGTTTCATCTTGTTGCAGTCGATGTGAATAGAATTTTTTTTTTTCAAACATGAACCTAATAAAATAAATTAAATGGAATTTTATATCTGGTGAGCAGAAAGGGTCCTGATATGCACACACAGAGCTGGGGTCTTGCTGATGGGTTCTGATGACACCCACATCTCCTCAATCATGCATGGGAGCTTTACCCTTTGGCAAAAATTTAAAAACAATGTGTGCCAGGGATAAGCACTTGGCTTTTCTTTTTTGCACAAAAGTATTGAGAAAACCTATGTAGTATATAGGCTTTGATCTCATTAAGGGATACTTCAGTAGCAAGTTTTTGTTTGTTTGTAAGTAAGCCATCTAACCAAACACAAGGCATTCTCAAGATGCTCCACGTGGCTCACATGGTGTGTGTGTGTGTGTGTGTGTGTGTGTGTGTGTGTGTGTATACAGAGAGAGAGAGATGGAGAGAGAGACGAAGAGACAGAGACAGAGAGACTGAGACACACCCAGAAAGAGAGTGAGTCAGAGCTGTTTGCATTCTCAGGGAGTTTAACATGAGAACAGCGCCCCGTTGCAGTGTTATGATCTGTAAACAGGAAGTCTGGAAATTATCCTTATAATGCAACTTGTGGTGGTTTGCTGTTGGACCCTGTTTCCAGCACCCGAGCTCCACCCATGGGGGCTGCCAACAATGCCCAGGGAAGGAGGTCATGAAGACACTGGAGGTGACAAAATGGTTAAAAACATTGGGGATCTTAATTAATAAGCCAGTTCCTTATGGTTTTGGTGGAGAAGGATTACATTTCTCGCTGGCGGCCAGGGCCCTGAGTGAGGTGGGGCACAGGGGACTACACGTAGGAGGTCAGGAGGTTCAGAGAATGAGCCCAGGGCGTCCATCCTGTAGGCAGCAGGGGGACATCTGGATCGTATGCATAGCAGATTGTCTGCAAAAGGTTAATTTGTCTGTGATTTGTAAATAAACGGATAGCCCCAGTGCCTCCTTGCTAAACTGATTTAGATTTGGTGGTTGGCAGGGGCCGTCACCCCATGTCAGTCTTTCTGGGATTCCAAGACAGCCCAGCCCTCAGTGAATCTGGCTGGGAATGCTCCCAGGAAACATGCCTGCTCTGCACACATCACTTCCTTCGATGGAGGAGGGCAGTGAACCAAATCCTCCATGAAAATGAGGCTGTGTGAGTCTCCACCGCAGTGGATAGAGTGGGAAGAGAAGACTGCGAGTGGGGCTGATCCAAGAAAGCTGGAGCTCCCACAGGCCACACAGGGCCTTGGCCACTGTCCCTGCATACCTGGGGCTCGTGGCAGGAGCTCGCCTGCACAAGGAGAGGCCTGTCCCCTGGGGCTCCGCTCTTGTCCACCCCCTCAGCCTCTTGGGTCCAGAGCTCCCTGGGGGAAGGCCAGAGAGGCAAGGCCTGCTTCTGGTTGGTGAGCATCCAGCTTCTGCAGACCTTCTAGGCCAGGGCTCTTTGGAAACCTAGGCTAAGGTGAATGGGTATCTGTCGCCTAGGAAAAAATGTAAATATCGGTGAATTCCTATAAAAAGAAAGGAATGGCTTCTATGGGCATGTCTTACTAATTTTTGCCCTTTACCTTGGTTGAGCAAATCAATGACTGGGCTATGTTCTTGCAGGGGTGAGAAGCACCAGTCATGTCTGTCTGGGTTTCAACGTGAGCTGTATGGATTCATTAGCCGTTCCAACAGTTGTGTTCATTAGCTTATTACACATGAGGTCATGCATTGATTTCTTTCCAGGGGAGGTTTAAGTTGGCCTGACTCTAGACTCAGGAATCAAGCTGTGCCTCTCTTATCAGATGAGGTCATTAGATCACCAAATTAAGAGCATTAGTGGGTTCATTTATTTTAAATGATCTTTGGACAGAATCGTCCAATGGTCTTGTTATGGACTGAATGTCCATGTCCTCTTAAAATTCATATGTTGAGGTCCCAACTCCCAATGTGATGGTATTCGGAGGTGGAGCCTTTGGAAGAATTAGGGTTTGAGGAGGTCATGAGGGTGGGGCACTCCATGATGGGATTAGTGTCCTTAAAATGAGAGACACCAAGGCCCTCCTTCTCCACTGTATGAGGACAGTGAATCTCAGAAGAGGGCTCTTACACAACCCGACTGTTGAGGCAGCCTGTTCTTGGACTACCAGCCTCCAGAATTGTGAAAAATAAATGCCTCTTGTTGAAGCCACGCAGCCTGTGGTATTTTATTTATTTATTTATATATTGCAGCCAGAGCTGAAAAAACAGGCTGAGAAGTAGCCATCCCATAATTCCCCCAGGGGAAGGAGAGGCACGTGATGTCTGATGCTACTCTGTGCTCTGCTTTGCCACCTCCCTGGGCTCTTCACCTGACCACAGGATGGCGTGTGGTCCACCTTCACTCTCATACTCTGGCAGATGGATGATAGGCACTGGGGAACGTGTGGAGGGAACACATCTCAGGGACAGGTGCACATTGTGCATCTACTGTCCTCAATGATCTACTGCCTTCTACCTAAGAGAAAGGAGACAGGAAAAGCAAGAGCGATGATGTCCATACTCATTTTCCAACATCCTTATCACTTCTCTTCCTCTGAGCACAAATGAGAGCCTTTTAAATATTAGAATATTAATGTAGCCCAATAAAAGTGTAGTAGTTTGGATAGCGATGTGCCTTGGGAGGTATTGCTGATGTGGAGATACGCAAGACCCCATCCCGGCAAAGAACAATGTTGACAGCTTTATATTTGGGTTTCACTCAGTGGCCCGTTGTGAGTTTCTTCCCGATTAGGGAGGCTGGCAATGAGAGAGCCCAGCATTCTGTGTCTGTTTCCTCTGATAAAATTCTGAGAATCTCACCGGGGGTTTAGCTACATTAACATCAAAGACACAGCCCAAGGGTAACCGGATTTGGAAAATGGAAACAGTGAACATTTTACTATTCCCAGAGAATCTGCCTCCCTCTTTAGCACTGGCCCAATTTTCTGTTACGATATTTCCCATCTGACCACCTCTATTAGTGATGACTCAAGGAGAGTGTTATCTCTTAGGATCAATGAGTTCAAGTCTACAGATGATTATCTGTTTCCTGTATTTTGGGTAAAAGTGAACAATTTTCTGCCCAGATTAAATATCAAAGGACATTAGCCCAGCACTTCACATGAAACACTTGTGGTGGTTTATGGATGCAGTATTTGGGTCTGGTCACCATAGATAAGGCGGGATCTGGGCTTGAAGAAGCCCCCGGTGGAGACGGCTTCTGCTCTCAGGGAGCTGAGCGGGGAGATTACCGTGTTGTGTGTGGTGTGAGCATGGGGACAGGCAGAGGGGTGACCACCACAGGAACACACACCTGCAGTGTGTGGGAGGGACACGAGTGGGGAGAGACAGAAGCTTTCCCAGAAGTAGTGCCCGTTTAAGAGAATGTTGGTTTGCATTTTAGGCTGGGGAAAACAATTACATCGTAGATACAGTCACCCCAGGTAGGCAAGGTTTTCAAGTTTCAGCAAACTTAAACTAAGAGCAGGTTTGATGTACTCTGTTGTCTTTTGGAGTGGGGGGCACAGCTGCTGGGAGCAAGGAGGGCTGTATGTGGCCCATTGTCTCTGTTCATGAACCCCGCAACTCTAAGAGAGTGCACGTTCTCGCCTCCTAAGGCACTCATATTTTCATTTTACTCCTAGTCACTGAGCATTTTCAAGGTGACCTGCGACGAAGCTGCTCAGGTTGCCATGGTGGTGATAAGACCCAGTTCTGCCCTCAAGGTGCTTGTGAGTAAAGGGAATGAGATCAACATCAAAATGACTTAGGGGACAGGCCTATTGTCACCTGAAGGCCTGGTCTTTGATTTTAAAAGTCTAGGGATGTGATGAGCACTGGGTGTTCTATGCAACCGACGAATTACTGAACTCTATATCTGAAACTAATGATGAACTATATGTTGGCTAAATGAATTTAAATAAAAAAATAAATAAAAGTACCAGGGAGTTGCAGGAAGAAAGAAGCACTGTTCACTGAAAAAGAAATTTGTAGGTCCAAATGGAAACTGTTAAAGGAGCATTTTCCTTTCCTCCCTCCCTCCCTCCCTTCCTTCTTTCCTTCCTTCCTTCCTCCCTACCTCCCCATCTATCTTAATTTCCAGCAAGTAGGAGCCTCATTACAAACACTCGAAATCAGCATAGGATGGATGTAGCAGACTGGAATTAGAAAGGTGGAGAGATGTAATATTTTCACTGTGCTATATTTTGAGCAAGCGGGATAACTGAAAAATGGGCAAGTGCACAGGAAAGGAGGGTCCTGGTCTCTTTCTTTTTAAAAAGCCATTACTTGATTATACTTTTGCCACTTAAGTCTATTTTCACTAAATTAGTTTTTGCATGCTACTCTGCTGCCACCTGAAAGTAATTAAAACCTGTCTGGGGAGTGCAGAGGAAACTCCGCCTGACACTGGGAATGAAGGTGATGTTAGACAGGTGGCTCAAGTCTGGCATTCTGGAAATAAACCACTAGTGAGATCCTGAAAGGTCCAGAGTGAACAGAAAGTCTACTAAGTGTCAGCCTTCAGAGAGAAGACACATTCCCATTCTCAAAATCAGAAATTATATTGAAGATTATAGCTCAAAACAAAAAAAAACGTTTTTGACTTTTGGACTTCTGAGACAAGTAGACACATGGCTAAAGACATGTTAACATAATGTTTTAAAAAAGAAAGAAAGGAAGAAAGAAAGGAAGAGAGGGAGAGGAAGGAGGGAAGGAAGGAAGAAAGGAAGGAAGGAAAGGAAAGGGAAGGAAAGGAAAAGAAAGGAAAGGAAAGAAAAGGAAAGGAAAGGAAAAAGACAAGGAAAATGTGGTAGCAAATTTATCCTGGAGCATCTTAGGGTGTGTGTATGTGTATGAGACACCCCTTCTGCCGTGAAGGTGTTGGGTCGTTAGGTCAGCCTCACACACTGCTTGGTTTCCTACCAAGGATCATCAGGGGATTTTGGCTGCTGATTGCAGCTCCCACAGATTAGCTGGTGACCAGGGAGCAAATCTCTTTTTTTCCCTGCCTCAGCTTCCATATGTAGATAGAAGATGGTTTTACTGGTCCCTCTCCTAATAAAATGGCAGAATATTAAAATTCCAAATTGAATATTTCATTTCTCAAGCCAGCTCTTTTTTTTTTTTGTCTTAGATTTAATCACATAGAATTTTTATTTTATTCATGTTTCAGAGGCTTGGTGATTTGCTAGGAGGACTCCCAGGACTCAGCATATAATTTTACTCACCTCTGTGATTTATTACAGTGAGAGGATACAGAGCAAAATCAGCAAAGGGAAAAGGTGTATGGGGAGAAATCTGGAGGAAACCAGGCACAAGCTTCCAGGACTTTCTTCCCCATAGATTCGCATAGGTCACACTTAATCCCCATAGCAGGGAATGATGACAAGTATAAAATGCTCTCTACCAGGGAACTCATTAGCGATTCAGTGTTTAAGGATTTTACTGGAGGCCAGTCACGTGGGCACTCTCTGCCTGGCATGTACCAAAATTCCAGACTCCCAGAAGGAAAGTTTAGGTGTTCAAGAAACCCTATTGTTTGTATAGTTTAGACATAGTGAGGTGGCCAGAACCCTCCTGAAATTCCAGTTACCAGACACCAGCCAAGGGTCAGCCTTGCAAGCAGGCCTGTTAAGGAAAGCAGTTCTAGACCTATTATGTTAATTGGTTTCTGTATAGGGCGGTTTTCTCAGAGATGGCAGCTCATTGCTTGTCACCCAGTCAACAATCCCTTTTTGAATGTGCCCAGTACCAAATGCTGGAGAAAGCATGTGAATAACTTCTTCCTAATCTTGCATGGTCTGGTCTCTACCACTTGCATGCTACTGAAACTTACATTTTCAAGGTCACCCAGGACTTCCTAATGTCAAATCCCAACGGCAAGTTCTGACTTCCTTGAAGAAGCTATGCCACTGACCTTCTTCCTCCATTGGTTGCCCTCCTTTGGTTGGCTTTCTCCTCTCTGATTATTTCTGCACTATCTCTTTCCTTATTTTTTCCTCCCTGCTCAGAAATGTAAATAGACCCCAAAACTCAGTCTTTACCCCCAGCTGCTTCCAATCTCCACTTTCTTTATTGGTCATCTCATTTCTTTCCCGGGGCTTTGTCCGTCATGTCTATGTAGATGATCCTAACTTTGGGCCTGTCTTCTCCCCTGGGCTTGCTTATTCCCCACTGTCTGCTCCCCTCCTGCCACCTCCAACAGAGCATAACTAAAGCAGAATTCAGCATTCTTTCCAACCACAAATGAATTTGCCTTTGAATTACTTCTTTCTTTTTTTTCTCCAGATCTTAACTATTAGTTTCCAAAGTTTCACAAACTAGGTGCTAACACCTTAAAACAACAGAAATGTATGCTCTCACAGTTCTGGAGGCTAGAAGTATAGGATCAAAATGTCAGCAGGGCCATGCTCTCCCTGAAGGCTCTAGGGAACAATCTATTCTATGCATTTCTCTGAGCTTCTGGTGGTTCAGCTGGTCCTTGGCATTCCTCAGCTTATAGATGCATCACTGCAATGTCTGCCTCTTTGGTCACATGGCCTCTGTCCTGGGCATGTCTCTGTGTCTCTTCTCTTCTATAAGGACACCAGTCAGATTGGATTAAGGGCCCACGCTACTCCACAATGATCTCATCTTAACTAATTACATTTATGATGACCCTATTTCCAAATGAGGTCATATTTCAAGGTTCCAGGAAGGACATGAATTTTGGGAGGATGCTCTTCAACCCAGTACATTAGCAAATCCCAATTTCTTTTGACCCTCTATTACACCTATTTTACATCTTTCTATCACCTGCTTGACAACTAACAAATGTGTATCAAATGAGATCCTGAAATAAAAACAATTTCAAAAGGAAGGACACAAAAAGAAGAAAGTTTCAGTGCAGAGTGCCCATACCTGAATGACTGTTCCCATGCTGGCCCCTTTGCCCTGTCCCAGCTGTGTTAGAATACCAGCTGGTAGCCACATGATTAGCTGCTTCCCCCTCAGCTGTGTGTAGCCTGCCCTTGTGTCAGACTGGGCTAGGGGCCAGGATGGGGACAGAATCAAGATGTTCCAGAGCCAAGACACCAGGGACTATAGGCAAACTGCTTGACTTATATTTTCAGATCATGCTATGGACTGAATTGTGTCCCCACATTCATGAGCCCTAACCCCCAATATTTGGAGATAGGGTCTTTAAATGGTAATGAAGGTTAAATGAGGTTTTAAGGGTTGGACTCTAGTCCAGTAGGACTATGGCCTTATAAGAAGAGGGAGAGAAACATGTGAACACTGAACACACAGGAGGAAAGCAAGGGGGCTCTCACCAGAAACCAACCCTACCAGTACCCTAATCTCCGATTTCCAGCCTCCAGAACTGTGAGAGTACATTCCTATTGTTTAAGCCCCCCAGTGTATGGTATCTTGTTATAGCAGTCTGAGCTGACTAATATAGATGATATGCATATAAACTCACTTTCTCAATCTAATTCTGCCACTTCAAAACTCCGCATGTTACATTGCTTCCCCACCCAACTTTCTAGGTTGCAATGACACATTAGTAAATAACATATATGAAGCAATCTGATGATAAAGTGAGCTCTCACGCTTTTGATAAATGATTCTATTTTCAGGTGCAGTGGATATTTTTGTAATTTAGAGTCCTACGCTTCCCTCCCCTAAGGGAAAGGAGGACATTTGTTACTGGAAAAATGAACAATAAATTTCCCAAATGGCTAGTCATCTGAAAACTTATATGCAATACAAAATTTCCTATGCGAGTGAAACCATATGGTATTTGTTGTACACCTGAAACCAATGTAACCTTTTGTGTCAACTATACTAAAAAATATTGTGATGTGATGAGCACTGGGTGTTGTACACAAATGATAAATTATTGAACACTACATCTGAAACTGATGATGTACTATATGTTGGCTAATTGAATTTAAATAAAAAATTTAAAAAAAAATTTAAAAAATTAAAAAAATTTCCCCCCAACGTACCCCAAATTCAAAAGTCAATCCCAAAGTAACTGTATTTTTGTTGGATAAACAATCACTTCGGATTGAAATGTCTACAACTAAGCCCTATTTGCAGTGGCTGTGCTGTGTCCATGTGTGGGGAACTAATGAGAATATTTACAGGGGCCCCTGGCTGGCTCAGTTGGTAGAACATGTGATTCTTGATCTCAAAGTCATGAGTTCAAGCCTCATATTGAGTGTGGAGCTTACTTTAAAAAGGGGGATTTTTATAGAATATTTTAGTCTGTTTAGTTTCTGGAAACATAGTGATAATGCCCACTATTGACTGTCCAGAATTGGGCTATTTGAAGAATTGAAAATCTCTAGCACATGCTGCTTTGTGTGAGCACAGTCAAGATGTCCTTTGTGGAGAAGCTAATAAGCAGGTACAGTAAATAAACAAATATAGACTGTTTTCAAAATCTCCCAACTGGGTCACACGCTCCTCCAGGGAAGGCTTCAGGCTTCTGTTCACCTTTCATTTTGCCAACAGTCTGTGTGACGTCTTGGGTTTGAACTTAGACCTGGCTTTGGGTCCTAGCTTCACAGCTATGAGAGCTTCAACAATTAATTACCTCTCTGTAGAATTGGACACAGTATTTTGATAAAGATTAGAAATGCCAGGGGAGGTGCTCCATGAATTATAAATACCTAGCCAATTCCTAGTCTCTAGCTATGTATTCATCTATCTAGTCAGAAGGCACGAGGATGGACCCTGAAGCTGACGTCTAGGTCCACATTCCCAATCTACCACAGCCCACACTGTGGCCTTGGGCTGATCACATAACTTTTCTATGCCTCAGTTTCCTCAATTGGAAAACGAGAGCAACAACAGCAATAACTACATCATAAGGTAGTTGTAATGATTAAATGAGTTAATCTACGTAAAATGCTTAGAACAGTGTTTGGTGTAAATGTTGGCATTGTTGTTGTTATTATTTATCTTCTGTATAAGCTATTCCTGCTCCAGAAAGCAGGTGCTCAGGACTACATGATTTCCAAACAAATAAGAAACTGTTTGTGTGTGCTTATTAGGGAGCAAAAGCAGAAATTATTCTATTTAAGAGGAATTACTAAAATGCCAGGTATGATGAATGATCTGGAGTCCTGCAATTTCAATGTAAAGGCGTTAGAATGCTACTGAACTAATAATCTCTTGGGTTTTATCAAAATAAACAACACTTTATTAAATGTTTACTTTTATTAAACAGAAATCAGATAATATATAATGAGCAATGAACTAGAATAAGAGGCTCTTTACTTTCTGCCTTACCCCCAGAGAGAAATCAGAAAACCTGTTTGAGGAAAGGTTTGAGCTTACGTTGAAACACTTGCAAAACGTTTGGGTTAGTGATCTATGTTGGGTTCTATCGAACAACTTCTAACAGCCCTGTAGGTGGTTATTCTCAGCAGCCCCACTTCCCAGATAAGAATACTGAGGCACAGGGTGTTTCATGCACTCATCCAGGTCTTACCTTGCAGTTCTCCCTCTCTAGAAAGTAGAGGTTCTGCCTTTTGAAAAGTCTTTTGGTTTTCTACAGCACCCAAATGTGTGAGAGTCAACAAAAGTTGTCAATTGAAAGACAAACAACTTATAACAGCTGTAACTTGAGAGTAGGGACTTATTTAATATCAAGAAAAACATTTTCAAATATGGTATGATTTTGGATAGTTGACATATCTAGGACATTTCATGTGGTTTGGGGATAATATGCTTTATGTTTTTTGAAACAATATTCCCCAACTAGAGAAAAATTCAAATACATGAAACTGTCTAGGATAAAAATAATTTTCTTAATTTTGATTTTATTTAAAATCATACCTTCCCACTGACCTCAAGTATAACATTATGATGCCCGGCATATAATAGTAGCTTGATAAATATTTATTGAAAGAATGTTGAATGAGCAACTGTTCCTTTAAAATTATGGTATTTTCTTTCAAATTATTCTTAATGCTTTAAGAAGAGCTTTTCCTTTCCTATATATTTTTTCTACTACTCTGAAGCACAATTTTACATCAACTTCTCCTCCCAGTGCAAAGTGTCTGGGCAGGTCAAATCCCATGCAACCTGGCGTTTCACAGCAGATTTTCACAAAATGATTATGCTCTAAGGGAAACAGATATTCCCAAATCCCCAATATTTGTTAGTCCCAAAGCAAAAGCTGTCTCCCATTATTCTTGTGAAATGATTTTATTTTTGTCACCTTCCAGTTTTGTGCTGTGACATTTGTTAAAATTTCTCACTGACTGGTGGGAAGGTGCACAAGACAAAGGAGATCCTTCCATGCCAATACCCTTAGGGACATTTTAGAACATTTTCTAATGCACGAGGTCCACAGCCAAGCCATTATTCCTCACATTTTACTGTACTCATTTCTCTAAAGGGAGGCGCACACACACACACACACACACCCCTTCAGTGAACATAGTCAACTCTCCTGTATGGCTTTTGTGTGTAGGGGTGCCCGTTTCAAACATGGATCAGTGTGCTTCCCCAATTTATGATGCTATGTCTGTAAACTATAGAATTTCTGTGTGGAGGAGGGTCAGAGTATCTTTTTGATGTGGATGGTGGAGCCTTAGAAAGGTCACATGACCAGAATCAGGAATGGTGGCTGCCTAGCGGGAGGGCTCACCCATGTGAGTCTGGGTGACAGTGGGAATGTTGCCTAGAGCCTCATTCATCTCTATCACTGGACCAGATTTTGTGTTGGAAAATTATTTCATGGAGGAAGCAGGAGTCAGTGGGAAATCAAACCTGAGATTTTTTTGTGTTTGTTTTGTACTAGTAACTTAAAGATCTTTTATTACTTTCATTTAAGCCCTTACTGTACATAAGGCATTATTTTTATTTTTTTAAATATTTTATTTATTTATTTGAGAGAGAGGGGGGGAGCACAAGCAGAGGGAGGAGCAGAGGGAGAGGGAGAAGCAGATTCCCGCTGAGCAGGGAGCCCGACATGGGGCTCGATCCCAGGACACTGGGATCATGACCTGAGCTGAAGGCAGATGCTTAACTGACTGAGCCACCCAGGTGCCCCAATGCATTATATGGCCCATGGAAGAGGTGCACAGGTGAGACAGAGGTGTCAAGTCATTGACTTCAAGTCAATGCGCTTTACTGGAGTGAAGGAGCTGCCCACACTGCTGCACGCTTGGAACTGTTGATTTAAAAGAAGTTCATTGAAAATTGTGCTTCTCAGGATAGGTCATTTTGAAATAGACTTAAAATCCCAAGTTTCTGAGTTTTATTTCAATATCAAATACTTCAAACGCGTTTTGATGCAAACAAGTTGTTGCATATCTGGGAATGTGTGCTGGTAGTTTCTAAAATATAAATATATTCCTTTAGAGGTAGAAATGTCCTTAGATTGATGTTTCTAGACTTTATTTTGGATCAGGGACCAGCTGAGGAGGTAATGCGATCTATGGAATAGTGGATCCCCAGGAAACACATACGCACCCAAACCTGCATGAATTCTAGAACCTTTCTGCTTCTCTTCAACCTTGCAACCCATCTACACCCTCCCACCGCCATCCTTACCTGCCCTTGCCCAGACTAACTGGGTGTCCATCCCAGGTGAAACCCTCTCATAGACACATCAGGTAGTGTGAGTTTTTTTTTTTTTTTAAACAAAGTTTGACCTTGAAATCTCCAGCCTCATCCTTTTTCTGATCTCTTATTTGTCCTGCTCCTCTGCTCCCTTTGTCATGCACACATTTCCTCTGCTTCTGTGCCCGCTCCATTGTACCGGTAGCTTTCAGTGCAATTGTTCTTGTACCAGGAAAAGTGAGGGGCTTTTATAAAGAGCCTTCATCAAGTCATTTTCAAACTACAGATGATATTAGGAAAGAAAGGCCATACTGAGTTTCCCCCTCCCTAATTAGATGGTGAAATTTTTAGTTCTTGGCATTGTTATCTGTTTGAATTGAAACCCTATCATTGAAAAAGCCAAATGAACTTGGAATTGAGGAGGGCCGTTTCCCAAAACGGAATGCAGCCAGACTTGAGCCCTCTGCAGAAAGCCAAAGCAACACGCCATCTGGGTGCACGTGACACATTTCTACTGCTCCGGTTTCAAGTAATTTGTTCTTTAAAAAATTATCCTAGGATTCAGGATTTAAGAAAAAAAAAGTCCATCTATACTGCAAATTCCTGCCACGAATAATCAAATGTTGGAGAATTGTATCTCAGCCTGGCAGATATCCTTTAAATGATCCACGAACATTATTCAGGGCCTGTACACTTTGCGTTGTCTTTATTTTTTGTCACTCTGTGTCCCAATCCGTGTCCCAGTGATGTCCCTCTTCTGCTGAATTCCCCTCTGTTTCTTGCCATTAAGTGAGGAGAAAATATAGCAGTGCGTGTCTCACCCATGTGCTCTTCTGCGGATTCCTGTGTCATTCCATCAGCAAAAGAAGGGAGCCTGAGCACCCCATCGCTGGCCGTGCCCTCAGTGACTCTCTAGCAAAAGGTTTCCACACAGCTCTGAAGTCGATTTTACGCGTGAGATGCACAGAACCTCTGATTTCCTTGGGGCCTGATGAGTGATTTTCATTGGTCCCCTTACGTAATTTATTTATGGTCCTGAACACGTGAGCCCAGGTTTATGTTCCTGAATCTCTGGCTCTTTGTTTACTGGATTTGATTCATTGCTACAAAAGATGAATGCATATATGCTGCTCTCTTCCTTTATCAAAATTACCAAAACATTTATTGTAAATGTGTTTAATTTTATGTTGAGGTTTTCAGAAAGAAATCCTTTGTAGATGGTAAGGGCATGCATAATTATCATCTTTCAAGGAAAAGTAACGAAGCTGGACAACCCATTTTATGTACTTAAAACATACACGTGTTGTGTACTCATCACTGATAATCTCAAATTTTATGCCTGTTTGCTGTACGTGGGAAAAATATATACCCATTGTTGCTTCAGTTTTCAATTTAGAATCTAAGATTGAATTACTTCTTACTAATAGTGGCTATTGATTTATAGATCTTTGGTATGTACCCTTGTGAAATGGTTATTCAGAAGTAGGGTCGGAAGGCGCAGGGATGTGTGATTTAGGATATGTCTCTTTTGGAGTGTTGTTAAATTGTGACAGCAATGAGTGTCCATGCTCCTAAACCCCACGGGTAATACACAGCAGGATGTTGAAAGTGATGGCAGTTCGAACCTCTGTAAAGGTTCAGTAAATTTCTCTGTATGCATAAAGTACATGAGATGGAAAGCCCACTTTTACAGAGAAGTGTATTTGTTAATAACCATCATATGTGACCAGAATGTAAGGCAATTTAGGATGATGCACTTTTTCCTTTAATTTAAATTTGGCTCATTTATCTCCAGTCTCAAATCCTTTTCTCAGAGAATTAGGTGGGACAGAAACTATAAATTAGGGACAGTGACTTGTACTCAGTCATTGGAGTGGGAGTCCTGTGCGAGGGTGAGCACACCGGGCGGAAACAAGAGAGGGCTGGGACAGAAGAAGGCGAGTTAGCCGGATGCGTGCGTCTCATCCTGCACACCCATATTCTCCCTGACGGCGGCATGATTCATTCAAAGGCTTATTGATTTTTTTCTTCTCTGCGCTAGCCTGCTGACCTGCTTTGTTGACAGGTTTGTGTGGATCAGACCGATCTGACAGTCGGAACTGTGCTAGTGGATTAGTCCCTGTGGTCTGGGACAAATATTTTATACCTAGTAGCCCTCATCAACAGTGAGAGAGAGATCCGTTAACGCACCTTCCTATGCCATGGCGTGAATTCAGGGACAGCAGCCTACAATCAGAAGCAGCTGGGGCTACTTGTTTAGTAAATGTGCAAAGTGTGTGTGTGAGTGTGTGTGAGTGTGTGTGTGTGTGAGTGTGTGCGCCTGATTATGTATGGCTGTATGATGGAGTAAGAGCTATGGCTTTCTCACTGTTAGTAACAAACATAAGCCAACATTTAGTTCTTAAAAAATACCTTTCTGAGGGGCGTCTGTGTGGCTCAGATGGTTAAACGTCTGCCTTGGGCTCAGGTCATGATCCCAGGGTCCTGGGATTGAGCCCCACACCCTGCTCAGCGGGGAGCCTGCTTCTCTCTCTCCTTCTGCTCCCCCTGCTTGTACTCTCTCTCCCTCTCTGTTAAATAAATAAATAAAATATTAAAAAAAAAAAACCTTTTTGATACGGGGATTGACTTCAAATTAATCCAGTGTGTTTGGGGGTGGGGGTTGGGTGTGGCAGGAGGGGATCATTGCTGAAATGGGTGGCAGATACGTGGACACTCATTAGGATCATATTTATCTGTTGTGTACATCTGAAATACTCTATAATGAGAAGTTGAAAGAGAAACACCTGGATAACAAACCATAATACTTTTTATTTGAACCTTCAGAGTACACGGTTAGACATGAACAATTGGCACATCATCAAGCCAGAAATAGGCAGATTATGAATGTCGTATTTTAAAAATTAATGATACATTAAGTGAAGTGTTGTATTCCTGCTGGTTATGAGCTCTGAAATTCTGGGACAACACTAGAACCATAAAAAAAAATGTCCTTTAAAATTAGTGACGCTTCTCCAAGTTGAGAGTGTTCCTTCTCAGTTAATGAGATGAGATGTTTTCAACCAGCATTTCCTAAGCTGTGTCCGTGGAGAGGTTAAGAGGATAGAAGATGCTCATGTGGATTCTGGGCTTTAAAGAATTAGGAAAGAATATATTAATCAATAGGAACATGGTTCTTTGTGATAGGGCCATGCAGTGCAAATCCTAAATGATCACTGCAATTTTTATTTTTATTTACTTTTATTTTCCAAGACCATCCATGATATGCCTTAGATTACAATTTGGGAAACAGTATGTTAGTATTTAAGGCCACTAAAGTTAATTTATATAAAAGTGGTGTTCCTTTAAACCTTAGGTTCAGTGATTAATGGTTAAGTATGGGCCAGATGTTGTCATAGGACCAAACACCACCTATGGGTAGAACAAATCTGAAAATGCTGTCTTTCTAGAATCTAGCATAAAGGTGTCTCAGATTTTATTGGATTTGGATTCTATTTTGTACTTCTCTAGACATCACTTTTATCCTTTGTACTGTAAAACAAGACACCATCATGGCCAGCTCCAGAATAGTCCGGTATGGAGAGGGAAGGAAAGGGTGTGTGTTTATGCTGAGCTGGAACAGCAAGAGGGGACCCGCCATGTGGAGTCCTCAAGTGAGGCAAAAGCGCCTAAGAGGGACAAGCTTGGGAGGTGGGCAGGGCCAGTGCATGAAGGGCCTTCTCAGCCCATCAAGGAGTTTGGATTTTTTGTTGGGATGGTAGAAAACTGTTGTAATCTGGGCAGGGGGATGATGCGACCGTGACTGCTCTATGGACAAGAGTGGGGAGTGGTGAGCAAGCGGGTCATTGGGTGAGTGAGTACGAGACACAGTGGAGACTTGACCGGATCAGTAGACCTGGGGACAGAGGGAAGAGGACAGATCTGGGAGATGGTTGTGGAGGATTTGGTATGTTGGCTGATAGAGTGACAGGTGACAGATGAAAGAAAGAGTCCTCAAGGATGACTCAGGTTGTTGGCGTAGGGAATTTAGTGGATGGTGGTACCATGAACAAGTGGAGAGAAACCTTATTATTTAATTTAATCAATCAGAAATTGATCAGCTTTAATAATAGGGAAAGCCCCTTAGGGATGCGCTTCTTGTGGGGGTGGGAGGGGAGGCCTGTTAGCCCCTGATGCTCACCAAAAATATCTTCAGGAAGCTGGCTCAAGACCCGCTTCTCCTGCCTCTTCATTTCCATCACGCTCTGTTCTTTATTCTGGGTCACCGTGGGCTCTACCTGACTGACTGCACCTCTGCCCCACCACTGACTTCACTCTGTTCTCCTTGACGGATTCAGGGTGGTCCAAATAAAGGCCAGTGAATGGTTTAGGCATTTGAGACAAGAAGGGAGGTAATGGGCTTCTTTTCTCAACTGCCCTGCTCCAGACCCCGGGTGTGACAGCCGACCCTGTGAATGTGGTTTCTCAGAGAAGCACTGTCCCCTGTCCCCTCACCCTCCCATGCTCAGCTTCCATGGAGCGTCCATGTCATCAGGCCTTGATTCATCTTCTCGACTTCAAACTATTTTTCTGCTTTGTCCATAGTCATCTCCTTCTCTATTCTTGTTTAGTGTGTGCAGACTTCTTCTTCTTTTTTTATTTTCCCAGCCTACTCTATTAGTCTTTTCTTCTTTAGGAGACATTCTTTTAACCTCTTCTAAGTTTTACAATTTCCAACCTTTGGATCATTTTCTTCACTGCCTTTGGTCTTCCTCCAAATATTCCTTCATTAAGGGCAGCACGTAAATTTTCTTTTAGACTCCTGCAGAGAGGAAAATAAAATTTTATATCTCTATAAGAAAGTAAATGCAGTGAAAGACTGTCATAGCGTTTCTTTGCAGAAACTTTATGTGGTCATGTTTCTAATTAGAACATGGATATAAATCATGTCGTTTTCATGAAAAACTTGCTTCATGCCTTGTCATGTGGGAGTTCTTCTTTAAATTGACTGGATGTTCTCTCTTCTAACGGGATAGCAATGTTACTTGATGAACACCCAGCATTTTCTCTGGTACGAGTTATATGAAAAACACACATTTGACTTGTCTTCTATTTGTTTAAACTGATGGTGGTTTAAGGAGAAATACTGTCACCTGTGCAAAAGTGATTGGAGACTAATTTTTTTTTTAAATTTTTTATTGTTATGTTAATCACCATACATTACATCATTAGTTTTAGATGTAGTGTTCCATGATTCATTGTTTGTGCATAACACCCAGTGCTCCATGCAGAACGTGCCCTCTTTAATACCCATCACCAGGCTAACCCATCCCCCCACCCCCCTCCCCGTTAGAACCCTCAGTTTGTTTTTCAGAGTCCATCTGGAGACTAATTTTTAAAAATAAATTGTGGAGGAGATATTTGCACATCCACATTTATAGCAACACTGTTCACAACAGCCAAACTGTGGGAGCAGCCCAAGTGCCCACTGACAAATGATTAGAGAAACAGAATGTGGTACATGCAAGAGAATATTATTCAGCCTGAAAAAAAGAGACAATTCTGACCCACACTACAGCATGGATAGACATTGAGGACATTCTTCTGAATGAAATAGGCCAGTCACAACGTGACAAATAGTGCATGATTCCGCTTATGTGTGCTCCCTAGAGGAGTCAAATTCTCAAAGACACAGACAGTAGAATGGGGGTGCCATGGACTGGGTAGAGGGAGAAAATGGGGAGCTGTTGTTTAAAGCTTCAGTTTTGCAAGATAAAAAGTTCTGGAGATGGATGGTGGTGATGGTTGCATAATAGTAAATGTACTCAGCACTACTGAATTGTACTCTGAAAAATGGTTAAGATTGGGGCACCTGGGTGGCTCAGTCAGTTAAGCGTCTACCTTCAGCTCAGGTCATGATCCCAGGGCCCTGGGATCAAGCCCCACATTGGGCTCCTTGCTCAGTGGAGAGTCTGCTTCTCCCTCTCCCTCTGCCCCTCCCCACTACTCCTTCTCTCTCTCCCTCTCTAAATAATAAATAAATAAATAAATAAAATCTTTAAAAATGGTTAAGATGGTAAATTTTGTATTATACATATTTAACCACAATTAAACAATTTAAAAAGTAAATCATTGCATCTTCTCCCTTTAAATAATTGCATGGGAAAATGGGAAAACTGATTTTGTTCATAGATAAGACCTAGGTGAGGTAACTAAACAGGATCTTATGCGTAACACTGTATTTCACAAACAACTTCAAAAAGCATCGTAAGAATTATTTTGTTGTCGTATTTTTTTAAAAGAATGTGGTTGATGACATTGAATTTGGATTTTTAAATTATGGCCATATGTCAAAGAAAGCCCTTAGAAAATGATAAAAAAGTAAATGGTAGACTTAAATTGTAATAACAGTTGAAAAATATGATAGTAATTTTACGAGTGTTTTTTTTTCTTTAACACTATGGTTGCCTGAATGGCATAGAACTGGGATATAAGCTACAAGAGAGCAGGGCTTTCGATCTGTTTTGTTAATGTCTAGAACAGGAGCGGGCACAGAGTATAAGCTCAGTGAGTATTTGTTTAATGAGTGCACTTGGGGTTTCCGTGTACTAGTTATCCTTGAGTGTGTGGTGTGTACGAAAGTAGGTTCCTCAACCAGACCTACAGAACTTCTGAGATGAGGAGCCTTCCTTGTCTCTAGCATGTTATTACTTATCAGTGATATTTTAGTTGGTAAATATCTTCCATCTCAGAGTAAATAAGGTAAGCAGATCCTACAGATAAAAACACTGAAAAGCAGAAGGGTGGAGAGATTTGTGCATTGTCTCAAAATAGATGAGTAACAGAGGGACCCTCTGTTCAGGATGCTGAATCAGGCGATCCGTGTTCAGGGAGCACCTACTGCGTGCAAGCCCCCTGTGTGGCTTTGTGAATGTCACTATGACTAAGAGAGATGCTGAGCCCCTACGCTCAGGGAATGGGTAATCTGCCGTGTGTGCGGAGGGGGATGGAACTGCTTTCTGAGGTTGATACCGAGTACCCTCTTCTTTAGCACCTCGTCTTAGCACCAATTTTTGTACTTTATTTTTTTTCTAATTACAGCCTTTTGGTGGGAGTATCCTAAAGAGAGAGAGTAGGGTCCTTTGTCATCTCTGTGTGGTCTGGAGGGATCTGTATCTTACAGACGTGTTGTTATACGGTTGTTAGTTTCTGACACTGATATGACAGGCAGCCCCCTGTAGGACAGTCTATTAATTCAGTTAAGTTTGATCTAAAGTAGTATCCTAGAACAATGTTTCTTAAACTGTTATGTGCACATGAATCACTGGGAAATCTTGTTAAAACGGATTCTCATTCAGTTGTTCAGGCCCGAGTCTGAGACTCTGAATTTCTTTCTTTCTTTTTTTTTTTTAAGATTTTATTTATTTATTTGACAGAGAGAGCGCACAAGCAGGGGGAGTGGCAGGCAGAGGGAGAGGGAGAAGCAGACTCTCCGCTGAGCAGGGAGCCCAACGCGGGACTCAATCCCAGGACCCTGGGATCATGACCTGAACAGAAGGCAGATGCTTGACCTACTGAGCCACCTGGGTGCCACCAAGACTCTGAATTTCTAATGAGCTCCCAGGTGTTCTGAATCTGCTAGTCCGGGGCCCACACTGTGAGTGGCAAGACTGTAGGTTCTCAGCCCTAGCTGTACATGAGAACCTCCTGGATGGCTTTTTATAAATACTGGTGCCCTGTTCTTAGAGACTCACTTTAAGTGGTCTGGGCATGGCCTTAGCATCCATATTTTAAAAGGTCGCTGAGTGACTTCAGTGAGCTGCTGGTAGTGAAGACCACTGCCCTGGACGAGCCCAGCTGCCATTGCCTGTCACCCCATGTAACCAAGTCCACCGATAAGATCTGGTGCAGAGCAGTGTTGCTTGGAGCCTGAGGAAGGGGGTGAATTATCGTAAGGCAGCACCCGGCACAGGGACTGGTGTGCAGAAATGTATTTGCTGGGCAAGTGAGTGATCATTTTCAGACATTATAGATTATGGTGGGTGCCTTGGTCCCATGGCTGTAGTCTCGGGCTCCAGCCCCCGACTTCATGGAGGAAGAAAGAGGTCTTGCACTCTGGGATAAAAGTTGGGAGAGGTATTGGAAAGAAAGTGGTGGAAAAATGTTTGTATCTGTGACGGATGATGGATGGATGGATGGATG
>NW_022589771.1:4053748-4176917 GCF_004348235.1 Phoca vitulina | reverse complement strand
GATGGATGGATGGAAGGAAGGAAGAAAGGATGGATGGATGATGGATGGATGGATATTGGATGGATAGATAGATTATAGATAAAATGAAATAAGAAAGAGATGAGATGAAATCTACAGTTCAGAACAGAGAGGCATACATCCATGGTAACTTGCCAGGCCCTGAAGTCAGAAGAACAGATAGACACCATGAGCACGTCATTTCAACAAACACTCAGCAATATAAACAAGCATTTATTTTTTGATAGCATGTTTAAATAAAAGTAGAAATGAAGTCTTAAAAAATTGCTTTGGGTAAAAATAAGTTTCTCTTGCTAAGGTCTACTTTTCAGGTCCCATCCATTTACTTCCCAGCCATGACAGGGTCTCCAGGAAGCATGACCTTGCCGTGCAGGTTGGGGGCGGGGACATTCCATCTGAGCAGAAAGCACTTTCTGGCCTTTTCCTGAGCTATTACTTTGATTGCATTATCAGATTGACAGGAAGTGACTGTCATGTGGTTTTATCTTCCTATTGCATTCCTGATGTACATGTTAGGAAACGTTTTCCTCAGCAGGCCTGCTTCTTCAGCCGGTGCAGCCTCTGTGAGATAAAGCATGGCCTGTGTGGCTTTGAGGGTGACCACAGAAGGTGGCCTCTACAGATATGAAGGCCACCTTAGGACTTTTGCAGTGTCCCCTCTCGCAAAACACCTGCTGTTCATGCGTGTGAGGGTTAAAATAAGCAGGCCAAACACGGAAGCCAGCTAACAGGAGAACATTATGCTAAACAGAGACTTAACTGACCACAGCGTTCTCAGGACCGCCTTGCTGCACATCACTTTGGGCGCATCTGGGGAGTCCTTGCTTCTGGTCCCTGGAGCATCAGGTGGGGTTTGTGCCTCTCAGTTAGTCTGAGCCACAGCTGGCCCCATGGGGCCACAGACTGAGAAAGCAGAGGGACAGAGCAGGGCCCGGCCCTGGGTGCTGATGGCTTCACCCTTTCAAGGACCAGAGGGTCAGGAAAACACCTGCCAGGGACTTGCCGGACTCGTCAGAATGAACCATTACAGACAGAAGGGTGGCTCTCGTGACGTGGGCCAAAGGAGCCACTGTCTGAGCAGGGTGGGGCTGAGCAGGTGAGAATGGGCAGTGGCCCAGCCGAGGCGAAGCAGCATCCACTGGGAGAGCAGCTGCGACCTGAGATCCGACCGCCCACAATCCAGGCTCTGTTGCTTCCTGGCTGTGTGATCTTGGTCAAGTTACTTAGCACCTCTGCGCCTCAGTTTCCTCCTCCACAAAATGATGATGATGTTACCACCCTTCTTAGCAGGTTGTTCCTAGGATTAAAGGGGAGACTGCCTGGAAAGAACTCCTGTTGGGGCTTAGGAAGCTCGGTGGGTGTGGCCCTCATCATCCTCATTATCAGAGCGCTCTCCCGAGCTCAGCTGCCACCAGGATGTGGGTGTACGTACGGGGATGGGAGAAAAGTCTCTTGCTCCCTTGTTTGGCACGTTTGAGGTGCAGTTGGTCCCCTCAGGTCACCACTGATGACTGAAGGTCCACAGTGGGAAGAGGTGGCCAAGGGCATAAGCACCTGTGGGCCTGGGCTGGTGAGGCAGGTGAGGCAGGTGAGAACCAGGGGAGAAGCTTGCCAAGGGGAAGCTGGGGGAAAACTGGTGGACTCTGCACCTGACTCACCTTCAGGCCAAAGGGACAGTGGACAGAAGACGTTCGGGGGTAGTGTAGCATGTCTGACCACTGTCCTGACATCTTCCCATCCAGTGTCATGGCCACCAGAATTCTCTGTCTTTTGGAGCTAGGGCATATTAGTCAGAGTTCATTCAGCAACTCATTGAAGGAGTGTTTATTGGGTGTGGCCATGAGCCAGGCATTGCATGGATGGTGCGACAGGAGTGTCGGGGATCCCGTTCTCCTCGGCCTGTGGGCCTGGGAAGGCCTCAAACCATCATGCAAATGGCCCTCCAGTTATAACTGTGAGACAAGAGGGATGTGTCCCCTAGAAAGTGGCAAGTAGTCATTTAAATGGGAAGGGAGCATTTGGGCAAGGAACAGCATGTGTGGGGCCCCTGAGGTAGGAGGTGTGAAGGAGAAGGGGACGGCCCTTACCTGGTCACTGAGTCCAGTCTTGCCCCCTGGTTCCTGCTTTGGGATTTTTTTCTCATGCAGTGTCCCACCAGCATATTCTGTCCCCATATATTCACGGGGCCTGTTTGTTCTCTTCTTGCCATTCAGGTCATGTTTGGGAACACACCTTCATCCTGCACCTGCCACTTCCCCCCACCCAGCCACACACCACGTCTTCTTCATGGCAGTTACTCCCCTTGGAAGGTCTGTTGTTCCCTGATTTCTTTGCTTACTCCTCTTCTGAATGAAAGCCCGTGGAAGTAGGTCCTTTGTCATGTCCGGTGCTCTTTCCCGAACTTAAAACAGCGCCTGGCATGTACTAAGCACTGACTGTTGGTGCAGCAATGGATGAGGGTTTCAGGTATGGTCAAAGTTCCAGAAATACAGCGATGTGAAAGATGCCTCCACTCAGAGGCCAAATACACAGAGCGAGTTTGCAGTGCAGTTCTGGGCATGGCTGACCCGCCGCAGCTGCCTGGCTGCTCCAGGTCACTTCTTTGGGGACCTCGAGCCTGCCAAGCGATAGGGAGGGCAGGGTGGGGCTCCTCTCTCAGTCTGCTTGCAGTCCGTGTTTCTTCTTAGGGCATATGTGCAACCCAGGCGTGCCGTCCCCCCTGCGTGGTGAGCCCTTAGCCCAGTTACCATGACAAGGGGGTCTCTCCAAAGGATGTGTTGTCAGGAACAGGGCCTCCCTCTCTCAAGGTGGCCGTTGCTCTGTTCCCACCAGGCCAAAACTCATGGTTTTTGTCAATTTTTTGGAAGCAGCATTGTAGTCCCTGTAATCCTCGCCTTCACCCTTGGGGAAACCCGGCAACCCTCTTTTATCTAGTGACTGACTAATGATGCAGGGAAGCAAACTTGGGCATCGTGACAGCATCTATGGAGAGTGAGCAGATTTTTACAAATATGATGAGAAATCCTGTGAGTCCCAGTGGAAGGACCCCACTCCCTCCCTCCATGAAAATACAGATTTTTCCTACAGACTTCACAACTGGTTCTATGTACACTGGATGGCATTGGGGTGTGTTTCTCAGCCTGTTAGAAGAATGTACTTCGTTGTCTCAGGCTGTGGACAAGGGGTCATTTGCAGATGGAGATAGACTTCCGAAGAAGAGGAACACTGGCTTTGTAAATCTGAATATATAATTTGGGCAGATTGACATCTGAACACCTATTTACAACATGGTATAAACTTGTAATTCAAACGTATTGTTTTGTTTTGTTTTGTTTTTATAGCAATAAACTCAGTTCAGGATTTGGGCAAATTGGGACTGTTTTGATGGCCATGACAAACAAGAGCCCAAACGGATATTATTGGCTCACATAGCTGAAAAGTCTAGCAGTAACCACCTTCTGGTCCAGCTGGATCAAGGCGTTCAAGCAACTCCAATGGGAGCACATCTTCTTCTTGCTGTCGGTCTCACTGTGCTGGGATTTCCTCTGGGTTAGACTGGCCCTCGGCAGGCAGGTGCAGCATACTCCTTCCTATCAACAGCAAGCAGCTTGGCAACCAAGGGAAAGGGTCCTCTTTCTCTAGTCGCTGTGATGGGCTCATGTCCATCTGTGTGGCATATCATGGTGGCGACCTTGGTCCCACACCCATGATGGAGGGATCCTCACAGGAAAGCCCAGCTGCTCTTACCTTGAGAGGGACAGGTGGATGCCTTGAATGAAAATGACAGATGCCCACAAACCAGAGTTTAAGGGGCAGGAGGAGAGTGTTAGCCACGTGGATGATGCCATGATGTGTGGGATGGCCCATGCATGGCCAGGTGGCCCTGGGCACTTGTGCTGACAGGCCACACACACACACACACACACACACATCACTGACAACCAAAGCCAGCCCCTGTGTGTTCCTGAACCCCCTGAAGTTGGGCTTCTGATGAGCACCTTGGCACTCTGCTGCTTCTATTTTTTTTTCTATTTACTTCCACTTTCATTAAGTGCCTTGAAAGGGAGCTAAGCCAATCCCAATGGTATATTTTGGCGTAAAGCAAACCTTGAGGGGGTCTCTACCTGCTACCTGTTCTCTGGTTGCACACTTGGAGGTAAGAGTTGGACCTTGTGTTCGTGGTGGACCAAAGCACAGCACTCTCCTCTGCTCTCAAACTCAAATGGGCCACTTTCAAAGTAAAGCGTGGAACTCGTTCAGTTAAAAAAACACACGTTTAGATTGACATATCTGTCATGAAATTCATTTTGATGATGATAAATAAAAGGGAAAAAGCCATAGAACTGAAGGATAAAAGGTAGCCGGGATTATACCTTTCAAGAAAGAAATGGCCGTGAACTTCCTTTCAATGTTAGTTTCTTATATAATTGTAGGTCCTCATACATTCTAACACTTGTCTCTTTACAAAATTTTTTTTACAACTTAAATGCCATCAGTTTTACATTTTTAGGATATCTCCATAACACTTACCAAGCGCTACTTCCCAGGGGCTCCCAAGGGAGTGATGATGTGATTTTATGCTCTAATCCTTCATGCATAAGTACTTTGAAAAAATAAGAATATCTTCCTAGGAATAGTTTGAGTAATAAATATCTCAATCTGATTATTTTATTTCTTCCAATATTTACTTACTGTATTGTTTACATTTATTTGCCAGCCAAGGAACTTTTGCTCAGAGACTTGGCCCAGTTTTGGAAAATGGCGTTGGACACGGTCTGTTTTCATGTTGCATTCCGTCCCTTTGGGGACATCTAGAGCAGAGATCCTGCTCACAGCAGAGGTGCCCGCAGTTTCCTGTTCCTCCCGCCATCCCTCCCTCCCTGCCTGGTAATCCCCGACGTTTCTGTGCAGTTTGAGGATATGTCCATTTTGTCAGGGAAATCTATTGTCATTAATTATTTTATTAGCCTAAACTCCACTAAAAGCAAATAAGCAAATCAAGATAGTTCCCATCTATACTGAGAAAGGCCAGTTTGTTTTCTAGACCTGAGAAGACACAGTAAATTCATATAATTTTTATATTAGTTGTAAAACCTTTCAAATAGGGATTTTATCTGCTTTCTCCCTCATCTGCTCTGTGCCTGGCACCCGGTTGGCATTCAGTGAGGATTATTTTTATTGAGACAAACGTTGAATGAGCGAATGCATTGCAACTAAACAGAAAAAGAGAATAACAAAACAGGCACAGAGACAGAGGTTTATCCTTTGCCACATTTTATTCATTCTTTTCATAAATAATAATGTTAGAACTAGGGTCCCACTGATATTTTTATGCATGTTTTGATACTGCCCAATATATTTATGAATTCATAAACCACAGAAGCTATTACTTGTCGGGTTTAAAAATACGTAGAAATGCTATCACACACGTTAAGACTCACCCTTAGGTTTCTTATAAATCATTTCTCTAAACCCTCTCTATTTTTCCACAGAAACCATGCAGCCAAAATATTGTGCTTCTCAGTTGAGGGTTGGTGAGCCTGGGGGGCGCAAATGTAATCAGGGTCCAGAAGTGTCTGTCCTTGGGCTCAAACTAAACTGGGTTATGAAATTAGCCTGGAGAGGAGAGGGGATGATGTCAGATCCTAATGTGATAACATTGCCATGAGTTCTCCTGACAACAGAGCAGGCTGCTTTTTTTTTTTTTTCCCCCACCATCCATCAGTTATTGAGATGTCCGGTCCTTTTGTCATTAAGTTTCTGTCTTTGCTGGTTTGGCTTTGACTGCGAGTTGTTTTGTGGTCCCTGTGATCGTGAAGGACATTTCATGGTGGGGGGATTCTTTGGGTCACTGGACACTCTGTGTTCTCAGCCCTTGTCCAAACCTTGGGGGCTAAATGTGTTTCAGAGTTTCTTGGATTTCAGACAGGTGACACTGTGCACATCCCGAATGTTTTCCCCCCCACTACCCCTGGGGAGGGGGCATGGGGCCCAACTGCTCCGATACTTCTGTGCGGCAGAACTCTGGAGTTTTCGTTCTGAGTGGGGTAAACAAGGACCTCATGGAGTCTCCTGTCAATTCGGGCCAGGTTTTGCTGTCAGGTGAATCATGAAAATTCTTTCTCTTTTTTCGGATATTTTTCAACTGTGGAATTGCAGATAAGAGATTGTAGATGTTTGTGATTATGATTATTTCATTATAAATTCACACACCTTCTGGACAGTTGATGGCATCATGCCCTGTTTTCCAGCACTGACTCAGACTCCTCTCTCCCTCCCATCTACCTCTTTCCCTTTCCCTCCCTCCCTCCCTCCCTCTCTTCTTCCTTCCTTCGTTCCTTTGTTCCTTTTCCCTCAATCCCTCCCCTTCTTTCCTTCCTCTTCTCCTTCCTTCCTTCTTTCTTTCTTCCCTCCCTTCCTTCCCTCCCCCCTTCCTTCCCTCCCTCCCTCCCTCCCTCCCTTCCTTCCTTCCTTCCTCCCTCCCTCCCTCCCCTTTCCCTCAATCCCTCCCCTTCTTTCACTCCCCTTCACCTTCCTTCCTTCTTTCTTTCCTCTTCCTTCCCTCCCTCCTCTCCCTCCCTCCCTTCCTTCTTTCCCCTTTCCCTCAATTCCTCCCCCACTTTCCTTCCCTTCCCCTTCTCCTTCCTTCCTTCCCCCTTCCCTCCCTTCCTTCCATCTGCTCCTCCCCTCCTCTCCCCCCTCCTTCCCTCCCTTCCTTCTTTCCCCTTTCCCTCAATCCCTTCCCTTCTTTCCTTCCTTTCCCCTTCTCCTTCCTTCCTTCCTTCCTTCCTTCCTTCCTTCCCTCCCTCCCTCCCTCCCTCCCTCCCTTCCTTCCTCCCCCTTTCCCTCAGTCCCTCCCCTTCCTTCCTTCCCCCTTCCCTTCCCTTTCCTTCCTTCCTGCTGATGGCTCTGTTCCTCTCTTGCTGAAGCCTCCCCCCCCCCACCCAGTCTCTGTTATTTCAAGATATTTCCCCTCCTCTCCAGAGGAGCACTTAGGATTTCAAGTTGGTTATTGCAGGGGCTTAAAGACAGAGCCTTGTTTGGCCTATTGTCGAACAGATGGGGTGTGCGTGCAGCCTCGGCAACTTCGTAGTCATCTCTGTAACTAAAATCTGTATTATCTTTAGGACTAATGTCTTAAATTTGTGATTTTATTTGATTCTTTATTTGCCAATTTGAATGTTATGGTTGATTACAAGTACATAATAAGACCCTTTCTGTGATTGGCATTTTCATTTTTCTGGGTAAGTAGAGTGCCTCTTGATGTGTTCTCAGTTGTCTTCTCTTTCCCCCCGAATTCCCTTTCCCTGGTGCCTCTGTGCGCACACTGCCGGGGTGTCTCGGGGGGACCGGCGTCTCCTTGTTCCTGTTTCAGACTTGAAAGTAGTATTAAAAAATGCAGCCGTATTTTACAGATTGGCAATTTTGCTATAATTAAGCTTCATGAATATGAAGATTCTTGTAGAATTCCCACGATGCCCCATGGTGCGGATTTGCAGTAAGATTCCTTCTCAGCTCACTGTGCCTTATTAGAGTGTCAGTTGGCTCAGTGGCAGCATGATGTTTACTCCTAGGAAGGGCACACCACATATTAGATCATTTTTAAACCTTGGCAGAAGCGGTCAGAGAGGCACATTTGTTCAGAGGGCTTGACAGAAAAAACCCACAAAAAAACACAAAAAAACCCCCCAAACAAAAAAACAGAGAAGATCAGTGTCTTCACAGATCCAGGGATATTCGGAAATTAAATGCTACAGTTATGGACATGGGAGGAGGTGGCATTTGCGGAATGGCCTGTGTTATGTTTTCTTTGTCCCTGCAAAATCTCAGAATGAGCCAACTTCTCCGGGACTGCAATGAGCTTCTTCTTCCTTGTGGATGGCTCTTTTGTGACAGCTCTGGGCAGCAAAGCCCCACCTGACCACTTCATTCCCACGAAGTAGCATCTTCTGAATTGGAGATCACTGCTGGCTTGTTCTTGTTATTTTATTTACTTTGCAAATAGGTGATACATTCATAATCCCAAACTCAAGAAGTATTTTAAAACGTATCTAGAGGCAATTCTAGTCCCACTGCAGACCCTCACCCTAACTCCCAGGAATGCATACCCCACCCTCAAGTAGGTACCCATTGTCATTCCCATTCATAGGTTTTCTGTCCTTCCAGAAATTCCCCATGCATACATAAACAAATACAAATGTATTGCTTTCTCCCACTAATGTTTACCCATCAGCATGGCATGGGCTCTCTGGAGGAGCACTCCCTAATCTAACTGCCACATTCTAGAAGGCATCTTTCTGTCTGTCCGTGGGATCTCCAGGAAATCGTGGCTGTGTTGTTTGAAGATAAGTCCTCAGCTGCTTCTTTGCATCTTTCCTATTCTCAGCCGAAAATAAAACCCTGGACTTCGTCCATTTCACTTTTTTTTCTTACTGTTTGAAAGGCACTTGAACTCGCCCCCTGATGTTGCTTTTAACATCTCTTACGTTTTAAAAAGAGTTGTACTCTGGTTTCTTTGCTTTTATTGTCTGCGAAAATGGCCTGAATAATTAGGCCAACAGAGAATTGCATCTTAAGGGCTAATTATTGATGTATTCCTCATGTCAGCCCGAAAGTATCCTCTGGGGATAGAAGATGAGATGGAGCATCCCTGCTTCTCTTGACTCTGTAGGCTTCGGTCCACCCAAGATCATGCTAAGGTGATTTATACCCTCTTCGGTGGTTTAGAAAGATGACCACCCATGTGTAGATAGCAAATCGACTCACTCCTGCACAAAACTTCCTTATAATGCAAGATTTGGCTAAAATAGAGTCATTCAGAAACCTTTAAAATGTTTTGTTAAGCAATACAAAATTTTACTAATAAGATTTTATTTAATTTTTAAAATGGTGACTTTTATTTTTTTTGATAGACATTACATTTGGGGGGGATGCCATACTTGCATTGAGGGGTTATGTAAAGCAGCCTTTCCTAGGCAGTTGGCACGTAGTGCTTTCGACTTGGATCTACGTTAGCTAAGATAAGATAACATAAGGGACATCCCATCCTCACAGCCTTACTTAAACGGAGCTGAAAGGGTCCCGTTGGTGTCTATCACCTGCTTTTCTCACTGTGGGTGTGGAACGACCAGGCTGGTCGTTTTGTCCCCATGTCACAAATAATTAAACTCCAGCCTTTAAATTGTCAACCTCAAAGACAGCTAGGAAGAAAAATTATATTCTTGCCTCTTCATTGTCTCGAGGTGGAAGCCTCAACCGAAGTGGCCCAGAAACGTGGCAGGGATAGTGCCCAGAATGATCCATCTTGCGCCACCGCACGCTTGTGCCGACAAACGCTCTTTGTATGGAAGCATCTAGCAGCGCGTTTCGGCTTTCCCTGCCAACCTGAGGCCGGGGCGAGAAGGAACACACAGAGCCCATGTGACAGCGCAGCTTCTAACGGAGCAAATGACAAGAGCTTTCACTCAGGCTCAACGGGGCTTGGTGACGAGGCGTGCCAAAACAGATGGGAAGTTTTCACCTTAGGATCCTACTTCAAGGGACTTGGGAGGAACCTGGAAGCCAGGTTTGTGTGTAAAAATAAAATAGAAACTCTGAAAAAGGATAGAAGGTAGCCTTTAAAAGGGGGTAAAGAGGACAAATGAAACGAGAGTGATATTTTTACTTTCCTGATGAAGGGAACAAGCAAGAGGCATAATCCTTAAACGTCTGGTTTCTGGCAGGATGTCGACGGGCATGTGGGGTGTCTGGGGCTGTGCACTGCATAAAGGAGGAAACAGAGTCTCTGTCCTCCTCCGGCTGTTTCAGAGCCTGCTTAAACCAGTGATCACAAAGTATAAACACGGATTCCCGTGGTTACCTCCCTGTCTGGACTGAGCACCTTGATGGCAGAGATGATGATGTCATTCCTAAGGTTGCGTCTTAACCCCTGGACCAGATTCTGGTCCTTACTAAATGTGGTCCCCAGAGTAACTGGTCCCAGAAATGCCCACGTCCTCATTTCCAGAACCTGGGCCAGTGTTAGCTTACACGCTAAAAAGGACTTGAAGATGTAATTAAGGCTCTTGAGGTGGGGAGCTGGATTATCTCGGCAGGTCCTGTATAATCACAAGGGTCCAGGGAGAGGGGGCGGTGGGGTCAGACTCAGAGGGATCCAAGGTGGGAAGAACTCTACTCACCATTGCTGGCTCTGAAGATGGAGGAAGGGGCCACGAGCCAAGGAATGTGGACAGCCTCTTGAGATTGGGAAAGGCAGGGAACAGACTTTTCCTGGGAGCCTCCAGAAGGAACAACCCTGCCAACACCTTGATTTTAGCCGGTGAGACCCATTTACGAGCCTGATCTCTAATTCCATAAGAAAGTAAATTTGTGTTGTTTTAAGCCACCAAGTTTATGGTGATTTGTTGCAGCCGCCACAGGAAGCTAATAAATACAGTGAGCAACCGAGGTGGAATGGGAGGGGAGCGATGTGGGGAGATGCTGCCCTTGACCCCACACCCACGCTGGAAAGACAAAAACACGCCCCCATGGACTCCGTCTAGAAACCCGTGTCTATTGCACCTGTTAAACGGGGCTCTGTCTTGCATACCGTGTTTGTGTTTGTTCACTCTCCTGATAGCCTATGCGATTTGTAAGGAAAAACAAAACGATCTTTACCAACCTTAGGATTACTGTCCAGGTGATTGTGTCAAAAAACGAACATCTCTTTATGTGTGTACTGAGTCTGTTTGGAGCGCGTGGGGCTTTCTCTTTGGGGGCAGGGCATGATGAGGGTAAACCTCGCCTAAGTACCTTCACCTCAAAAAGGCGATAAGCCTCCTCGGGCATCTAGCCAAAGTACTTGGGTGATGAGGAGTGGAAATGTGGCCTCTAGCATCATGCAAAATGTGATGGGTGTGCGGTAAATGCTCAGAGATGCTCGGATGAAAATATGGCCTCCCCCAAAGGAAAGGTTTGTTTTCTGTATTTGACCTCGGGAAGCAGTTCCAGTCAAAAGAAGGGAAGGTCTCCAGCCCTGATTTTGTGGCACCATGTAAAATGCTTCCTCATCTCTCCCCTTCTCCGGGCCCCAGTCAGTTGTGTTCTTTCTCCTCTGGGCGGCTCATCCCTGCTGTTGGAGCCTGGACCGCTGAAAGTGACAAAGGCCAGCTCGGCAGTCTCTAGGTGTGCACGTGAGCAAACGGCGTCTCCCTCTCCAGCGCTCTCTCGGGAAGGCAGTGCCATCAGGCAGGACAGGGGAGGCAAAGTGAGGCGCAAGGCAGAACCCACACCCATTCCTCCAGAGAGCATCCAGCCTGGCCTCTGGTGCCCTGGGCTCAGCAGCAGCTCTCTTTGGAGACATCATGGTGGTGGCCACCTGTTGGAATCCTTTCTAGACCACCTCTCATGTGGAGCTTCCGGGCCACGTGTTTTTCTGCCACTACTTAGCATTGTTTGCGTGCCATCATTCTCATTTCCAGGTGGTTCTATTGGGGTTTCCTTGCCAGGGCCAAAGGGACCGTATATTTCAAGTAGGCATTCAGCTGATATACAACCATGGGACATTATCTGTTGTTATATTTATTTGTACATATAAATATATATTTATTTATTTTAATTTTTGAAATTAGTTTTATTTTTCATTAAGTAAGCTCCATGCCCAGTGTGGAGCTCAATGCAGGGCTTGGTTTCACAACCCTGAGATCAAGACTTGAGCTGAGATCAAGAGTTGGATGCTTAACCAACTGAGCCACCCAGGTGCCCCTAAAATATATTTTTAAAAATTCTTTTGTACCATTTGTTTTTATTTATTTTATTTTATTTATTTACTTATTTTTAACTTGTGGAGAAAGGGGAACCCTCCTACACTGTTGGTGGGAATGCAAGCTGGTGCGGGCACTCTGGAAAACAGTATGGAGGTTCCTCAAGAAGTTGAAAATAGAGCTACCCTGCGACCCAGCAATTGCAGTACTGGGTATTAACCCCAAAGATACAAATGTCGTGACCTGAAGGGGCACCTGCACCCCAATGTTCATAGCAGCAATGCCCACAATATCCAAACTGTGGAAAGAGCCCAGATGTCCATCCACAGATGAATGGATAAAGAAGATGTGGTATATATATACAATGGAATATTATGCAGCCATCAAAAAATGAAATCTTGCCATTTGCATTGAGTGGATGGAACTGGAGGGTATTATGTGGAGTGAAATAAGTCAGTCAGAGAAAGACAATTATCATATGGTTTCACTCATATGTGGAATATAAGAAACAGCGCAGAGGATCGTAGGGGAAGGGAGGGAAAACTGAACCAGAAGTCTTCTGGACCATTTAGTAAACAGAAAATAGTCTACTTATTAAGAGTACAAAGGATCTGATGACATTGCCCTGTGGAGGCCGTGGAGGTGATGCAGACATGGCAGTGGGGATGTTTTAGATGTGGACGGGGTAGAGGTTAGGGGAAGGGGTACGTGTGATGCCCCTGCTGCTCAGGGCTGGTGCAGAGACAGTGGAGACAGTGAACAGGTGAGGGGCTGAAGGCATGAAGTGGAACTGGGATTGGGGTCAAGACACGGCTCCGTGAAGTCCAGTCCACGAGGAAACTGCAGGCACCCAGGGCATGTCCCGCCCAGATACCTCCCCTGCGACCAGGGGCAGGGGCCCAGAGCCTGTCCGCCCCGTGGGGAGGTCAGGAAAGTGTCTGATGCTAAATCACGGCTCATCATTCGGCTGCGACAGGAGCGGCAAACAGACTCGAACACCAGCAATTTCTGAAATCCGAAGTCTAGGAACACTTTGGTAACCAGTGGGTGCTGCAGTTTTGGTGACCAGCTGGGTGGCTGTGGTGTGTGAGCCAGGGTGTGCAGACATACATAGTCAGGAAAATGAGGTGGGGGGAAAGTGTTGAATTACGTCATTTAATTAATGAATTGTGAGTTGGACCGCTTGTTGAATATATTAATATGACCCCTGGGAATCTGTGTAGTCATTACTGACTCTTCCGCTCTCCTTTTTCAAAATCCTATTTTTTTATTTTATTTTATTTTTTTTATTTTTATTTTTTTAAAGATTTTATTTATTTATTTGAGAGAGAGAGAATGAGAGACAGAGAGCATGAGAAGGAGGAGGGTCAGAGGGAGAAGCAGACTCCCTGCCGAGCAGGGAGCCCGATGCGGGACTCGATCCCGGGACTCCAGGATCATGACCTGAGCCGAAGGCAGTCGCTTAACCAACTGAGCCACCCAGGCGCCCAATCCTATTTTCTTTTTATTGTTGCAAGGATGGGAAATATACCACATTTGACATTGCTGTTTTTCTGTTTATTTTTTTTCTTGATCTGAATATGTTCTCTTGCACGTACCAACCTAACTCATCTTACTTCTCTAGGTAATGTCGATGTCTTTCCCTCCCCTTATGTAGGACATTAGTGCCCGCTCAACATCACTATCTGGCACTTTAAATGTGCAAGACACATGGGTGGATCATTCCAGGGCATCTGGGCATTTACATACAGCTGGATGATGCTCAGTGTCTTATTCTTCACGCAGATGTGTGAGGTCACATAAACCAGCCACGTTTTGGGTTGGGTTGAAAGTCCTAGGGTTTCTGAGTCATGAAATAAAAAATAGCTGTCCCTTAGTGTAATCTGATGAGTTTTGAAAGTAAAAAGTTTCAGAAGAATTATTTTCAATGGGCATGATTTGTTAAGTGACATATAGTTGACATTCTCACTATACCAAAGGTTTTGTCTTATAACTAAGCTGGCACTATTAATTCTTTATCCTGTCCCTTGCAATGTTACCATTTTAGGTAAGGAAACCAGACCTTGGACAACATGATGGGATTTCTTGGAGGGCAGTCAAATTTATTTAGCAATAACAAAAACTTACATAAAATTCACCATAATATGTCACGTGTTACTTTGTATTATTAATCTAAAACTGATGTTGGATCAGAGTTTTTTGAATTGTTAGGTTGGAAACATTTAATGGGCTACTTATGGCTATTTTCTTAAATATGTCTGATAGAGAAACAAGATTCAAAGTCACTTTGCAGAAGTAAGGGTATGATTATCAGAGGAATAGTACATATATGCATAAGGACTAAGTCAAAGACTGTTGCATTTATAATTTAGGAGCAAACTGATTGGACTTCCTAAGCTATAATTACAGTGTATACATCTTTTCAGTAACTTTTGGCCGATGTCAGTCTTGTGAATTTTAACAACTCCTACACTGCAGAAACCAATAAAGTGATAATTATAGGATTGGAAAACTTACCTTCACAATGATAAATTAGCATTGCTCAGTGAATATTCAATGGCTGAACTTTTCCTCCTTTAAAAGCCAGAGCAGAATTTAAACAACGTTGTGTCTTTAAAGTGTTCTAGATTCTCAGTGAGAATGCACAGAGCTAAGAGCAAAGAGAAGCTTTGGAAGAAGACCCAGGGGCTGGGTGGGAGTGCAGCTTCCTATCACTCGCATGTGCCTGGATGCATGCCTGCATGCAGTGGGGAGGGGGCCCTGAGCTGCTCAGAAGCTCTGGTGGAGCCTAGGGGACAGTCCAGTTTTACCTGGAGAGTCTGGAAGGAAGAATCAAAGTTTTCATGCTCTCTGGCCTTCAGAGTGGGCATGTTCGCCCCCCTGAAATCCAGCCACCTGCTAGCTCGCCATGTACTGTGTTTATTTTATGTTCCATTTTTCCTGTAATCCTTTCTGCTTCCTCGTCTTTTCTCATGGATAGTTTACACTTGAAGTCACTATTTCTGTCATCTCTAAATATTTCATCCAAGGAAGAAAAACCAGGATGAACTCAGAGGAAAGAAGCAGAGTTTGGAGGAAGTTTAGTGGGCACAGAACTGACTCTAGACCAAGCCAATGACTCATTATTTCTCTTTGAGAACAAGAAATCAGAAGTCAGGTATCAGGTGAACACCTGCTTCTTTTGGTGATTTGCAGGATAGTTAAGTTCTGGCCTTATGCTCTGGCCATATGTCTCTCTCTTCAGTCGTGATGCTTTTGCCAGCCGACTTCCTTTCTTGGCAGGAACGGCACTGGATCCCCGGCTTCCTTCCTGACAAGGGTCTCTCTGTGGTTAACACAGTGAATTTCATGGCCTGGAGCATACACGGTTGTAACAGACGTGCAGTTTTCATTACGCATTATCCACTCTGGACCCGTTACACTCTGTGGAGGATAGATCTTTTGTGTCACAAGGCTGCTCAAATAATCCATTGCTTTGGACTATCCCATGAACAAAACAACGTATTTTTTAGTTTAAGTGGCATTTTCTTTCCTTCCTCTCTCCACCCCTCCTCCTTCTCCGTGAATTACCTTTAGTTTACCAAGATTCCACGATGAATACACTTTCATGTTAAATGGTTCCTTTTTTTAAAAGCTAAATTGAGTTGGATGTAAAAGTGAATGGGATAAATTACCTGTGTGATAACTACACGGTGTTTAGGCCCTTGACCCAATACCACCAAATGTGACCACGTTTTGCCCAGCGAAAGGCTACACATTTACCACATGAAAGGGGGGGGGGGCCCTTTGTGGTCTTGCCCAATGGCTGTGAGGTTTGGGGGCTCCTCCCCTCTACTTGTTCTCGCTTTACTGGTGGGTATAAACTAATGGAGTGAGTACCTTCAATGGGACAATATTGGAGCATCACAGGATTCCATAAATACAGATCTGCTTCCGTCTTCACTGTTCCTCATAATTCAGCTAACAGCCTTCTACACTCCAGCCAAATTTCATCTTTGTGTATCATCATCTCTAATAAAATCTTTTGCTCTTGGTGCATGATTTACACGGCTCTTTATCAGGGACTCCATATTCAGTAACTGTGTCTTTGTGGCTCCGCATGACTGTGTAGAGTAGTAAATCACCCAAACCATGAGAAACCATGTGGATTGTGATGGTTTCCTTAATTGCTGTAGCTTCCAGGACATCAAACGACCCACCAGAGAAGGAAAGAAGGGGAGAGATATTAGGGAGAAAAGTTGTAGAAAGAGAGTACCTAAATTCTTCATGAAAGACTCCATTATGCTGTTATCCTAGGAAAACGTCATTGGTCTGACAGCTCCCACTGTATGTTTCTGTGGCCAGATCTGGAAGAAAATGAAGCTCCCCCACTGCATATCCTTATTTGTAAAATGTAATAAAAGAGTGTGAGGGCCTGGCTTTTCATTACTTCAAAAACAATTTGACAAATCTTGAAGTTTTTTAACCTTTATTTTTGAGTGAAAAAAATACCAATCCCCTCAGACTGTAAATTGTATGTCCTATTCAGTCCTAGATTTTCATGTTTATACATGTGCTCATCAGGGTCTTTACTATAGACGGATCACCTCAGTCTTGCCCCAAACACTACTTGCTGCAGCGAGAAATGCCGTATAATCTGGGTTTGGCTTTATACTCAGAATGAGTTGGTTCATTCATCCATCCAGAAAGTAGTCCTGGAGCGTGTACTATGTGGTGGCTTTTCTCCCTCTGTCAGGCTGTGAGGTGAAAGGAGAGCTCTGCAACCACCCACATTCTGAATCTCTGTCTTGGACCAGCCGAATCAGAACCTCTGGGCTTGGCCTTGGGAAATTAGGAATTTAACAAAGTCCAAAGTTCACAATGATTTTTTTTTTTTACTTCATTTCTTTTCCAGTTTGATTAAGACATCATTGCCATACATCGCTGTCTTGGTTTAAGGTGGACAGCATGTTGGTTTGATGACGTATATTGTGAAATGATCACGACTGTAGTCTTCGTGAACATCCATCACCTCACACAGATACAGTAGAAAGAAAAGAAAGAAAAGCTGTCTGCTTGTGATGGGACCTGGTGGGATCTCTCTGCAGTTTTCCTGTATGTCGTGCAGTGTGTTAGCATAGTCGTCACATTGTGCATTGTGTCCCCAGCACGTATTTATGTCGTAACTGTGGGTTTGTACCTGTGGACCACCTCCCATGAGTCCCCCCCTCTGTCACTCCCACAGTGATGCGTATGTACCGTGAGCCTCCTAGTCTCAGCAGAGTGGATGTGGACCAAAGGGAGCATGTTTTAGCTTGCTTGGGCTGTCAGAACAACAAAGCACAGACTTGGTGGCTTAAACAACTGAGGTGTATTGTCTCCTGGCTGGACATCCAAGATCAAGTTGTTGGCAGGACTGGTTCTTCCTGAGGGCTCTCTCCTTGGCTTGTAGACGACTGCCTTCCTGGTGCCCCTTTTTCTGTGCGCATGCCCCTGGCGTCCCTCCACATGCTCAAATTACCTCTTCTTACAAGGACATGGTCAGATTGTATTAGGACCAATTCTAATGCCTCATTTTATCTAAACTCTTTGAAGTCTAGATCTCTACATACGGTCACATTCTTAGGTACTAGAGTCAGGATGTTGATGTATGAATGGGGGATTGTGGACACAGTTCAGCCCATGACAGGGCAGAAGCATCCGCCCTTGGCTGAATTGGCCACGTTCCTAGCTGGTGTTTTCGTCTGCTCTGTGGAATGCTAGTAGATGGTGTATGGATATGGTTTTTTCACCCGAGAGCTTCCCGATTCTGTTAAGGCTCTCAGAATTTCTCCCAGGGAGGCTTGTGCAACTGAATCGAACCCAGAGTATCTCAAGCTATTGGAGCAGGAGGCTCCAGTGTTTGCAAACTTGCTATTGATAACACATTGCTCACTTGTAAAATATGTTATCTCTCCGAGTTAGAGAAAAATAAAACAAGAAGTCAGGCCCCTGACTGAAGGCCACCCAGGTATGAGTTAGGGGAGAGAATATCAACTTTTTTACTTAATTTAAGATATTGAAAAATATTAAGTACTCTTTATATGCAGTAGCCATCATGCACATCCAACTCAGATAGATATGAGCTGCATTTAAGAAGAATTTTATTATATTCATCCCTACATGTCCTCCATCTACCCATCCATCTACTCACCATCCACTGGAAAACATTTTATTCTACTCCAGATTTTGCTACATTCCAGAACACAAGATAGCCCTAATCTATGCACTCATAGAACCCAGGGTCCAGGCTCCAGGCTCTTATCAGAGTAAATACAACACCCTTGCTGGCTCTCTGGGGGGCTTCTGGCACCGTGACCCCCAGGCTCATGGCAGGTGTACCAAGGTCACAGGAGAGCTTGTAAAAAAGGCTTCCTCTGGGACTCATCATTCATCTCCAGAACCAATGTCTCCTGTGAGTCAGGGTGGAGACTGGGGTTCTAGACTGTGGCTGTCTACAATTTCAACTCTCATGGCTTCTCATGGGAGCTTTCCACCGTGGCCTGGGGCGGTCCTTTCCCACCATCTGCCTCCACTGCAGTGCTTTTCCCTGGGACATCTCTTCATCCTGTAGACCAGCAGTGGCCTCTCCTCTATTGTGAAGCCCACTCAGTGGCTAAAACCAATGTAGAGATTTTCATCTCTGAGTTCCTTTCGGTTGTGGAGTCCAACAGCCAGGGCTCAGCTGTGTCATTCCAAGGCTGTGTGACCCTGGGCAAATTACTTCACCTCTCTGAGCCTCAACTCTCCCATCCAAGAGCCCAGGTGTGAATAATAATCATTATATTGTAAAGACCCCATAAGGATAACTGGGAGGACATCTATAAATCATGCTGTGCAATGTTGGCCCATAGTAGGCCCACAGGAAATGGTACCTTCTTCCACAGTGAGTGCCAGCATTGGATTTTGCTACCTCCTGTTATTCTCTGGGTCAAAAGAACTAGAACAACAACAACAAAGATTAACAAAAAAGGAAAAAAAAAAAAAGAAGGCGAACCATTAAAAAAAAACCCCCTGCAAAACGTTGGTCTTTTTTTCTCCAAGTACATTATAAATTCACTCAAAGGAGAAACTTTGCATTTTCCTTGTTTCTGTTCTCACAGTGTGTGGCAAAGCATTTGGCACCTAGTAGATGGTTAATATATATTATCAAAGGGACTCACCCTGAAAGCATACCATCATGAGTCTGACATGGCAGTGCTGGCATTGGGGATTTGGGAATGTGTATTCCCAAGGTTGCGCTCACCTCTCCATTTTAACTTTGTACAACATTTTACCAATCTGTAAGTATCTCTGTTTCAGAGCAGAGAAATCTACTGAATTGGAACCAAATAAATTCCTTTTTTTAAAGATTTTATGTATGTATGTATGTATGTATTCATTCATTCATTCATTTGAGAGAGAGAGAATAGGGGAAGGGGCAGAAGGGGAGGGAGAGGGGAAAAGAATCTCAAGCAGACTCCATGCTGAGTGCAGAGCCCCATGTGGGGCTTGATCCCATGACCCTGAGACCAGGACCTGAGCTGAAATCAAGTCGGACGTGTAACTGACTGAGCCACCCAGGTGCCCCAGAACCAAATAAATTCTTATCTGAAGTCTTTTTAAAGATTTTATTTATTTATTTGACAGAGAGACACAGTGAGTGAGGGAACGCAAACAGGGAGAGTGGGGGAGGGAGAAGCAGGCTTCCTGCTGAGCGGGGCTCGATCCCAGGACCCTGGGACCATGACCTGAGCCGAAGGCAGACGCTTAACGACTGAGCCACCCAGGCGCCCCTCTTATCTGAGTCTTAAGATTATTCTAGAACTTCACTTCTAGATGTTTTCGATTTGTATTAAGTCTTTTGTGATACATATTTAAAAGAAGGGAAGGAAAGCCAGTGGCCTCTGATGACCAAAATGAAACACCATCTCCTTGACTTAAATATGACCTGTCCAGTGGGTGTTAATACATGAAACATGAACCCCTTTTGAGCATCTGGAGGAAGGGGAGGCATCCTTGAATACTTAATCAAGATACCTTTTCCTCCAAGTAGCTCCCGTGTCTTTCCTGTCTTCCCTTCTCTGTGTCTGGCACCTGGGGCATTGTGGTCACATAAACGTAAATGTCCAGCACACAGACCACACTGACGCAGCCACCAAGACCATAACGTGGCTTCCTGGATGCATCTTGTCCACATGCCACACCCTCTGTTCATCTCATGAGGAAGACACTTCCATGTTCAATAAAGGCAGGAGGAGAACCAAACGCTGACTTACACATTACAACTCTGTGCCGTGAGTTCCCTTACGTATTCCTGGTGAGGATGGGATTCTCTGCTCCACAAGCCATAGGGCTTCCTGCCCTCCTGCTCTTCCCACATGAGCACAGGGGAGTGGCTAACAGTGCCGGTTTTTCCTTCTTTCAGAAAATGGAAATGTTTTCCTAAATTGCTTTCACATACCGCTTGGAAACATTGTAGAAGTTCTTAACAGCTTATCCAACATGTCCTCTTCTAGAGTGTGTGTGAGTATGTGAAATGTGTGTATGCGATGTGTGTGTGATGTGTGTGTTGTGTGTGGTGTGGTGTATGTGTGTATTTTTTTGTGTTGTGTGTGTTGTGTATGTAGTGTGTGTGTAATATGCATGTAGTGTGGTGAGATGTGTGTGGTGTGTGTGTGGCATGTACGTGTGTGGTACGGTATGGTATGTGTGTGGTATTTTTTATGTGTTGGGTGTGTAGTATGTGTGTGAGATGTGTGTGGTATGTGGTGTTTGCGGTGTGTGTATGGTGTGTGTGGTTTTTTGTGTGTGGTGTGTGTATATGGGGTGTGTGTGTATTTGTGTGTGCAGTATGTGTGTGTGTGTGGTGTGTTTTGAGGTGGGAAAGGCAGGGGAAGCAGGGACAGAGAAAAGGGGGAGCTATTTGAACTGTTCTTTTTCTGCCTTCTTCCTTTCTCTGTAAAGCTTTTTGGATATTTAAACAAACGATTGTGTCCTTGCATACATGAAAAGTATCTACACCAATCTCTCCCACCCACACCTTCTTTTCCTTCTTTCTTGGGCTCCCCTTTGCCTTAACAACTGGCTTCCTAGAAGACCCAGCCCCCATTGCTCCCACTGATGCATTCATCAGTTGTTGGCTAGCCATGAACCAAACTGACTCTCCTCATAGCTCTATGTTATTTACTTCCTCTAGTACGTTTCTAGCTAAAATTGTATGATGCACTTTATACACAAATGAAGATGGGGATGGCTACATCACTTCCCTCTTTCCCTCATCTGTGGGAAGCTGCGGGTCGGGGAGGGGAGGTTCGGGGGCAGAGACCAGAGTGGACTCCCCATCTGATCTGACTGCAGCTGATTCTGGAACTGCTCGCGGTGACTGCTGCAGAGTGGGGTCTTCCCATCACCCTGCCCCGTTCTCCCATCACCCGGGGAGGAAGCCTGGGACGTAGCAAGCTGCAGTATCCCCCAAAAGAGAAAAAGCATCTTGGCTTCCAGCTCTGCTCTCCGTTCCACCCCTCCCACATTCTTCTGCCACTTGCATTTCTCAGCTTCTCTCCTGATGGCTGCTCAGAGGCAGGTTTGCTCCAGTTGCACACTTACCCCTGCTTTGCATTCCGCAGCTGCTAGCAGCACAATCGGAAGCTCATTAAGGGAACTAATCAATTCTGTGCACTGCACCAGCACAGCAGATCACCACACGGGCAGAGCCATTAGCAAGTCGGTGCATTAACACATGGCATTTCCATGAATCAATATGGAGCCCATGTAGAACAAGCCGTGTGGGGCTTTTTTCTCCCATTAAGAAAAACTGAAGCCAGGAACAACTTTTCAGATGTTTTCTAGTATGCCTTGTAGGAAGGGGAAAACATTTTTTTTTTCCTTGCAAAATCATGCTTTTGTGTGGGCCAGTTGTGGACTGTGATGGCTTTTATTTCTCCTGGGACTGTGTCATCATCCAGGGCTCAGAATTTGGAGTGGCACCCTTGGCAATCATGATTCACAAAATGTTTTTAAAGCAGCACACACACACACACACACACACACACACACACACACACAAACTGTATACATGGAGAACGCGTTATTTTACACGTGGGTACTTGCTCTAAAATAGATACTGTTTTTAAGATTAGCTAAAATCTGTACTCAGGGGACGATAATTCGGCATGGGCTCTTCTGTCACTACTATTTCTTTTAAAATAGTACCATTTTTTAGCCCGCATAAATTAAAAACTAATAATGCCGGCTAGAAACATGGTTGCTGAAAATGAATTCAAGTGTATTTCCCCACTGGCGTAATCAATACCGCTGATGCCTTGTCAGTAACTGCAGTGTAAATATCACGGGATCTTAAAATTGATGTCACTTACGCTGAAGGGCTTCAGAGGGAAATTTGAGTAAGGAACTCAATATTACCTACTGGACAATGTCTATTAAATTATTTTGCAGTGGTGGGAGGGAAGTAGATGTTTCATCCTAAAATCCATGAAAACAATAGCCATGATATGTTTTGCATGACTTGCTTTGTTCCAGACACAGGTGAATTTCTGCTTTAACTTGTTCACTGACCATACTAGGAGTGAGTGGGAGGGAGGTGGCGCCTGTGAGGACCTGGATAATTAGTACACACGAAATCCCCTTCTGAAGAGCTGTCCCAGCAATGAAAGCTGCCTCAGAGTATTTTAAGGATACTTACATCGTTTCAATAGGATCTAAAATGAGAGCTCTATCAGTATAGATCAGAACGAAGGGCCTCCTTCTATTTTTAAAAAATACCCAACATTCATATTTTTCATATTTTTGTAGCCTGTAATTACTCTTAATCAAAGTACAACAAATAGTAAACAGTAAAAATGAAATAAATGTGGTGACAGTTTGCCAATAATGAGGAGAGAATGTTCCATCTGTCTAGCCGCGAGTAAAATGGGTGTAATTACTGCTCATTTTTCTCGTAATTGCTGAGTTATTAGTTTAAAGCTTACACCCAACTTGTGTACAGTGAGTACTACCCATTCCCTAATTACACCCCAGCTTTGCCGAGCTTCAAATCATGGAACACAAGAGCCGAGAAAACGACCTGAATTAACCCTGAGTGCTTGCTAGCATTGTGACTGTCTGTTTAATTTGAATCTGATAAACCCCCGGTTCCTTTGCCACCCAAATATTAAACCACAGTGCTTGTCATTCTGTTTCAAATTACAATTTGTTTTTGGCCAGTCGTCTTGAATCCATTTCCAGTGACAAACTCATGAGGTTATTGCTAGAAATGATCCAAGCCGACTTCCCCCTTTGCATCCTGTGTGTTACAGTTATACACAGTTTATTTATATTACAGGGTTAGAGTCCCATCTTGTTATCGAGGAAATTCCATTTGAAAGTTCAGGATTACACGTGGGTGGAAACGCCTGACAGTAGAGATTAGGTAGCAGGGCACGTAGAGAAAAGAAGATTCTTCTTCGATCATTTCTGTTTAATACAAATTGGAGCACGAAGGCAAATATAGGTGTGATTTATTTATTCTTCTAATACATTGTCTTATCTCTGAGGTTCACGTAAGAAAGACTAAGCTCAATTATGTTCTCATGAGAAAGAGGGAGTCTGTAGATACCTTTGCCTATGACTATTGTAGCAAGAGTGGATTTTTCTGTGTTAATTCTATCCAGATCCCTCTTTCGGTCTAAAAGTCACCATTACCCCCTTCGGACAAAGACAGTGTTTGAGTGGCGAAGATAGACTTGATCTATATTGATCATTGAGGTCTTGGGGCATTCTTAATGAAACCTGACTTTGCAGCGTGCTTCTGAGAACAGGGATGACAGGAACATTTATTTGAGGGGCATATTCTCAAGCCATGGAATATTTGTTGAATGAGATGCTATGCAAAGAAACCATGAGATTCCTAGACGCAAATCTTCAGATTGGAGTGGTATTTCTTTTCTTAGCAAGTCATTCCAGTTACAGAGGAAGAGACAATGGAAATATAGCACATTGTATTCATTTCATTTCCCTTAGCCTAAAAAGATAGCAGGGCATATTTTTCTGTGTTAGAGATACACCTCTGAAAAAAAGAATCACTATGGTAAAATTTGGTGTGGAATGTCCCCTGGTGTAAACCTCATACTTTCAGAAAGAGGGAAGATGAGGAAAGGCCTTAGGGGTTATTAGAAAATCTAAAATCAAAGAATCAAAGTCATTTCCATTCCTGGCTTCAGGAGGAGCAAATCCCACCTCCCATCCCCCACCTCTCTCTGCAGAAGGGAGAGAATATTTAACCTCTTGGTTGAGATAAGCTGGTAAAAATCATGGAACTGTATTTTAACAATCTTCATTCTAAGCCCCCGAGACCTGCAGTATCCCAGATCCTTCTGAGCTCTGCATAAATGTCTTTGCCGCTGGATCGCGAGTGCATTACGCATAATCCTTTGGTTGTGCTCGCCAGCTGGGGAGCAGAGATAGGGAATGTTGGGGGTTTACAGCTTTAAAATGGTGCTGATACTTCACCCAAAAGTGGGGAAATGAAATGAGTATTTGCATAATCTATCAGAGTTTCTCAGCTTTCTTTCCATCTTCTTATCATGTTTAAACAAAATCTATTAAGAGAATATTATAACAAAATGTATTTTCCTCTTCAGAGAATTCATTTTGCCTCTGTCTTTGGTCCTATAGGGTTTTTCATTTGTTTTAATATTTTATGCAGGGTTTTTCTTTTTCTTTCTTTCTTTCTTTCTTTCTTTCTTTCTTTCTTTCTTTCTTTCTTTCTTTCTTTCTTTCTTTCTTTCTTCTTTCTTTCTTTTTCTTTCTTTCTTCCTTTATTTTTTGCTTCCTACTATTCTTTTGTTTGAGTCAACAGCACATTTTAGGTAAATTCTTTTGACCTGAGGACTTAGTTCTGAGCTGTCTTAAAATTATTATCTAAAAAGATCCTAAATAAATTGAAGTGTGGACATTGTGATATCTTATCTCCTGGAATCAAAATAGAGGAATCAAAATTCACCGTGTCAATGGCAGTTTAATTCCATGTTAATTTCTCACATTTCCTTAGAAGAAAACTTGGTGAGGTTAGTTTTTTTATTTTATTTTTTTATTATGTTATGTTAATCACCATACATTACATCATTAGTTTCTGATGTAGTGTTCCATGATTCATTGTTTGTGCATAACACCCAGTGCTCCATGCAGAACGTGCCCTCCTCAATACCCATCACCAGGCTAACCCATCCTCCCACCCCCCTCCCCTCTAGAACCCTCAGTCTGTTTCTCAGAGTCCATCGTCTCTCACGGTCCGTCTCCCCCTCCGATTCCCCCCCTTCATTCTTCCCTTCATGAGGTTAGTTCTTAATGGAACTGAAAGGGCTCCTCCTGGGTCGTCCACCACCCGGTCAGTCAGGCACACACTCAAGGACACCGGCACCCGTACCACACGCACACTCAGACGTGCACACTCGTACATGCACACCAACACACACTCAGACACACCTGCTCGCTCAAGACATACGGATACACACACACTGCCACATGTGCACACCTAGCAGCCCCCCCACACCCCAGTACACAACTCTGAAGGCTGTAAGCCTTCTTTCTAGATTCTGGGCTGCTAAGACTGCTGGCCAGCCTGCCTCCCTCACTCCGCCTCTCTTTCTCAGATTATTTTCATTAACTCTGTCTTCTAAATCTTCCCTTTAACTTCTTAGTAATTTGCAGTCTAGATGGACCATGTGCCAAAACCTCTCATCTGATGGTCACCGATGCCTGTTTAATTGTGCGATCCAGTAGTGGCAGTGCTGCTGGACCTCAGTCGAGTGATTGACCTTGTTTGCTGTCCCACCCTTCTCCTCCTGAGAGCCCTCCCTCCCTGGCTCACTTCTATCCTCTCCCTTGATCTTCTGGGTTGCCCCTTCCCTCAGTGGGATTCCTCTCAATTCTCCTGCCCTGGCTGCACCCCATCTGTGTCCTGTCCTCATTTACCTCTCACTTCTGTAGGAGCCATCCCCAATGCATTCATTCTTTCATTACCCAAATGTATACTGAACCCCTCACATGTGCCAGGGGTTGTTCCGAAGTCTGCAGATGTAATAGAGAACCCCAAGGACAAAGTTCCTGTCCTCAGGGTGCTTGCCTTCCAGTGGGGGAAGAAGATCGACCACTATGAGCAAGAACACATAGACCGTGGCATGCTTGCAGATCAGTGCTATAGAAGCAAATTGAGGGAGTGTGATCAGAGCTTTAGACTGTTTCACACTTGCAGTAGGATGTTGGGTGAAGGCCTCTTGGAGAGGCAAATATCTAGGCAGATGTGCGGGGAAAGGATGTGCATGTATTTGGAGGAAGAGTCTTCTGGGCAGGCAGAAAGTGGAAAATTGGTGCTCTCACATTTCAATTGCAGAAGTCACAGAAGGCCCTGTGGCTGTGGAGCGAAGAACATGAGAGCATCACGCTGCAGTCACAAGGTCCCAGCGCACATGCAAAGACAGGCGGGGGACAGCTCTGTGCACAGTGCAGAGAGCTGACCCTCAGGTGGTGCACAGACCAATGAGAACAGCCATCCCCCAGTCATCTTTAAATAGAGAAGCTCACATTTTCTATCTTTGAGGCCTTTTTAAAGGAATGTATCCCAATATACTTGAGAAGAAATAGCTGCTGGTTTTCTTTCTTTTTTTTTTTTTAATTAGTCTTTGTTCCTGGGTCGAGAAAAAGAGGGCAAATCCATCATGTCCTTCCTTTGGAGAAAATAAGCTTGTGTTTTCCAGATACGGTTCTCTGTTTCCCATGCACTCAAAGATCTTCTACTGAACATTCCCTACCACAACTCATTCAGCCCTTGTGGTTTTACTCTATGTGTCCCCATCAAATTGTTCTTACCCTATGGTCCTAACTGATGCCCTTTATGGGTAATGATATCATCCCCAATTTCTAGCTAGTTTCCTCCTTTCTTCCCACTCACTTAATTGCCCAAATGGAAGAATCCGTATGTGTATTTGCTAAGTTCATAAAGATAGATATAAGGTTTCAAACTAATATAGTGAAATGAATACATTACTTGACACTGGGATTTTTGAAAAAATTGTTTTAGATTTATTTATTTGGCTTGTGCATATTTTATTTTACTGATTGCTTATGTAATTTATTTAGATGCTATTTTATTCCCAGGACAGTTAATCGTGAATAGTGGGTGATGTGTTTGAAATCATGGTCACCCTGTTGCATCGGAGCTGTGGGTCTTTGCACTCGCAGAAGTGACGTGAGGGCAGGTGTTGCTGTCTCATCTTGCGGGGTCATTGCATGCCCCCCAGGGCCACCGCCATTTGATGGTGAAGGCTGTGTGTTCCTCTGTGACCGTGTGACCGGTGCTATAGAAAAAATCGTTTCAGGCTGTTGCTCTTTCCTTCCAAAACCAAGTATCACATTCAGAGGTACAGTCTATTAAAGTAATTGCCATTCAGCATTTTTTAAAATTCTCTGGTGATACATTAAATAAGAGAGAGCCGCAGACTGGGAAGATACCAATAAACAATTTAAAGGCTGTTTTGAATAACAAATCGATATGGAACGATGGATGTCGGCGGTACTAGGAAATGGATAATTAACTCCTCTACATGCTATTTTGAAAAATCCCTGGGAATAAATTCTCTTAGGACAAATAGAAGGGAAAAGTGATGTGGGTGAAAACCTTATGCAAATGATCTAAGTAATTGTACCTAAAATGATTTAAGTACTTGTGGATTAGAATATGCAAATGGAATTCACACCCCTTTGAAGGGGGTTCACACTTGGTCACATTCTCGTTTTAAATTCCAAGGCTGCTGGGCTTCGTGTCAGTCCAGTGCAGTTGTGTGTGGCTCCCTCTTTCTAAAACTACTGTCCAAAGTCAGGGTTGAATAAAAACTATAGGTTTAGAAATAAAGGATGAGTGAGAGTGAAAGCACTTGCATATTCCAAGTGAGCGGTTTCAGTGCTGTATTGAGATTGTGTCTCCCAATAGGCACAGCACCTGATTTCATTTTGGACTTGGTATCTGATACACTAAGGGTGATTATAATATCCCACATTTTTGGCGGACATACAGGGACTGTTAGGCACTTTATATGTTTTACCTCTTTAGTGTGTGTATTTGTGTGTGTGAAACAACCCTTTGATATACGTGTCTACATAAGACAACTCTACTACAACGCTGCTATCTATATGTATGTATAGAGAGTGTGTGTGTTTTCTATATATGTACGTATATAACAACCCATTGTTAGGTAATATGCACATGCATGTGTATTCATCTTTGCATGCATGCATGCATGTACATATGTGTACACACATGTAAGGCAGTCTGTGTGTGTGTATGTGTGAAGTGATCCTGATGAATAGCCACTGTTCCTCTTCCCATTTTACAGATGGGAACTCCACTTGCTGGGGGGCCCATGTCTACCAGGCGGGGACCTGTGAGAGCACCAGGGATCCCTAGCCTGTAGGGACCATACTTTATCATTCTATATGGACAACTCTGATGGGCCACTATGTAAATGGGTAGATTTTCTCTTCGATTATGATTTATAGGTATCTAATTAAGTGTGGCTATCTATCTAATCAATGCTTAGAAGTATTCCCAAGATGGTCCTAATGAAGAGATAGAAAGAAGAGCCATGTTCCACCTCCTCCAGCCACTCAGCATCCTGCACTCCTACCCCAGATCAGGACCTTGAGGATGGCCTTCACTTCCTGAAGGAGATTCAGGGCTATCCTTTGCTTAATAGTTCCAGTCTCTGTCTGTTATTCATCATGTTTTTGTGATATAGTCAGTACACCAAATGAGATTTAAAAGATACTATATTTAATGTGATTTTTCTGACTCAACTACAAATAGCTATAAACTCTTCTGTCCTTACATATTCTATTCAGTGTCTCTGGGTAAATATTTACTGAATGCCTGCTACATGAGAGTCTGTTCCAGGGTCCAGAGATGGGGTCCTCATGGTTCTTATGGTCTAGGAGATAAATTGCTTCCAACCACACAGTGATGAATGTACTGGCCCTGTGAACGTGGCCATTTGTGACTGCTGAGCCCAGCTCTTACTGATGAAAAGGTTTTAAGCAGGAAGGACAGAGAGGGAAGGACACTGGGAATGTGGGAGCACTGCTTTATGCAGATTCATGGGGCCATGTATGTGAAGTGTATGCAGAGTGACATATTTATTCATTCTTTGTTTCAAAGCTAATTTTTGAGCACTCACTTTGTACAGCAAGGCCTTGTGTTAAACTTACTTGGGTGACAAAGTTGAATACAACTTAGTCCTTGTCTTCAAGGAGATCAGAATTAGGTAGATAGAAAAACAGCTGCACTCACTAACTATAAAATAAAGTACTAAGTCACTTGTATGGGAGGGGAGGAGAGTAAACCACTAGGGGAGCTCAGATGCCACACCTCCACCCCTGTGGGGAGGCAGGGAAGGCATCAGAAAATGCTGTAGGTTTGCTGCAGTGGAGGTGGGTGGAAGGATGGGGTAACTGGGTGATGGGCATTAAGGAGGGCACGTGATGTAATGAGCACTGGGTGTTATATGTAATAGATGAATAACTGAACTCTACATCTGAAACTAATGATACACTATACGTTAACTAATTGAGTTTAAATAAAATAAATTAAAAAAAAAAAGAAAAAAAATGCTCTATTGCTCTGGGCCTTTTATCTCTGCCACAATCCTGCTACTGGATTCTGACATCTCTGTTCTTTGCCACAACTTTGTAACAGTCTTGAGCTCTCTCACTTTCTGGGTTCCATTCTCACTGCCACTTGACATTTTTAGTATAAATTAATTCCATTAGAACTTTGCCTTATTCATTCACCTCCAGACCCTGACATTGCTTGTCTGTGGAATGAAGTATTGGGTCTATTAACCTTAAAAAATGAAACAGCCAGTTATCTTACCAGCAAAATGAGTTTATTCAGGAATGGCAGAGAATTGGAATTTGGTACACGCAAACTATGGCAAAACCATAAAGAAGTCCAACAAAGGAGAGGAATTCTGGTTTATGGAGAAGAAGGAGGAAGCTGCTTTGAGGGAAACTCGTTTGGAGAAAAGTGAGTGTTCAGGGTGATGATGGTTTCTCGTTGGCTGAGTTACAGGGGTGGCTGGTTGCTTGTAGGAGATGCAGTGCACATCTTTCCCTGTTGGGGCCAGTAATGGATGATTCTTTCCTTTTGAGGATTCTTCTGTGGAGTCTGTAATTGACAGTTCTTCCTGTAATTGATGTGGAGTACTGCAGCTTTCCCTCTGGCCTCCCCTTCTGGCCTTCTAACTCCATTTTAGTGAGGTTTCCCTTTATTCATTTTCACAAGTCACATCAGAATGTGCTTTAACCAATGTGCTTCTAAAAAGCATTTTGATTCAGTATGGAATCTCAGACTTTGTAGGATCCATTTACCTTTATGCAGGTTTCTTGGTTTTCCTATAAACTACTAATTTAATATTTAAATATGTTTGTTTAAAGTGTACCCGAGTTAGGGCTGGGGTATTTAGAAATCTCTGAAGTGTATCAAAGTGTGCTCTTTGGGAAAAGAACACCGACTTTAGTTTTTTGTTCAGACCAGCGGCAGCACTGTTGCACACCTTTTTTCTTTCCCTTTCTTTGTCACAAGGTTAGCAGTGCCGCAGAGAGTGAGGGGACACTTAGCAGAGACCTTGCTACGCAGGAATGTGTAGAAAGCCAGGCCGGGCCCCTCTTTCCTGCCATGCCTGTGATGGGGTGCCCTGAAATTGAGAAAAGCTACATGGTGAATAGACTGCCTGAGAAGTGCTACTAAAAGAAAAACAAAGACCACCAAGCAGCTTCTAGCTTTGAGGCAAAGCAGCCAAGTTTCAAAGCCAGGGACAAGTCAAGGAGAGCCAAGTGCACCAAAGTGCCCCTGGGGTATCCACGGCCATCGTTGCTCTCGGGTGGCTCAGGATGGCCATGAGTGGACAGGGTAGCCATGGTGGGGGAAGCAACAGCCATGAGGTGAGGAGGTGCCCACAGGGGCACCCAGATGGGCCGACTCAGTTGGGTGGCACAGAGTGCCTTTCTTCTGGGCCAGTGGATGGCTGCTGTGGGAGGTGCTGACAAATGGAGCCCTTTCCGAGCACTGGGAGGGGCATCTGGTCCCTGGGTGGGCTTTGGGCAGGAGCAGCACATGTTCCCAAGTATGGGAAGACATACTGTTCCCACACATTGGAACCATGCTCTTTTAGGGGTTCCTCACTAATTCTACCTACTCAGCTGTTCCTGGCTTTCCTCCCCTTCTTAGACAACTCCCTCGAGGGAGCTCTGGCATCTGGGGCCCCATTCCCACTGACAACCTCTCTCTTTCTTTCCATCCCTCCCTCTGTCTCCCTCCTTTCTGCCTCTCTTCCTCTCTCTCTCTCCCCACCCCTGACTTCTTTTTAATCTTGTGAACTGCTTTCTCTATCTTCATTTATATAGAGAATGATAAATATTAATACAAGCAGGCATGGGCAAATTCTACAGTGGGCTAGAGTAGCTGGACTCATTTGGGGGCGATTTCAGTTATTGCTTCTGCCCTCCTATGTCCAAAAGGCCTTTGAAGCCTGGTTATTGCAGTCCCAGGGCCTCACCCAGGAGCACTTCCAACAGCACTGGTGTCAGCGGTTCTGGAAGCTGGCACAGCTCCTTGGAGGCCTGGTGCACATGGCTGGCGCTACCCTTGCAAACTCAAACCTGTAAAGGGATGCCCACTTCTTCTGCATGAACACGTCCTTCCAAAGGCCCACACTTATAGAGCCTTCCAGCATGCAGGGAGGCAGGCATTGCAGTTGCCCTGGTGTTACATTGAGATGGAGAGAGTTTGAGGAACCTGCTCACAGTTGCAGGGCTGGGTCATATCTTGGTTTCCAGCCCGGGGCTACTGTCCCCATCAGTCCTTTTCCTTCTTCTGCACCATAAGCCCGTGTCTCACGTCAGACTGGGAAACCTCATGGACAGTGAGGTCAACAAAGGCTGAATGACCACACGTTGTCATAAATTCCTAGTTTAGAACAGAGATAATAAATTGAGACTTCCCTGACTCTCCCAGCTCTGAGAGTCTATCACCCAGTTTCATTTAGGTAAATATGGAAAACCACCTACATTGTTCCCAGGTGAACAGAGATTATCTCTTTAGATGACAGATTCTAGTGTCTCAGCTCCTTCTCATCATTGCCATTATCATGGAGCATGAGAGAGAGGACAAAGAAAGAAATGATCCTGTGAAATTATTTTGGGGTCACGAAGGTGCAGAGCCAGTTGGAGGAAAACTGTGAATGGCCCACATGAGCAACGTGACCATCACGTGAGCCTGGGATCCCACCCCAAAGCCATGCCCAGGAAAGCTGACAAATTTCATTTAGAAGAAATAACAAAAGTGGTTGATGAGTTAGATGTGGGAACAAGTTACTAGAACTGATCCGCAAGCTGGGGGAGGGAATGTGAGTTAGTAGAGCAGGTAAGTAACTGGTTTAAGTATCAGGTGGAGCAGTTTGCCAAGAAGAGTCGCTTAAGAACCAAGAAGACAAATGAGGTAGTGCAGGAAGCGTGTCATTAGCAGAGCTGACCTGCAGACCCGCGGGGGTGAGGGTGAGAGAGGGCATGGGGTTCCCCTAGAAAGGCATACCTATAAAACAGTTCAAGGGGACTTGGTAGATATGTGTAAGTGCAGAGGGTTCAAGTCAACACTGGCATACAAAATTCCTAGTGAATAACGTGGCATATTTAACGGTTATAACTGCTTAAAAGCATGGGGAAAAAGTTATGTTGTCTAATTTTGGAAAATGACAGTCCTTTCACTCTCCACATTTACTACAAAGATGTTTTAACTTCCGGGGTCTTTCCTTTGTTAGCTGCTTGACCAGAGTTCTCTTTGGGGGCTTGTCTCCCTGGCCAGCCTCTAAAACCCTTTCTTGTCTGATCTGACTTCCTGGGCATCCCAGTTCCCCAGGGCCCAACAGCTCTGACTTCTCCTCCTCCTGCAGGTGGTTGGAGACCAAGGATTGTGTCCTCCACATTGCTCAACTGAATGTCCTCAAGAGCCCTGGTTAAACATCAAATTATGTTATAATTATCTGTCCATTTTGGGATAGCACATCATTGGCCAAACCAAGTCACGTGGCCAGTCCTGATGTCAATAGACTGTGGGCATGTGGCTTTCCTCAAAGGAGTTTGGCTAGATGTCATTTAGCTTGATATACAGTCTGCACACGAAAGATACATAATTATATATTTTCATGTGACTTAATCCTTCTGAAGAAGTCAATTCTGTTAATTTTATTTTGATTTAATTTTGATTTCCCTGGAATCAAAGGGCTCAAGGAAACTTACAAGGATAATCTCATCCAATTCCAGGACTGTTTGACCCATGATTCCCAATCTCTGGGCCTCTGTGTGGGGGCAGGGACTGAATAATCTCAGAGAGCAAGCAGTTCTGCATATACCGTAATACCTTCCACAGACTGACTAGTATCTCACACACACACACACACACACACACACACACACACAGATAGGCAGGCAGATAGATAGTAGATAGAAAATAGATAATAGATAATAGATAGATGGATAGATACATAGATACAGTGCTTATGAGATGCCAGGGACTGTTCTAAGTGCTTTACATATATTAACTCAAGAGTTAACAAACATTTTCTGTGAAGGGACAGATACTAAATAGTTTAGTCTTTGGGGCCATGAGATCTATGTCTTAACTACGTAACTCTGCCGTTGTAGATCAAAAGCAATACAAACACTCTGTAAACAGATGAGTATGGTTGTGTTCCAATACAGATTTGCTAACAAAAGCAGGCAGTGAGCTGGTTTGACTCCTGGACTATAGTTTGTCAACCCCTGCATTTGCTTATTTTTTCCTTATGACAACCTTATTGTCATTCTCATTTTATAGATAAATAAATGGAGACTCATAAAAGTACAGTAGTTTGTAAGCAGTCACCCAGCTAGTAAGTGGGTGCCCTGAAGGTGGGGCAGCCTGGCTCCAGGGCCCACGTTCTTAACCATTGGAATGCGCTTCTCTGTAATGCTCACTGTTCTGGTGGGTTCAGATAGGCTGTTGAAGTGTAGATCAGAGACAGAGGGGTTGGCTTCCCAGGTATTTAATAATTTGGTCTTTTTATAGATGATCCTTTGGCTATCTACACAAAGCCACAAGTTATTCAAGCTTCCATCATGCTGGGGTTGTGTGCTCTAGTTAACACAAGCACATTAGGCACAAAACTGGGAAATATACAAAGCAGTAACAATGTGCCCTCTGAATGTTTTCCACCACACACATACACACAGCTTAGGGGACCTTCACGTTTCTTTCTGGTGCCTCTCCACAAAGGTAGAATAAAAGGCGAAAGCACCACAGAGGAACTCCGTCCAGGAGTGAGGAAGAGTCATTGTGGGAAGCAACTGAGGTTGGAGGGGCTGAATGTGAGTGGCCAGCAGTATTTCTGCCGTGGGACTGTACAAAGCTCAGTGCTTCTCGAAATCTGTTTTCTCTTCTGAACAGTGGAGCTAAGATATCTACCTACTTGTGTGCTGGGAATAATTGAGGAGTTTAGGTAAATGCAAATATTGGGTGAATTATAACACTCCATAGACATGTAAGGAATCCTCACCATCTTTGTTGTCTTCATGATATGGTTTTACTTTTGTTGTATTTCTAGGTTGATTGCATTTATGGAGGGAAGGTTGCAACCATGTACTCAGTGCAATTGAGAGTCATTTAATTCTTTTTTTTTTTTTTAATGTTTTATTTATTTATTCATGAGAGTCAGAGAGAGAGAGAGAGAGGCAGAGGCAGAGGGAGAAGCCTAGCAGGGAGCCCGATGCGGGACTTGATCCCAGGACCCTGGGATCATGACCTGAGCCGAAGGCAGACACCCAACCATCTGAGCCACCCAGGTGCCTGAGAGTCATTTAATTCTAAGTTGCTCATACTTGTTTAAGGAAAACAACTAACTCTTTAAATCTCAAGCAATTTTCTAGAAGAGTCAGAATGTTCAGGATCTCTAGAGTCTCTTTTTTTGTAAGTAATGGTAGAGGCTGTCAGCTTCACTCCTGTGGTTTCTCTTATGTGGACAGCTTTCTTTACATTTTTGGCTTGTTCTAGTGCTTCATAACTTGTAAGACTTGGCTTGCTCAGTTGTTACAATCTCCAAGGATGTATGTCACTGATTCTTCTGTTCTTACCTCGTCCTTTGTAATTGCCTCTATCTATGAGAGGTTACAAGGTTACCTCTATTTACCAGGGGTTACATTTGTTTGTTTGTTCATTCAACAAATATGAAGTTGTCTGCTATGGGTCAGGCAGTGTGCTAGCTGTCGGGGAAGTGACGGTAATGACATAGGAAGTAGACATGACTCCTGTCCTCAGTACACCTTTCTCTTCCCAGCTAGAATTGGAATGACTTGGCACAACAGGCACTTTCCTACTTTACTGAGGATCTGGAAACCAGATGTCCAATTTATCCTAGTTATTATTTTCCTGGTCTATAAACTGAGAATCTAAGAACTCAAGGTATTTTTTATGAATAAAGTTTTCAAGTTTGATAGCATTGGCTTTGTATGACCTGTTATGACCTCACTGAGAAGTTTTATTTCCACTAGCTTCCAAATTCCTTATCATTTGAGCAGAAAATCCTTATTTAGCATCTACTATGTGATGGTCACTTTAGGAAAACAAGGGCAAATTCTGGTCCTGAACTCCTGTCTTCAAGGAGCTTATAGTCCAGTAGCAAAGATAAGAAAAAAAATCCCAATAACTGAAACATATAATAAATGAAAATAATGCCATCAATGTGCTGGATGAGTTGGAAGGGAGAAAGACAAGGCAAGGCAAGGGGATTACTCAGAGGGTTATTGTAGCTAGGGCAGAATAAATAGAAATCATACAGTTTTCCAAATACAAAGGTAAAAGACATGACTTCACAGCCAGAAGAGCTACTTCCAGAAAAAAAGTGAAATAATTATAGACTGTTATAAATGTTCCAAAGGAAACAGATGAGGAAGAGAGATAGAGTGGTGGCACAGGGTGAGAGAGCACCTATTTTGAGTTAGGGAAGCAGGAAGTTCCCTCCATGTCCTGCAGAATGAGAAAGGACCAGCCACATGAAGAGCAGAGGGTGACATCAATGGAGAATACAAGGAGACAGTGTGGCTGGAACTGAGTGAGACTGAAAAGGAGAAATGGTCACAGGGAGAGGTGATTTAGGTTGCCCAGAGGCTGGAAGGCAATGGGAAAAGTTTTGATTTTATTTTAAGTTCAGTGGGAAGTCAGTGAAGGATTTTGACAAGGAGCATGACGTGATTTGATGTTGGGTTAAAGAGGTCACTCTCGCTAATGAAGACAAGGAGAAATAAATTGTAGAAGAGAAAGTGTGAATGCAGAGTGACAAATGTTTACCTAAGAGAAGATGTTGACCTGAACTGGAAGTAGAGGCACATGGACTGAGATCTGAGATATATTTTGGAAATAGAAAGAATGGGTTCTATTGAAGGATGTGTTGAGGTAGGATGAGAGGAAAGAAGGAACCCAAAGGCAGGAGGATGGTGAAATCAAGAATGATTCTTGGGTTGAGGGATTGGGTGGATAGTGGTTCATTTCTCCAAGAAGAAGAAATGTGAGAGGTTGTAGGGGGGAAATTAAGAATGCTTTTAAGCAGATTAGGTTTTAAATATAACAGACACTCATGTAGAAGAGGCAAGTTGGCAGTGAGATATGTGGATTTCATCTGGCCACATAAATCTGTGAGGTATCAGCTATATATAATTGTATCTAAAGCCATTGTATGAATGTGATGCTCTATGAGGGAAGAAAAGAGAGCCTGGGATGAATTCCTGAAGAATACTAACATTTAGCGATCAGACAAAGAGGGAAGAGATCTCAGGGGAACACCCAGTGGATTGGAAGGAAATGTAAGAATGTGGGGTGTCATGGACGTCAATCAAAAGAATAATGGTAGAGAGGCTTTGGCTGTATCAGATGCTGCTGAGAGGTCAAGATGAGATCCATGAAATATTCACCAGATTTAACCCCATCAAAATCATCAGAGACCCGGACAAGGCCAATTTCTTGGGGCTGGGGGCAGGAGCCATATTGAAGAGGTTGAAGGTAAATGGCTGGTGAGGATATGAAGATGAATATTTGATCTACTCCTCTGAAAAACATGGTTGTGCATGAGCAGAAAAAAAAAAAAAAAGGGATAGTGGAGTAGCAATAGAGAAAATCCAGCAAAGGGAATTTGGTTTTATTGTTGTTACTTGTTTAAGTGTTTTTCATAAAACAAATAGCAAGTATCTTTGCATGATGAACACAGTGATCTCATAGAGAATAGGATAGTGAGAGGCAGTTACAAAGGAAGAAAGAAAACAGAAGGACTGAGGTCCTCAAGAAGCCCATAAGGTGGGGGCTCCTAGAGCTCCAGCAGAGGGATCTGCCTTGGGAGGTAAACTGGAGATGGGTATAGAGTTGAGGGAGATTCTAATTGAGGAAGTTTAAGATGAGGTTTCTGTTCAGAGAAAGGGTGGGGAAGGCCTTGGGAGAGCTTTTAGGAGAGAAGGTGGAGATGAGAAACTGAAAATCCTGTCTCAGGGAGATGGAAAGAAGCCTGCTAGACACAGGGTTGTGGACCCCTGTTGAGTGACTGCTTCAGGTGAGGAAGGCTCTGGAAGAGCTGGTTTCAGGATTTAAATGTAGCTGTAGTGTGCATTGTGGTGCATCTTTATGTAATCTTTCTCTTATTCCCCATGATTTTTTATTTTCCTTTGGAGAACCTGGACAAATTAGTCTCCACGTTTATCTCTGTGGTGTCCCCACTCCCCGGTTAATCGTATTTTGGGTTTTATATCTGTTGAATTTCATAAACGTCTCTCATTTTTCCAGGACACTCATTTCTCTCTCAGACATTGTGTAAATGTTCATTTTGTCAAGTTGGGACACCTAAAAAATAAAGATTTAAAGTAAAACTTTACCTGACTTCAAGATGTATGTATTATTTGCATCTTTTGTAATAAGAATATATTTGTACAATATATATCAAAACATTAACAACTAACATAATAAACATACTATTAGATTATGAAAGCTCATTTTAATTTATACAAACAAAGGTTATTTTACTATGATTGCTATGAATAAGGCATTGGGAAAATTGTTCCATTAATTCTACTGTCTCATTTTTTCAAAATATATTTGAAATATTTTATAATTTGGATTTGCCTGTAAAGTTGGCATGCATGTGCACGTGTGTGTGTGTGTGTGTGTGTGTGTGTGTGTGTGTGTGTATGTGTGTGTATGCGTATGCGTCCGCAAAGATTGCCTCTAACATTTCCTTGGAATAAATAACTACCTATTAGAGTCAATAAAAGCCAATGTTTAAGAACACAAAAGGCACCAACATTGACGATTGTCTTCCTTTGTGCTTCTCCCTTTTCTCTCCAGTGTGTTCTGCAGACCCTGCTCTGAGCATCTGCCGGGCAGCCATGCTGTTCAGGTGCCCATCACCCCATCTGGAGACAAGGCTGCTTTATTTCCCTACTTTCTGTAAATCCTCTGCCTCCATTCTAAGGGTCTGGGAGAAAAAATGGAAAATCTTGTGGGTTTTTTTTTAAATTCGAGTATTTCCTGGTAATGCTGGGGACATATTATTCTAGATAGATGTTCAGATAAGGCAGGTCTGAAAAAGGATTTTAGATCTCTGTGCCATATTCACCTATTTCTAACTTATATTACCAGAAGCTAATTGAGAGCCACTTCTGTTTTGTTCCCCGTGAGCACAATGGTGGAAGCAAGGGCAAGTTTCCACGTTAGTGAGGCAGATGATGAGTAGGGAGGCTGAGGGGTGAAGCAGGGTCTGGACAGAAAACTAGCAAGTCCAGCATTCTGTCGGGGTGCTGTGCTCCTGGGGTAGGCAGGCACCCCTGGGCGGCATAACTTGGAATGGGTGTGTGTGAGTGTGTTCAGAATACAGCCCCAAATCAGTGTCAAGGCCTAGTCCCACATGAAACCAAACAAACCCTCTAAGAGTGAATTCATTGGAAAAATCCCATGCCTTAAAAATTCCAAGAGGAGCCCATTCCTTGGGCTGTAGGATGAGCGGTGAAGGTCATGATCAAGCCCTTCGGAGGTGAGCTCCTCGGAGCACATAGTTGCAGTGCTGGATCATACCTTAAGCAACAGCAACAAAACCAAACCCAAACACCCACTGTGCCTCGGCCCCTCTGTCTCTCTTAACCAGGTACGTATTCACATGTATGGTTCTCTTCTGGGAGAGGAACAAGGCAGCAAATGATTACAGAGCTGCCCTGAGAACCTGCGGTTGCTTCCAAGCGGCCTGTGTTTCAGAGGTGAGCCCTCTGCAGCCTTGTGTTTGTAGAGCCTCCATCGGCCCTGTATTTATTTAGTCTCTTATTTGAAAATAAGCTTTCCTCTTGCCTTAGAAGAAGCTCATTACGGACAGAATTCACCTTTCTGTTGCCAAAGATGTTTCCTTGAATTGAAAATGTAAAGAATGTTAGATCAGTAGCATGTAGCTGGGAGGCTATCCCTTTGATCCAGTTCGGAATGCATTTGTTAAAAAGCCGCTTTATTGATTTTTTTTTTTTTAGCTGCTTTTTGCTGTGTTTGGATCATTTGTACATATGCACATCACAATTTTTGCTACATCAAAGTGCTTAATAAGTTCACTGCACTCAGGAAGTAGCATACAGCACAGAGGGACTTTTCTCTATAAAGACTTCTGCCACTTAACCTCCGGCACGAAAGTTGTTTTTAACGCAATCCTTCTGAATCAAAATATTCAAAAATATTTCATGCAGTCTTTGGTGGGAGAGGCAGCCTGAGCCCACCCTCTGCCCTGCTTCTCAGAAAATGGTGCAACATAGAAAAAGGGGAATTTCATAGAATGAGGAAAGGCATCTGATGTCCCTTCTGTTGGACAAGAGTCATTTCACTTCAATTAATTATTTAATTGGTTACATTTGTGGATGGCACCAGCTTCCAGGGGAGTGTTGACAATATCTGATGTATGCGGGGGCAGCTATTAATTCAGTAATAAATTGAAATTTATTAAGGTAACTAATGTGATGTTTCTTTATTAGGTCCACTTATATGATAAGTTGTGAGCACAGTATCACCCTTATTATTTTTTTTTTTTTTAGTTTTTGTAAAGGGTACATACAAATCAGTGGTAAGTGCTTTTAATTCAAAATAAATATTCCCTGAGGGCAAGCTCGGAGCCAGCTCGGTGAAAAGCGCTACCAGGAAGACAGAGCAGGGTTTGGTCCAGTCTACTCCTGAGCTAAAAGGAGCTTTACTGCTCAGGAACCTCTCAAGGCCTTCCTCTGAACAGGGGGCGTCCCAGGTGTCGGGTTAGGGTGGGGTGGCTCTCACATACCTGTCTGCAAAAGATACCTCATGCAGGTAGAGGAGTGAACACGTGTTAAAGATTTTATGTAACCTATTGAATAAGGGAGCAGAGAAGATGTTGTGACCAGTTCAGATATTCACCAGGAATATTGAAATCAGTGGGCCAACACAGTCCGAGCTGCCTTTCCCACGGGGATGAGGTGGGAGGGATGGCCGGAGGGGGGGATGTCCATTAGACTCCTACCAGATACAGCAGACTTTGTGTCCATCAGTTACATACAAACCACAGAATTGTAAAATAGCTCCAAGGTAATGATAGCCCAGAATAATCTCTGCACATTTTGCAGTTTTTCACTGAAGCACAACTTTTTTTTTTTTCCCCTGGTACCTCCGACAGGGTGGCTGATACTCAAATCCTTTATTTGGCTTTTAAAACTAGGAAAGCACCTGACTCAGGGTACTAGCTGAAGGTCAAGGAGTAAGAAAAGAGCAGGAAGGTGATAATTGTGGGGAGCGAAAAAAATTCGGCCTAAAATAAGCAACCCATCCACTTAGTATTGAAACATCTTTTGTCTCTTTGAGATTTTTTATTGCAGTGATAATTGATGTGAAGTCGGCTTTCCCCATTCCTCTCTCCTGTCTCTCCTGCTGTCCATGTGGCTGATCCGTGACTCAGTACCTGCCCTCACTTCCACTCTGATCCCTCTCTGTCTCTCTGTGCACCCGACTCTCCATAAACGCAGTCCCTAATTGCGCAGTTGGATAGGCATTTGGGCCCATCTCTGTGCAAGCTGCCTGCAAATAGATTTACCAAATACCCTTGATTCCCAATCGCCGTCCCTCCCTGTCAGCTTAAACCACACAAAGAGAGCTCAGCGGCCAAGGCCTGGCGCCTGCTGGTCAGGGACCCAGCGATCATTGTTCTGTAAATTAGAGCTTCTGACTCCAGGGTCCTCACGCCCCTTCCAGTGGTGTCCTGGGGATGATAACTTTCCTAAGATGCCCATCTTCTTGCTGTTTCCTTCTGTGGCCCGGAATGAAATGTCACCCCAGGCGGCAGAACGTTGACTTCACCTCCAGGATAGGCTTTATGAAAGGTTCCTGGGGAGTCCAGTCATGACTCCCAAAGGCTGAAATGTGGGAGAGGAGATCCAGAAGAGTGTCTGGTGTGAGGAGAGCACCCCAAGTCACTATTCCTAAGCTCACCTCGCCTCGAAATTGCTGGCTTTGTTATTGCATACTGGCTAGGTTTTTTTTTTTCTTTTTATGAAGATATAATTACATATAAAAAAGTCAGTCTTTTTAATGTACAGTTCTGCAAGTGTTGACAGATGCGTCGAGTCATATAATCACTGCCACAATCACACTGGCATCAAGCCCCCCAAATACCCTGGCATCACCTTATAGTCAGTACTCATCTCTGCGCCCCCACCCCACCCTGTCCCCTGCAGGTGCCAACTCTGGTGGCCTCTGAGCCTGGTTTCTTTCACTTGAGATTTGTCTATGTTACTACATATAGCCGGGCAGGCTGAACAGTATTCTACATTGTTGAGAAGTATTCCACTGTATGGATATACGGGCTTGTTTATGATCTCACCTGTTGAGGGCCATTTGGGGTTTTTTTAGTTATGGGAGATTATGAACACAGCCATTATAAACATTCATTTATAGGCTTTTATGTGAACATAGGTTGTTATTTCACTTGGGTAAATACCTAGGAGCAGCATTTCTGAGTTGTAGTGTAGGTGAATGTTTAGCTTTGTGAAAAACTGTCAAATTGTTTTCCAGAATGGCTAATTCATTTTGAATTCCTGCCAGCAACATAGGAGAATCCCACTTGCTCCCTTATCCTCAATCCTCACCAGTATGTGATACTGTCAGATTCCCCTCCCTCCTGCCTTCCTCCTTCTCCGGCTTTGCCATGCTAATAGGTGTGAGTATTGTCTCACATGATTTAAATTGCATTTCCTCGATGATGGTGACTAATATATTGGAGCTTCCCCCCCCCCCCCATTTGCTTATTCACTATTTGTATATTTTCTTTATTGGAGTATCTATTCAAACCTTCTGACTGGGCCTTTTTAAAGTTTTCCCATTCAAATTTTATTGTTCACAAAACAAGAATGCACTGAGTCTAGCAACTATGGATTGGCATATTTACAATGCTTGTGGACGCGATGGGAAAGCATGCTTCTAGAGACAGATTATTTTGTAGATCCTTTAGGAGTAGATGTTAAATAAAGTCGTAATCAACAGAAGCCTTCACTAAAAATAAGTTATGCCAAAGGGACCCGATTTCCTTCCTTTCTGATGAGTTAATTAAGTTGTATATTAAAATAATTTCAGAGATATAACATTGTATTTCAGACTTGTGAACAAAATGGAGAAATGCGGACTGCATAACAATAAGATTAGAGTGAATTGTATTTTGTTGAAATAATATTACCCTAAGACACTGATCTTTTTTTTTTTTTTGAGTCTGTCCACCTGGAGGGATGTTCTTGGCCCATTGTAACTTACTCATCTGTAATATTCAAATTAAGTCATCCAGAATTAAGTGCTGTGTAGATTATATCTGATGGAGCATACATGCACAGCAAAACCTTCAGCAGAATGAACCCAGATGTCCAGAATGTGGATTTATGGTCTTGCCCCCAACTGCCCACCCCCAGGCCACCAATGTGAAGGTAAGAGGGGTGCGTGCTCATGGAGAGGAGAGCTTTAAGGTACAGCCCGAGTTCATCTTGATCATACTGGGGCTGCTGCCGACCTGCCACCCTCCTCCCATCCTTCCTGAGACCATGTCTAGTGCAAGTTTTTTTAAGGGCAGAGCACAGACCATGCAGAGTTTATATCTGTGGATTTCATTTTAAAATGCATTTATTCACTCTTCATTTAGATTTTATGAAAAAGGAGCACACGTTCTGAGAGGCATTGAGAAGCCTATTGATTTTACGTGCACTAACTAGCAATTTTCTTCTTATCAAAGATGTTTATTGAAACACGATGCTTTCATTTCTTAAAGCAATGCCATATTTTAATCAGTTCCACACAGCTCTTAATTCAGGAGCCAGAAAGTGAGTAAGGAAAATGTTCTTTCGAAAGCAGACATAACATTTCTATTGCTTTCGCCTCTTTTCTGTAACAAAGGCAGCCATACTGATGACGACCTGAAGGGGTTTCAAGGTGGACAGATGCCTCCCGTCCAAATGCCCTTCTTCTGTCTGGGGATTTGTCTACCATATGAGTTTTGGTGGCGGGAGGAAATAGTAGAAGCTGAGTCAGCAGAGTCTCAGTTTCCAGACGTGCCTGGAGCTACCACTGGAGCCCTGACCCAGCTTCTGCTAAGTCAGTGGTTCCCAGCCAGGGGCAGTTTTGCCCCCAGGAGTCCTGAGGCCATGTTAGCAGACCCCTGATGGTCATGATCAGGAGGGAGCGAGCTAGTGGCATCTGGTGTGGGGAGGACAGGAGTGCTGCTAACATCCTGTGATGCTCAAAATGTCCCCACAACAAAGAATTATGCGGCCCCAAAGGTCTACAGTGCTGAGATCGAGAAGCCCTGCAGTACTGGGGAACCAGTGAAGTCAAGAGGTGGGGATCTCAGGTCCGTTCTGATGGCAGGTCCCCGGGTATCCTGGGCGGTGATGGGATTGGGGCCCGGGGTCTCCAGGGTCCGGTGCTGGTGTTAGTTGGGACTGGTGGGGGTGTTCAGTGATGCTGCTGGTGGTGTCCACTCCACACTGGTTCTGTGGCTTTCTTTTGTCTTGACTTCTGTTGGTCCTTCTCCCTCTGTTTCTGGCGTCCTGTGATGTCCCTCAAGTGTAGTGACTCATGGGAGGGACTCAGGACTCAGGGGCAGTTTGTTATGGTGAAAATAAATCCAGCAGAGTCACTGAAGGGGGAAGAGGCACCAGGAAAAGTCTGGAGGAGACGGGGCACTGGCTTCCAAAGTCCTCCCCGTGTAATTGCTCAGGACCCACTCATCCCACCCAGCCATGACCTGTGTGACGGATGCGCAGTGTCCCAAGCTGGGGCAGCCCGCTTGACTCTCAGAGGCCACGGCTTTTTGGGGGGTGTGGTCACATAGGCACACACAACCAGAGGCAAGTCGGTGACCACCATCAATCACACTGATGATACAGACAAGCCAGGTAAGCTTATGCAGCATGTTTCTGGGCCCCTGGTGTACAAACAGCCTTATTAATGAGCAGCACAAGGAAGATTCCAAGGGCAAAGGCCAAGGTCAGTTATGCAAGCAGGTCCCCTGGAAGATCCGGGAGATGAGCGACACCGGCTTCTGTTTACCACACGTTGCGGTCATCGGTGGCCTCTCAGCCAAGCCCTGGTGTTTAAATCCGACAGGCTTGGTTGCTCGTGCTTACAGCCGACAAGCAGGAGCAGACTTGTGCATGACGTCACTCAAAAAATCACAACCAAGGCCACTTTTGTGCTTTGCATTGATTGTGTGTGTGTGTGTGTGTGTGTATGTGTGTGTTATTTCAAACTGATATCTTTATCATTTCCATCAAAAGTGAGCTCTTTGAAGGCTCCACTGGAGACCATACATGAGTCAATGGGGAGGGTGAAATAGGGAATTCCATTTATCTCCCTGTGGCTTTTAACAATTTGTATTTAAAATACTTTTTTTAAAAAAGGTTTTATTTATTCATTAGAGAGAGTGAGAGAGCACGAGTGGGATGAGAGGCAGAGGGAGAAGCAGACTCCCTGGTGAGCAGAGAGCCTGATACAGGGCTCGATCCTGGGACTCCGGGATCATGACCTGAACTGAAGGCAGACACTTAACCAACTAAGCCACCCAGGCAGCCCTAAAATACTTTTTTTTTCTTTTTTAGAGAGAGGGAGAGAGAGCACAGGCATGGGGAATGGCAGAGGGAGAGAGAGAATCTGTTTTTTAAAGATTTATTTATTTTAGAGAGAGAGTGGGGGAGGGGCAGAAGGAGAGGGAGAGAGAGAATCTCAAGCAGACTCCCCACTGAGTGGAGCCTGACACAGGGCTCGATCTCAGGACCCTGAGATCACGATCTGAGCCAAAACCAAGAGTCGGACGTTTAACCCACTGAGCCACCCAGGTGCCTCATAGACTAGAGCCAGCAGACCTGCACAGGGGTTGCTCATATCACACTTAGACCTTTGTCGATGTGCAGCGCTGGGCCTTGGGGTGCCTTTAGCTCTTGTGTCTGGGTCTGCCATTGCTGTGGTCTGAGGCATCCTGGTTTTCTTATGTGCTTACTAACTGTGTGTATAGCGCAGATCATAATCTCCGAGGAAAGCAGTATTACCACTCGCAATCTTGAAAGAATTCAGTATGAGATGTTTGGCCATGGCTGTGGTGTATTTGTCTGATTTTCTCCCATACCAGGCTCCTCTCGCTCTTTCTAAGACATTAAAGATGATGAGGAGACTACCCTGAAAATACTTTTCCCCCCTTCTTTTCAGATTACAAAAGTAATTCAGAGTTATTAAAAATATGAAGACACAGGAAAATGTAAAGTTGATCATAAAAATAATTTGTAATTCCATTATTCAGAGAATTGCTACAATTTTGGTGTATAATATTCCTACCTACTTTGAAGGCATATAGATGAGGGATGCTATGTGTGTATATGTATGTATACACACACATATATGCCTAGGAATATGCATCCACATAGTTGTAATTTATATATTATTTATGTCATTTGATTCCTGTTGATGTCCTTATGTGACATGCTTTTCATTTGTCTTATTGACGCTATATCAACATTATATATTCGTCTACATTGTTGAAGAACGTTACCTGGCCTCATGAGTCTTCCTCCCACGGCTGTGTCACAGTTAGAAGTCCTGGTATTGGGCATACAGCTGTTTGTATGTTTTATGTCACATGTCATGCTGTGATGACAATCTTCCATCAAATCTCCGTGCACATATGATATTCTCTCAAGATTATGTTCTTATTGGGGGAATTTCTAAATTAAAGGATATGCACATTTTCCAATTGAAACTTAGGGCCAGTTGTCCTGCATAGAAGTTGTTCCACATTTCACGGAGGGCCCATTTTCTCATCAATTTACCGATTTTAGTGATTAGCACACGTGTGCAGAAATGGCTTCTCATTATAATTAAAATGTAAAATTATTTTGACTAGTAAGGAACCACCAGAAAACCTTTACATGAACTTCATTGGCTTTTCTTTTAATCAAGATGTTAGCCTGTTTAAATTTACCAAATAATGTGAAGAAGCAAACAAAACAAAATGGTTTCTTGACCCTAAAGGAGCTGTTGATGATCACCCAACTTCCCAGACTTTTGTAACTGGGGCTCAGTTACTCCTCCTGGAAGCCTGGGTCCTGTGGGCACTGAGTGGGCCAGGTGTGGGCCGCGCTTTAGGTAGGGTCTACATGGCCAGCTCCTGGGGCTGGGGTTGGGTTCTGGTTGATGGGGTGTCTCTCAAGTTCTCAATGAGTCTTGGGGTGGGGAGGGGGGCGTCTCAGTCGGTGTGCTTTTCTCCCTGGGCAGGACTGGTTTTCAGGACTCAGACTTTTTCTTCATGTGCAGGAGAAATAATTTGTCCTCCAGATTTTGATTATGTCACACTTATTCCTTTTCTAATTATCCCTTATTTGTTCAATATAAGATAATAAATTCTGACAAACAATCAGTGAATGGGCACCAAGTGATGTGCTTCATTTTAATTGGCTTGCTTTTTTTTTTCTTCTCTGCTAAATTATAGCCCATCAGCATGAGGTTCCCTGTGGTGAACAGCTAATAATATGCCCAGGTGCAGCCAATTTTACTTCCTAAATAAGAAATAATAGCTACGGATCCCCCAAATGTGAAGTGGAAAAGTGGGCCGTAATATCTCTTCGCAGCGGTGTAGGGCAAGTTTTACATCCCAATCTCTATTCTAACAATTTCCCTTTAAAAATGTGATTGTAATTAATTTGCAATACACTGATGAATTAAAAACTGTGGCCTTTATTGATGCACAGAAGGCTTTCTTAGAGACATCCGAGAAATCTCTTATTTACATGAGCCCTAGATTTCACAATAAAAACAGCTTCTTTAAGAATTGAGAATATAAAACTACTGTACATAAATACAAATGAAAATTTCCCTGTTAAATGACCCAATTAAACAAAATTCTACTACATTTATTTTCCAAAATGGCGCTAAGAGATGGTGTTGCATTGGGGCACCAACCCCAGGCAGACTTAACCAATGGGATGCCAGCTGCTGGGGACTCTTTCCTCTTGCCATTTGACCACTAGTAATACTTGTTCCTACTTAGAGACATTGTAATGGTTTTTACTTAGCTACAATGGGGTGAAGGTAGATGTTTTCAATTTTTTCTAGATTAATTTTATTTCCTAAGCCACCTGACCATGGAAGTACAGTTTCCAATAAATCCAATCATCTTCTTTCCAAGGATGGATCACAGGCATTTTATCTACTGTGACATCTAAGTTATTTTCATGGCCATGGGGCCACAGACACTCTTGAGACCCACCCCCACCCCCCCAAAAAAAACATAAGGGAAAGGTGGCAAAGGAAAGAAAATTAAAGACCCTCATCTTAGTTCTCCAATGCTGTAAATAAAATTACAGATGAGGGGCGCCTGGGTGGCTCAGTTGGTTAAGTGCCTGACTCTTGATTTCAGCTTAGGTCATGATCTCAGGGTCCTGGGATTGAGCCCAGCATTGGGCTCTGTGCTCAGTGGGGAGTCTGGTTAAGACTCTCTCTCCCACTCCCCCTCCTCCCCTCTCTAAAATAAATAAATAAATCTTTAGGGAAAAAAATTACGGGTGAGAAAGCTAAAATGAAGACAATAACCTGTGTTGCTGACCTCTTCCCTCCTTGTCTACAGCAAAGTTCTGGCTCAGTGACTATTTTCCACATGTCCTTGTTCCCTTGTAGGCCACCTCCACACTGCAGGCAAAGGGATTATCAGAAACCATTTGAAGTATCCATTGCTGTGAAACCAACATTTCCAAACTTGGTGGCTTAAAATAACTACCCATTTACTTTGTTTATGTGCAGGAGATTTTTGGTAGGCCTCAGTAGAACAGCTCACCTCTCCTCCAGATGTGTGGACCTCAGCTGTGATGGCATGAATGAGCAATAGGATGGAAATCCACTCTCTCCTTGGGGCAAGGCTGATTTGGAAACTAGCAGAGACTTTTATCATGCACAGGATGACCTCTTTCTCTTTAGCTCATCGCCTTGGGTCCTCTCCCCATGGTATGGCTCTTGACTTGGCTCTCTTGCAGTAGTTAGACTTCTTAATGTGGTGGTTCAGGGCTCCCAGAGAGAGTAAGCCCAGGGACTAGGCTGAAGCTACAAGGCTTACAAGGCTTCTTATAACCTGGCCTTGGAAATCCCACAACTTGACATCCACCAAATTCTCATGGTTAAGCAGATCATTAAGGTCAACCTGGATTCAAAGAGAGGAATTAGACTCCAACTCTCAGTGGGAGGTGCAGCAAAGAATTTATATCTATCTTTAATTCCTCACAAAAATACGATGGATCTTTCCGGTCTAGCTTAAAACCCTCCAAGGCTTCCCAATGCTTTTCAGATAAAATCCAGTACTGGTTTGGAGCACCCTGTATGTTTCTGTCGATCAGGCTCATCTAACCACGGCTCTCCCAGGCTCTGCTGTCTCTATTTTAATACATCAACTTTCTGGAATTTCCTTGAACTACAGTGGTTTTTCCCACCTCATGTTCTTCTCATTGTACATTGTCTGGCTAAAGCCAAAGTATCTTCCAGTATCCATTTAAATGTCACTTGGTTGAGGAACCCTTCATTGACCCCTGGCCTCTGTCATGTCCTTTCCTAGTACTCAGTGTTAAATGTTAATCATGTAATCTGGTACTTGCATACCTCACTGGAATGAAATCCTCATTAGGCTGGGGGTTTTTTAAAACATTTCTGTACTATTTCTACAGCACCTAGCCCAGTGTCTTGCACACAGTAGGTATCTAATAAATATTTATTAAGTGAGTCAACATCATATGAGCCTAAATCCAGAAACAGTGCTTACCTATACATCCCACATTACACCAATTCCATGAGATAATTGTCTCCTGAGATACTGTGGACTTGCACCATCCAGTGGGGTGGCCATGGGTGCATGCAATGTTGCGCTGGACCCTGGACATGGGGCTGGTCTGAACTGAGAGTGCCCAAAGAGTGAACTACATACCACATCCCCCAACAAAAAATAAAGTAAATGTTCTCATTAATAATATTTTATACAGAATACATGTTGAAATGATAATAGTTTTGATATCCTGGGTTAATGAAGTATATTATTAAAATTAATTCCACCTGCTTTTTACATGTTTAGGGTGACTTTTTTTTTTAAAAGATTTTATTTATTTGACAGAGAGAGATGCAGTGAGAGAGGGAACACAAGCAGGGGAAGTGGGAGAGGGAGAAGCAGGCTTCCCGCTGAGCAGGGAGCCCAATGTGGGGCTCGATCCCAGGACCCTAGGATCATGACCTGAGCCGAAGGTACACACTTAATGACTGAGCCACCCGGGCACCCCTAGGGTGACTTTCTTAAAATCTAAAATCACATGCATGGCTCTCATTTGGGGATCATGTTATATTTCCATTGAACAATGCTGCCCTAGACAGAGGGTTCTGTGGTGAAATATGCTTGAAGAAATGCTACAAAGTCTTCCCTTTTAGAAGGTTTATAATGTATTAAAGGTGCTGAGAAGTCCTGCAGGGAGACACCTGTTTACTTTAAGCCAATGATTTTGGAACTGATTTGACTATGCATGGGATCCGTTCTTTTTAGCACCTGTATATTCATCTTCCATGAAACACACTTTGGGAAACATGGTTAGGCACCTGTCACCAGAATGCCTGACCCTGCAGTCATGGATGTGGTTCACATAATACTGAATCTCATTGCAAAAATTAGAAGCAGAGCCTACTGAGTGCCTCCTCAATTGGTGGTAGGAGGTGGAGTGGGGGACATTCAAGAGAAAGCCAGATTTAGGGACTCTCCCAGAATTGTACAACTCCTTTTATAAAGTCACATAAAACATGCATGTTCCCCTGGGTGCTGGAAGTCATGTCTACTTGGATGGCCAGAGCCTTACCAGCCCCAGAGTTTTGAACAGCCCACACTGGGCTCTTGGCAGAGGTCTGGGTCATTTTTTGGTTTACTTTATTTATCTAGTTTGTTTTAATTTGCTGAAGTAGCAAACCCAAGGTGTAGCATACAACTTCCAATATATAATGTATATGGAGAGGTAAATGTAGACAGCGTCACGGTCAAAATGCCATATTGTCCTCCAGTTTCCTCGAACCGGCTGCCAGAAATGTGGGCATTTTATTCTACCATCAATGATGGATATTTTCTCACTGGGCATTCCACATTTTGTTCTTGATGGGAGAGACAAAAGATGTAAATATGCCATTTCTTGACACAGAATCCTCAAGATTGCCATTTGGACTGGGTCCTGTGCCTCATTTTTGTTTTAAAGGTGTTTAGGCCTCATGAAATTGTGTTCTGCAGCTCTCTGAACCTGGGAAATCATCCATCTCCCCATGAGGAAGAATTGTAGCATCTTATAAATTAATCCCCGGAGCACTGTGACACCCTTTGATGGACTGTTACTAGAATTATCTTGATGTAAGAGCACAGAGTGATAAGAATTCCAACCAGAGCTTGAGAAAATCTTGATAGTCACACCACTTTCTGCCCATCCTGGGACTAGCCTTTCCCAGGAAGGGCAGCCTGCCCTTTGCCGGAGCCAATCCTGGCCTCCCTTGCCTACCTAATTTCAATAAAGTATCTCCATTTTAGAGCTCTCCTCTTCAATCAGCATCTCCAATGTCATTTTCATCCCCTTCCCCAAGATTTTTCTTTTTCATTTTTCTTTTTCTCATGGAGGTTCGGCTCTCTTCCCCACTGTGTGATTAGAAGGAGCATTGTACTGTGTAATTCTACATGGAGCAGAGAGGCAAAGCATTTCCTATAAGCATAAATCTTTATTGCCATCCTTCCTATAAATCATAAATAACCTTAGCCTAAGTTTCATCCCACGTAAGAAGGAGGAAAGTCAGGCAGAACATAATAAAAAGGTATTAATTGATAAATAACCAGGTGTTCTATCTCGCTTCAGTATAAATTTTATGACAACAGTTTTGTGTAATTACTTCTCCTGGCATTGAAAATTCCATATGATGTGCATATTTTAACTCATTCTAGACCCAACTGGAAAGAAAACACTGATTCGGAAATCCAAAGCAATTCATCATATTCAAAATGTTTTTCACAGAAAGAACATGAGAATTTCACTGGGTACGGAACCAGTGGTAGCTTCTAGAACTAGTAACCTCCATTTAAAGAAGGAGGGAAGAAAAGGTGGCCTGGCACTCTCATAACCAAAATGGCTGCATCATTTAAGAAAATCACAAATTTAAATTCTTCATATATGAAGTTGTTATTTAAATTTGCCAACAAATAAAATAAATCAGTATTTCCCAAATTATGTTCCATTAAACCCTTCTTTGGGAGAATTTATGATTTGTGCATTTACTACAGGCTTTGGTAATCAACAGATTTGAAAAATACTTCATAGCAGAGATCTCCTGTTGAGAGTGCAATGCATCAAGCATAGTAAAAGTGCTGAGATTTTATAGTAAAAATACCTGTTTTACTTTATCTAACCTGCATTTTCCACAACCTGTTTGGGCACAAAGCAATTTATTTTGAGCCACATTTCTTATTTTTCCTTAGAATACCAATTTGAGAAATGCTAAAATATATAGTGATGGGGTGTGTGTGTGTGTGTGTGTGTGTGTGTGTGTGTGTGTGAGAGAGAGATGGGCTGGTGTCTTTTTTGTTACTCAGCTCAGTAGAACCAGCTATTTCTCTGTAATTTTATTGAATGCATTGGATTGCAATATTTTGTTGTCCTTTCCAGCCTAAAATATATTTTAAAATATCCAGTCCTTATATCTAACTCCATTGAAAAGTACTTCTATGGCAGTCCAAAATTATAGCAATGAAACATAATGTGACATCAGCACATTTTTAAGATAATTTTTTTTCTGCTGTTGATATGGAAATCTTTCTATCGAGTTCATTATGATTGTTTCTATGTCATAATCAGTCTCTCTCTACCAGTTGTAGTGCCTTTTAGAATTGATAATTCTCTCTTTTGAAAAACTCCCAGTTGAAGGCTGTAGCTAGAGGGCAACAAGGAATACAAACCTGGGCAACTCTGTAAGTCCCCAGGGTGAAAGCTCTACTTTCCTGCCTGGCCCTCCACCCTCCACCATCAGCCTCCATGAAGTCATCTTGGCCTTACCCCTTTGGGCCAACTTCCTAGTCCATCTGGGATAACACACAGTGGGTGGGGACATTCTAAATATTCTCTTGCTCTCGTTTTGCCCTTGAAATCCCTAGAAAGATCAAAGTTTTTTTAAGAGCAATTCAGAATTAAGCAGGACTGTGTTGCACAGGAAAGTAAGATATGAATAACTTAAAACACATTTTTTGAATAAGATGATCTTTGCAGACTTCCTGTAACTGATTGGAATCATTTATCTTGCTGTGATTTCACAGCACAAACATAATTGTGATTATTGTTCTTCGCTGATTTAAGTGAAATATAATTGTCCTCTGAAAAAAAATGAAGAAAATTATGAAGTTGGTTAATTTAAAAAGCTACCTAGGAATGTGCATGGGGATTATTGATATTATGAGTGGAAGAAAGTGACACAGTGCCAGACCGAGCACAGAGCCGGGGACATTAGTCCTGTGGAGGCTAAAGGTGCATTTGATGGGAGATATGAACAGACCCAGAGAATGGTCTGTTCTGCAGCTACAGCACACATCACACCCAGCCATCTCAAGGCTGTGTGACCTTGGGAAAGTTCTTAACTCTTCACTTGGAGTTTTTCTAGATGGGAGGATGAATTCAGCCCAGAGCCAAGTTCAGCCAGCTGGAATATTTGTGTTTGGTGTACACACCGTTGGCCTGTATGATCCTTGAAGGTTTATTTTGAATAACTGGCAACATTTAAAATGGTAAGGTTACTATAAAATCTAGATTCCCATCTCCTCTTGAAAAACTAATGCTGGCATTGCAGACTCCTATTTCTATGGGTCAGCAGCTGGCTGGGGTGCAGTGCCCTGCTCTCCGGTTCATCAATGTCCCACCACCCCGGGGTCCTTGGCACTGAGACAAACTGCCAGTCAGCAATTATATTCATGATGTGTGCTATTTGTTTATAGTAATTCAGAATTATTAAATGATTGGTGGTACCCACATTTCCATCCAAAATAAAATACTTGTTTTCAAGAAAAATGAGATATGCCCTATTATTTCATGGAAGTAAAGAGTATGTATTTAATATAAAGGCAAAGTATATTTTATTTTTTATTGATAACCCATCTAACTTTGCTCGGGTTTGCTGCCATCTTGGCCCCGGATGGCACTTCAGTTTGTGGCCTTTAGTTTAGAGCAGGGGTTGGTAAAGTGTGGCCCACAGGCCACATTCATCTGCTCTTGTAAACGAAGTTTTATTGGGACATGACTTACCTATTCATTTGCATATTGTCTATGATTGCTTTCACATTCCAGCTACAGACTTGAGTAGCCACAATAAAGGCTATATATTTCACAAAACCAAAAACATTTATTATTTGACCCTTTCTAGAAAAAGCTGGATGACTTTTTTTTTTAAGCTTTAGCTCTGACATGTATAGAACTTGGAAGTCATCACTCAACTTCTTACAACAAGAAAAATGTTGAACAAACTGAACATTGATGGCTTTTCTTAGATCCATCAGAGAATTGAAGTCACAGGGCAAACAGGCACCCTGAAATCTGGAGAGATAGGCCAAAACAGAGAATGACAGCTAAGGTCAGTTTACTGGGAGCAAAACGGGCTGGAACATTTAAGTGGTGAGTTTGGCAGCTAAGTGTAGATGGTTAAAGAGGTAACATTGCCTGGATGCTCCCACATACTTTCCTTGGTTTTACCTCCAGGAGCCTCATCAAGTTCTCACACGGAGATCAGAGAAAAACCCCTTTTTGTTTTGAGCATGGGAAGTGGAAAAACAACGTTTGAAATAAGCCCAGTGCATTCTCTATAACAAACCCGTCTTCTGAGGGAAATTATTTTGCCAGAGTCTTATCAAACCTAGGGAAGAGCACTTAGCCATGGCAGCTCCCTCGAGCTTTCTTCTTATCTCACACAAAGGGAGAAAAAAAGAAACAAACAAAAAACATCTGGAAGTTACAACCCAGGGACTCAGGGTTACTAAAAACTAAGATTTAATCCCAAGATTATAGAAAGCTTACCCTTCTCAGTCCCTTTCACCACATCAACAGGGCTCCAAAATAATAGCAGTGTATTCCAACTGAGAGAGCCATAAGGCACAGATTCCAAGGAGTTCCTACAGAAACACAGAGGACAAAAAAGAAAAATAAAGTAAAATAAGAAAACTAGAGGAAGCTGAAGTCTCTGGCCCCCATAGCTACAACAGCATTAAATATAGCCCAGATGCTGCCCAGATTCACATAAAATGTCACACTAAAAATCTAATTATCCCAGTTCCTATGACTCGATATATCATGTCTGTCTTTCAGTAAAAATTTACGGGGAATGAAATACAAATAAATACACATATGAAGAGACAAAGCAAGCCTCAGAACCAGACTCAGGTATGACACAGATGTTAGAATTATTAGACTTGGAATGTAAAATAACTTTGATTAATATGCTAAGGGATCTAATGGAAAAGGTAGGCAACAGGCAAGAACAGATGGGTAAGATAAGCAGAGAGATGAAGACTCTAAGGAAGAATCAAAAGAAATGCTAAAATAATATATGTTAAGAAAGAAAAGAAGAAGAATGTAGCAGGAGGGGAAGAATGAAGGGGGGGAAATCGGAGGGGGAGAAGAACCATGAGAGACGATGGACTCTGAAAAACAAACTGAGGGTTCTAGAGGGGAGGGGGGTTGGAGGATGGGTTAGCCTGGTGATGGGTATTGAGGAGGGCACGTTCTGCATGGAGCACTGGGTGTTATGCACAAACAATGAATCATGGAACACTACATCTAAAACTAATGATGTAATGTATGGGGATTAACATAACAATAAAAAATTAAAAAAATAAAAAATAAAAAAAGAAATGCTAAAATAGAAGACAGTGTAATAGAAATGAAGGATGCCTTTGATGGGCTCTTTGCTAGACTAGGCACAACCAAGAAAGAACAGTGAGTCTGAAGATATGTCAATAGAAACATCTCAAACTGAAATGCAAAGAGAAAAAAAACAAAAAGGAGCAGAATGTCTAAGAACTGTGGGAAAATTACAAAAGATGTAACGTATGCACAATGTGAATGCCAGAGGAGAAGAAAGAAAAAGGTGCAGAAGAAACATCTCAAGAAATGATAGCTGAGAATTGTCCAAAATTGAGACACCAAATCATAGATCCAAGAAGCTCAGAGAACACCAAGCAGGATAAATATCCCTAAATTCTGCTCCTAAGCATATCATATTATCATAGCCAAACAGCAGAAACCAAAGGAAAAGAGAAAATATTAAAAGTCCACAGGGGGCGGGAGGGACCTTACCTATACAGGAACTAGGATAAGAATTATATTGGACTTCTTGCTACAAACAGCACAAGCAAGAAAGAGGAGTGAAATATGTAATGGGTGGAAAGAAAATACAAAAGCTATGAACATAGAATTCTATATACAATATAATTCTCCAAAAGTGAAAGAGAAATATTTTCTCAAACAAAAACTGAGGGAATTTGTCAACAATAGACCTGCCTTGTAAGAAATGTTAAAAGATATTCTTCAGAGAGAAGGAAAATAGCAAAGTCAGAAACTCAGATCCACATACAGAAAGGAGGCACATCACAGAAGGAATTAATGATAGCAGAATAAAATTTGCAAGGAAAAATAGACAAATCCACTATTCTAGAGACAGTAACACCTATCAGTAATTGACAGAACCAGCAGATAGAAATTGAGTAAGGATATAGTTGACCTGAACGCTTCCGTCAAACAAGTGAATCTAATTGACATTTATAGAACACTTTATTAACAGCAGAATACCCATTCTTTTCAAATGGGATATTCACCCAGATTACATTCTGGGCCATAAAACATACTTCAACAAATTTAAAATCATAGAATCACACAAAACATGGTTTCACACTACAAGAGAATTAAACTACAGTGGAGGGTGGTGGGAGGGATGGGGTGGCTGGGTGATGGACATTGGGGAGGGTATGTGCTATGGTGAGCGCTGTGAATTGTGTAAGACTGATGAATCATAGACCTGTACCCCTGAAACAAATAATACAGTATGTTAATAAAAAAATAAACTACAGTGGAATTAAATTTAATTCAATAACAAAAACATAGTTAGAAAATCTCTAAATATTTGGAGAATCAAAGCACTTCTAAATAACACACGAATCAAAGAAAAAGTCTCAAGGGAAATTTAAAAACATTTTGAACTAAATGAAAATGAAAATACAACTTATAAAAATTTGTAGGATGCAGTGAGAGCATTGCTTTCACAGAAACTTACAGCATTTAATGTGTATATTAGAAAAGAGGAAATATCTGAAATCAATCATATAAGCCTCCATCTTTGGAAACTGGAAAAGGAAGTACAATATAAGGCTAAAGCAAACACAAGAAAAATAATAAGAAAAATAATAAAAATAATCAATTAAATTGAAAGTGGGAAGCCAATAACAAAAATCAACACTACGAAAATCTAGTTATTTGAAAAGATCAATAAAATTGGTAAACTTCCAGCTAGGTTAAAAAAAAAAAAAAAAAAAAAAAAAAGAGAGAGAGAGAGAGAAGATGCAAATAACTAATATCAGAAATGAAAGAGCGGTCATACTAATGATTCCATGAACCTTAAAATGATAATAAAGGAGTATTATGAAAGACCCATGCCCACAAATTTGATAACTTAAATGAAAAAAAGAAAAAAAATCCCTAATTTCCTGGAGGACGCAAACTACCAAAATTCATGCAAGGAGAAATAGATCATCTTTTTTTTTTTTTTTTTTTAGTCCCCAGTGATGCAAGATTTGATATTTGCAAATCAATCAACATGATTCATCATATTAATAAGAGAAAGGATAAAAACCATAATATCCTCTCAATAGATGCAGAAAAAGCATTTGACAAATTACAATAGCCATTCATGATAAAAATTTTCAACAAAGTAGATCTAGAGGAAAAATAGCTCAAAATAATATGTCCTATAATTTTTTTATTGAAATGTGGACATATGTACTGGATAAAAGGAACTGTGGTAAATAAGCCTTCGGTAAAATAGTGGTAAAGTGTGTGTGGCGGGGAAGTGTTCTAGAGTCCTATGATTAGGTCTCAATCTTTTGTTCAACCTACACTTCTTTTTTTGTGTGTGTGGTTCTTTTTTTTAATTTTATTATGTTAATCACCATACATTACATCATTAGTTTTTAATGTAGTGTTCCATGATTCATTGTTTGCATATAACACCCAGTGCTCCATTCAATATGTGCCTGCTTTAATACCCATCACCAGGCTAACACATCCCCCCACCCCCTACCCCTAGAACCCTCAGTTTGTTTCTCAGAGTCCATAGTCTCTCATGGTTCATCTCCCCCTCCGATTCCCCCCCTTCATTTTTCCCTTCCTAGTATCTTCTTGTTTTTTTTTTAACATATAATGTATTATTTGTTTCAGAGGTATAGGTCTGTGTTTCAACAGTCTTACACAATTCACAGCACTCACCATAGCACATACCCTCCCCAGTGTCTATCACCCAGCCACCCCCTCCCTCCCACCCCCCACCCCTCCAGCAACGCTCAGTTTGTTTCCTGGGATTAAGAATTCCTCCTATCAGTGAGATCATATGATACATGTCTTTCTCTGATTGACTTATTTCACTCAGCATAATACCCTCCAGTTCCATTCACGTTGTTGCAAATGGCAAGATTTCATTCTTTTTGATGGCTGCATAATATTCCATTGTATATATATATACCACATCTTCTTTATCCATTCATCTGTCGATGGACATCTTGGCTCTTTCCACAGTTTAGCTATTGTGGACATTGCTGCTATAAACATCGGGGTGCACGTACCCCTTCAGATCCCTATATTTGTATCTTTGGGGTAAATACCCAGTAGTGCAATTGCTGGGTCACATGGTAGCTCTATTTTCAACTTTTTGAGGAACCTCCATACTGTTTTCCAGAGTGGCTGCACCAGCTTGTATTCCCACCAACAGTATAGGAGGGTTCCCCTTTCTCTGCATCCCTACCAACATCTGTCATTTCCTGACATGTTAATTTTAGCCATTCTGACTAGTGTGAGGTGGTATCTCATTGAGGTTTTGATTTGGATTTCCCTGATGCCAAGCGATGTTGAGCACTTTTTCATGTGTCTGTTGGCCATTTGGATGTCTTCCTTGGAAAAATGTCTGTTCATGTCTTCTTCCCATTTCTTGATTGGATCATTTGTTCTTTGGGTGTTGAGTTTAAGAAGTTCTTTATAGATTTTGGATACTAGCCCTTTATCTGATATGTCATTTGCAAATATCTTCTCCCATTCTGTCGGTTGTCTTTTGGTTTTGTTGACTGTTTCTTTTGCTGTGCAAAAGCTTTTTATTGTGATTAAGTCCCAATAGTTCATTTTTGCCCTTGCTTCCCTTGCCTTTGGCGATGTTTCTAGGAAGAAGTTGCTGCAGCTGAGGTCGAAGAGGTTGCTGCCTGTGTTCTCCTTTAGGACTTTGATGGACTCCTGTCCCACATTTAGGTCGTTCAACCATTTTGAGTCTATTTTTGTGTGTGGTGTAAGGAAATGGTCCAGTTTCATTCTTCTGCATGTGGCTGTCCAATTTTCCCAACACTAGTACTATGTTGAATAGCAGTGGTGATAGTGGACATCCCTGCTGCGTTCCTGAACTTAGGGGGAGAGCTCTCAGTTTTTCCCCATTGAGAATGATATTTGCTGTGGGTTTTTCATAGATGGCTTTTATGATATTGAGGTATGTCCCCTCTATCCCTATACTCTGAAGAGTTTTGATCAAGAAAGGATGCTGTACTTTGTCAAATGCTTTTTCTGCATCTATTGAGAGGATCGTATGGCTCTTGTTCTTTCTTTTATGAATGTATTGTATCACATTGATTGATTTGCAGCCCAGGAGTAAATCTCACTTGGTCGTGGTGAATAATCCTTTTAATGTACTGTTGGATCCTATTGGCTAGTATTTTGGTGAGAATTTTTGCCTCCATGTTCATCAGGGATATTGGTCTGGAATTCTCCTTTTTGATGGGGTCTTTGGTTTTGGGATCAAGGTAATGGTGGCCTCATAAAACGAGTTTGGAAGTTTTCCTTCCATTTCTATTTTTTGGAACAGTTTCAGAAGAATAGGTAGTAATTCTTCTTTAAATGTTTGGTAGAGTTCCCCTGGGAAGCCATCTGGTCCTGGGCTTTTGTTTGTTGGGAGATTTTTGATGACTGCTTCAATTTCCTTAGTGGTTATAGGTCTGTTCAGGTTTTCTATTTCTTCCTGGTTCAGTTTTGATAGTTGATACATCTCTAGGAATGCATCCATTTCTTCCAGATTATCTAATTTTCTGGCATATAGTTGCTCATACTATGTTCTTATAATTGTTTGTATTTCTTTGGTGTTGGTTGTGATTTCTCCTCTTTCATTCATAATTTTATTTACTTGGTCGTTTCTCTCTTCTTTGTGATAAGTCTGGCCAGGGGTTTATCAATCTTATTAATTCTTTCAAAGAACCAGCTCCTAGTTTCATTTTCTGTTCTACTGTTCTTTTGGTTTCCATTTCATTGATTTCTGCTCTGATCTTTATTATTTCTCTTCTCCTGCTGGGTTTAGGCTTTATTTGCTGTTCTTTCTCCAGCTCCTTTAGGTGTAGGGTTAGGTTGTGTATTTGAGACCTTTCTTGTTTCTTGAGAAAGGCTTGTATTGCTATATACTTTCCTCTTAGGACTGCCTTTGCTGCATCCCAAAGATTTTGAACAGTTGTGTTTTCATTTTCATTTGTTTCCATGAATTTTTTAAAATTCTTCTTTAATTACCTGGTTGACCCATTCATTCTTTAGTAGGATGCTCTTTAGCCTCCATGTATTTGAGGTCTTTCTGACTTTCCTCTTGTGATTGAGTTCTAGTTTCAAAGCATTGTGGTCTGAAAATAGGCAGGGAATGATCCCAATCTTTTGGTACCGGTTGAGACCTGATTTGTGACCTAGGATGTGATCCATTCTGGAGAATGTTCCATGGGCACTAGAGAAGAATGTGTATTCTGTTGCTTTGGGATGGAATGTTCTGAATATATCTGTGAAGTCCATTTGGTTCAGTGTGTCATTTAAAGTCTTTATTTCCTTGTTGATCTTTTGCTTAGATGATCTGTCCATTTCAGTGAGGGGGGTGTCAAAGTCCCCTACTATTATTGTATTGTTGTCGATGTGTTTCTTTGATTTTGTTATTAATTGGCTTATATAATTGGCTGCTCCCATGTTAGGGGCATAGATATTTACAATTGTTAGATCTTCTTGTTGGATAGACCCTTTAAGTAGGATATAGTGTCCTTCCTCATCTCTTATTATAGTCTTCGGCTTAAAATCTAATTTGTCTGATATAAGGATTGCCACCCCAGCATTCTTTTGGTGTCCATTAGCATGGTAAATGGTTTTCCACCCCCTCACTTTCAATCTGGGGGTGTCCTTGGGTCTAAAATGAGTCTCTTGCAGACAGCATACTGATGGGTCTTGTTTTTTTATCCAATCTGATAGCCTGTGTCTTTTGATTGGGGCATTTAGCCCATTTACATTCAGGGTAACTATTGGGAGATAGGAATTCAGTGCCATTGTATTGCCTGTAGGGTTCCTGTTATTGTATATTGTCTGTGTTCCTTTCCGGTCTATGTTACTTTTAGGCTCTCTGTTTTCTTAGAGGACCCCTTTCAATATTTCTTGTAGGGCTGGTTTCATGTTTGCAAATTCCTTTAGTTTTTGTTTGTCCTGGAAGCTTTTTATCTCTCTTTCTATGTTCAAGGACAGCCTAGCTGGATATAGTATTCTTGGCTGCCTATTTTTCTCATTTAGTGTTCTGAATATATCCTGCCAGTCCTTTCTGGCCTGCCAGGTCTCTGTGGATAGGTCTGCTGCCAATCTAATGTTTCTACCATTGTAGGTTACAGATCTCTTGTCCCGAGCTGCTTTCAGGATTTTCTCTTTGTCTCTGAGACTTGTAAGTTTTACTATTAGATGTAGGGGTGTTGACCTATTTTTATTGATTTTGAGGGGGGGTTTTCTGTGCCTCTTGGATTTTGATGCCTGTTTCCTTCCCCAAATTAGGGAAATTCTCCGCTATAATTTGCTCCAATATACCTTCTGCCCCCCTCTCTCTTTCTTTTTCTTCTGGGATCCCAATTATTCTAATAGTGTTTTGTCTTATGGTATCACTTATCTCTCGAATTCTGCCCTCATGATCCAGTAGTTGTTTATCTCTCTTTTTCTCAGCTTCTTTATTCTCCATCATTTGGTCTTCTATATGACTGATTCTCTCTTCTGCCTCATTTATCCTAGCAGTTAGAGCCTCCATTTTTGATTGTACCTCATTAATAGAGTTTTTAATTTCAACTTGGTTAGATTTTAGTTCTTTTATTTCTCCAGAAAGTGATTCTCTAGTATCTTCTATGCTTTTTTCAAGCCTGGATAGTATCTTTAAAATCGTCATTCTGAACTCTAGTTCTGTCATCTTACTGATGTCCATATTGATTAGGTCCCTGGCAGTCACTACTCCCTCTTGTGTTTTTTGACGTGATTTTTTCCACCTTGTCATTTTGTCCAGAGGAGAATAGATGAATGGGAGAACAAAATGCTAACAGGGTAACAACGACCCCAGAAAAATATACACTAAACAAATCAGAAAAGACCCGAAACCAGGGGAGAAGAAAGGGAAAGAGAAAAGAGAAAAAAATAGAAAAAGAAAAAGATAAAAAAAAAGATCAAATATGATCAGGCTGGTGCATAGATCAGTGCCACACACTAGATTTTGGTCGTATTTTGGTCTGTTAGAAGAAAGTGCCTCCCAAAATTTTAAAGAAAGAAAAGCTTATATACGTACAAAGATAAAGGTAAATGCAATGAGGGGATGGAATATGACTGTAAAAATGAAAATTATAAAAGATTTTATAAAAGCAATTGATAAAAAGTTGGTTGAAAACAGAAAAAAGAGAAATTAAAAAAAAAAGGGAGAGAATGTGATCAGGCAGGAGATTAGAACAAAGCCATACACTAGAGATTTAGGGTATATTTTGGTTTGTTAGAAGAAACTGTATCCCAAAATTTTAAAGAGAATTTAATTATTAATAAAATTCTTAATAAAAGAAAATTTAATATAAACAACTTATATATAAACCAAAAATTAGGTTAACTAATATGAAGGGATAGAATATGACTCTAAAAATGAAAAATAAAAAAGGTTTTAAAAAGGGATTGATAAGATGTTGGTTGAAAAAGGAAAAAAGAAAAATTCAATAAATGAAAAAAAGGAAATTAAAAAAATTAACTTTGAAAGACTAATGAATCATGGGGAAAAAAGCAATGAATTCTATGTGCCGTATTCCCCTAGCGCTGGAGTTCTGCCATTCTCATTGATCCGTAAACTTGGTCTTGGCTGGCTGTTCTTGCTGATCTTCTGGGGGAGGGGCTGGTTGCCATGGTTCCCAAATGTCTTTGCCGTAGGCGGAATTACCCTGCCCTTGCCGGGTCCGGGCTTAGTAATCTGCTCGGGTTTGTTCTCGGGGGCTTTTGTTCCCTGCAAGCTTTCCCTACAGCTTTGGAGGACGAGAGCGAAAATGGCGGCCTTCCAATCTCCGCCCCGGAGGAACCGAGAACTCGGGGCCCCACTCCTCAGTGCGCCCCCAGAGAAAAGCAGTCAGTCACTCCCGTCTCTCTGGTCTCCGGCCACACTCCGTGCTCACCCAGCCTGTGACTGAGCATTTCTATCTCTGGCACCCAACCCCATGTGGATTCTCCAAACCCAACAAATTCCTGTGGTGTGCTCCTGTGCCTCTCCTCCCGGGGCAGAAAGGGGAGTCTCCTTGGATCTGCCACTTGTTGTGTCCCTGATGGAAGAGCAGTGGCCCAACTGTGCTGCGGATCACAGTTTATGACAACCCTGAGCTGAGAGCCCACTCCTTGGCTCTGTCTTTGCAGCTGGCTTCCCTGCTCTGATACTTGGGAGCTCTGCCGCACTCAGGCACCCCCGGTCTTTCTGTGACCCTGAGGGTCCCGAGACCACACTGTCCCAGCGAGGGTTCCACCCCCCACACCCCCCGCTTAGCCACTGGAGCTATGTCCCTCAGTGGAGCAGACTTCTGAAAGTTCCGATTTTGTGCTCCATGGCTCTATCACTTGCCGGTAGCTGCCTGACAGAGGCTCCCTCCCCCGGCCATCTATCTTCCCGAATATCACCTTGGAGTCACTTCTCCGCACATCCTACCTTCCAGAAAGTGGTCGCTTTTCTGTTTAGAGAGTTGCTGCTATTCTTTTCTTCAATCTCCTGTTGAGTTCGTAGGTGTTCAGAATGGTTGATCCCTATCTAGCTGAATTCCTGGGACCAGACGAAATTTAGGTCTCCTACTCCTGCACCACCTTTCTCCTCCCCAGAAATAGATCATCTTAATGTGGTTATATATATTAAAGAAATTGAATCAGTAATAAAAGCCTTCCAAAAAAGACGACAGCAGGCCCAGATGGTTTCATTGGTGAATTCTACCAACGATTTAGGCAAGAAATGATACCAATTCTCTACAATCTCTTCCTAAAACTAAAAGCAGAGGAAATATTTTCTCATTCATTCTAGGAGACTAATATTGCTCTAATACCAAGCCAAATAAAAACATCACAAGAAAAGAAAACTACAGTAAAGCATCTCCCATGAACATAGATACAAAAGTCCTCAATGAAGAATTAGCAGATCCAATCCAACAATGTATAAAAAGAATTCTACACCACAACCAAGTTAACTTATTCCAGGTATGGAAGGCTGGTTCCACATTTGAAAGTCAACGAATATAATCCATCATGATAAACAATCTAAAGAAAAAACATCAATTGATCATAACAATATATTCAGAAAAAACTGTTGATAAAACCAACATTCATTTATGATTAAAAACTCTCAACAAATTAGGAATACAGGGGAATTTTCTCATCCTGATAAAGAATATCCACAAAAAACCCTACAGCAAACATCATACTTAATGGCAAGAAAGTAAGTACTTTCCCTCTCAGATTGGGAACAAGATAAGGATGTGCCCTCTCACTGTGCCTATTCACCATCATACTGGAAATCCTAGTTATTTCAATAAGGCAAGAAAAGGAGATAAAAGGTAAACATATCTTTGTTCACAGATGACATGATTGTCTATTTAGAAAATTAAAATAATCAACAATAATACTCCTTAAAGTAATAAGCATTTATGGCAGGGTTTCAGGGTATAAGATTAATATACAGAGTCAGTTCCTTTCTTCTGTACCAGCAATAAACAATTGAAATTTGAAATTCAGAACACAGATCATTTATATTAGCAGCAAAATCAAAACAAAATAAAAAACCTTAGATATTAATCTAACAGGATATGTGCAAGATATATATGAAGGAAACTATAAAACTGCAATGAAAGAAATCGAAGATCTACATAAATGGAAAGATATCCCATGTTCATGAATAGGAAGATTCAATATGGCAAAGATGCCATTTCTTCCCAACTTGACCTATCAATTCAATACAATCCCAATCAAAATCTTAGCAAGTCAATTTTTGCGTATCAGCTAATTGATTCTGAAGCTTATCTGGAAAGTCAAAACACTCAGAAGAGTCAATATAATATCATAGAAGAACAAAGTTAGAGCACAACCACTACTTGACTTTAAGACTTCCAATGATCACAACAGTGTGCTATTGGCAAATGGATAGTCAAATACATTAATAGAACAGAATGAGGAGCCCAGAAGTAGATCTACAGAAATACATCCAACTGAGTTCTGACAAATGAGCAAAGGCAATTCAACGGGAAAATATAGTCGTTTCAACAAATGGTGCTGAACACAGTTGAACATCCATATGCAACAACAATAAACCCCCAAACCAAAAAATAGACATAAACTTTAACAATAATATTACAGAATTTACTTTCCCAAAAATTAACTCAAAATGGATTATAGACTTAAATATAAAATGCAAAACTATATAATGTCTAGAATACAGAAGAAAATCTAAGTGACCTCAGATTTGGTTATGACTTTTTAGTTATAAGCACAGAAGCACAATCCATGAAAGAAAAAAAAAAAACTGATGTGGGACATTATTAAAATTAAAAAGTTGTACTCTGCAAAAGACACTGGTTAAGAGCATCAAAAGACAAGCCACAGACTGGGAGAAAATCTTTGCAAAACACACATCTGAAAAAGACTTGTATCCAAAATATACAAAGAACTTCTAAAACTCAACAATAAGAAAAACAGTCCAGTTTTTAAAAGGACAAAATGTATGAATAGACACTTCACCAAAGAAGATATATAGATAGATAGTAAATAAGCATATGAAAAGATACTCATCATCATACATCATTAGGGAATTGCAAATTATAACAACAGTGAGATACTAGTACATATCTTTTAAAATGGCTAGAATCCAAAACCGTGACAACAACAAATGCTGATGAGGAGATGGAGCAACAGGAAACTTTCTTTCATTGACGGTAGAAATACGATATGGTAGAGTTACATTCAAAGATAGGCTGTCAGTTTCTTTCAAACTACATGAAATTTTTTCATACAATCCATTAATCACGTTCCTAGGTACTTACTCAATGGGTTGAAAACTTATGTCCAAACAAAAACCTGCAAAAAATGTTTATAGAAATGTTATTCATAATTGCCCCAAGCTGGAAGCAACCAAAATGTCCTTCAAAATTGAAAGGTTAAGCATCCTGTGGTGTATCTAGACAATGGAATATTATATAGTGATAAAAAGAAATGAGGTATCAAACTATGGAAAGACTTGGAGGAACCTTAAATGCATATTGCCAAATGAAGATAGCCTGTTTGAAAAGGTTATATACTATATGATGCCAATGATATGACATCCTGGAAAAATCGAAACTATACAGACAGTAGAAAGGATCAGGGATTTGTGGGTATGGGCCATAGAAAGACAAATAGGTGAAATACGGAGGATTTTTAGGGTAGAAAAACTATTCTGTGTGATACCATAATGGTGAATACATGGCACTATGTATTTGTAAAAACCTATCGAATATACAAGACAGAGTGAAGCTTAATATAAACTATAGACTTTAGTTAATAATATATCAGTAGAGCTTCTTCAGTTGTAACAAATTTACCACACTGAATCAAAACTTTAACAAGAGGGGAAACTAGGGGGTTGGGGTGGGGGGAGCAGTATATGGAAACTCTCTGGGCAATCTGGTCAATTTTTCTATAAATTTACAACTGTTCTAAAAAATGAAGTCTACTAATTCTCAAAGGAAAAGTGAAAAAGAGAAAAAGTTTGCCAGTCTTGTTCTGGAGCCATGAAAGTTTCTGTCCTAAAACTCTCTGAGATGCTTGTTGTACCCCATTTCTGTAATCATACCAACAGAGGAGATCTTTCATTTGTTCGCAGAAGACATTTTCCCAAGAGATCAGACTTCAGTGTAAAATATACAAGGTCACTTTACATTGGGAAATTAGGTTATTTTGATTTGCCCTATATGCTATTTACACTTGAGACACAATGGTGATGTCTTATTAGGCAGAAGCTAGTTTAAGCCAGCAAGAGCCAAACTGGTTAGACATGAGGGCATAAATATATTCTTTGTGTCATGAGTGCTACAGTTTATTAAAGGAGCATTGTATTATTTGATTGTGGATTCTTAAAATATGTTAAAGTACTGAGATTGGTAAAAAAAAAAAAAAACTAGCAAAGAATATGAAAACAAAAAAACCCACAGAAACTTAATTACAAAGAAAATATTTTAAGGGCAAGGACAAGTGCAGAAGACAATGCTGTTTAATTAATGAATGAATGAATTACAAACTATTTCAGAGAGAGAGAGCAGGGCGAGGGGCAGAGGGAGAGACAGAATGTCAGGCCGACTCACAATGACCTTGGAGTCCCATGCAGAGCCAAAATCAGGAGTCAGAACTGATTTTGAACCACCAGGCACCCCTATTTTGTTTCTAATAGAGCCTCACATTGACTTACCTATTGTGATGGATTCTGGAACATGGAACAACATGAACATGCGTATATATTCATATTTATATATATTTTATATATAATTTATATATATTTATATTCATATGATACATTCAAGAAATGAGGCATATATGAGCTCTTCCATTTTTCCTCAAGAGTGATTTTCAGCTATGAAACTATCATGTTAGCCAAGCCTTAAATCACAGGAAAAAAGCTACTATATTTGCCTTAAAAATGTTGTGAATAGAGTTCAGCCATTTTTCTTATGTGCACATTTGGTATTGCCCAGATTGTTTTGGAGGGCTAATGTTCAAGAACATTTTTCTTGCTGTGAGAAATTACCCCAATTATATACTCTGTTTTCTTTTGTTGTTGTTTTTCTCCCTAAGATACCTACCTGTTAAGCACACAGCATGTTTGGCTTTCCCCACCTCTCCAGGAAAGACTGTTTCCTTAACTCTGAAATACAAAAGAGGTTTCTTCTTTTTATCTGAACCAAAGAAATTAATAATGGAAAAATTCAGGAAACTCTTGGACAAAGAAAGGGCATCAAGGGCCTCTGATTCTCCAGCTCCCATCCTTCAGTGAATATCAGAATATTGGCTCGACTATGCTTTAAAAGCAATACTTCCCTAAAAGGTTATCATTCGGGGGGAGCAGTTTTATATTTGAAAGTATCCAAAAGTTTGATATTGTAACTAATCCTGTGGCTATAGGGCTATTTTGGTCATTTTTCTAAAACACCCACTTTTATAGGTAGTGGCTATGTCTTCTCATAGAACAAATGAGTCCGCTGTATTCTTGTATTCATAGGACAATATTAGGGGGTTTCTAGCTCTGCACTCCACCATTTTCAGGCTTGCCCTAAGGCTGGTGCTCAGCACACCACTGCAGGAAAAATGGGTTTCTCAGAGTGCCCTGCCTTGTTAGTCTTTGTCCAAAAGTAAACTGGAAGCCAGCTGGGATATAAGAATAAGGCCGGATGCACATGTACCCGGAACAAAGAGGCCACACTTTGCTGCAACGTATATTCCGTTAGCAGTAGGGGTGACATTAGAGGGTAGGACACTCAAGCTCATACATTCTACTTTGTTGGAAGAATTTATCATTAGCAATGTTTGTGTCCTAGGACCATTAAAAATGTACAACCCCTTCCTCCCTCCCTCTCTCCCTTCCTTCCTTTCCTTTCCTCCTTCCCTCCCTCCCTCCCTCCCTTCCCTCCCTTCCCTTCCCTTACTTTTCCTTTTCCTTTTCCTTCCTTCCTTCTTTCCTTCCTTCCTTTTAAAAATGTTGCATTTTCAGACATTCCTTTCGGTCTAACATTAAACAATTTGGATCTGGTCCAAATTCTTATAAACTGGAACCCTAAGGTGGTTGACTTTTGCCTTTTCTTTTCTGTTGATAAGCATTCCTTCTCTAGATTGACTTGGCAGAAGCCATGAATTAAACATTAGCTGATCTGATAAGCAAAATATTGAAGGCTTTCCCCCCTCAAAGAAAGGAGTCATTTCATTGAAGAAGTACCTATAACATTTACAGCCTGTATGTATTAAATGGGAGTGAACAAATCAAATGTTTTTTTCTGGATCACAAAGGTTTTCTAGCAAGTGTATGCTGCTCTTCGAATGTAAATAAATGCATGCACACATAGGTGTGTGCATCTGTGTAGTTTTGATCTTTTCAACCACTCAGTCTCTTTCCCAATATATCAAAGTAACACCGTGCCATTATTTTGAAAGGATATTCAGTTAAAGTCAAGGGTCTTTCACAACAATTTCACATATGTTTGTCAACATAGTCGGGCTACCCCTGAAAAGAAAGCTTATGCCAAATTCCGAGGGACAAAAAAAACCAGTAGCTCTTATTGTTTATGGTAAAAAAATAGGTTATCAGGAAGAATAAATTATGTGGGGGAGTTTCTGAAGATTTTATTGACTTTCAGGTAAGGAGGGCACATTCATATTCTTTAGCCAAGCAGAACCTGCTCGCTCTGCACTGCACGGTGGAGCTCGGTGGTGCTTTCAGGGGTGTGAGCTTGCCACACGCCATTGAGTGCAGATGGTTCTTTAAAACCTCAGTGTGTTCCCTTCCCTGGAAAGTCCCTAATGCGGAGAAGGTAAATATAATGATCCATTCATCCATTGTGACAAACCTACCATGGGTTAGGCTTTGTTTCAGATTAAATTTTAAAGAGAAGCAATTTCTGGTACCTACAAGGTGGATGGGTGGTTATGGGAAGAAATGACTAAAGGGGGAGGATGGGAAAGTAAGAGGTGAACACAGAGACACATGGTGGCACCAGACAAGGCCCGATCGGTGCTGCCTGGGACCGGGTCAACTCCAAGAGGTACCCAGTGAGAAGGCACGGGTGAATGCAGGCCACCACTCCTAACCCAGTCTCAGCAGAGAGCACACAGAGTCAGAGACAAGGGCGTGCAGCATTCTCCGGTGGAATCCTTGAGCACATGTAGGACCTTCCAGAAGGACTGCGGTTGCCTTCTTGGCATCAGCCCCTTAACAACACTGCCTTCACAGTGACTTGTTCCCGCACCTTGGTTTCCATTGCTCTACCCAATGGTGATACCACATCTTTGTGTAGACAGTCCAGTTGTGTTGTAATGTGCCACACTCCTCCGGTGGTGACTAGCTGTGCTCTGATGGCCTCTTCACGTTATCATCCTGGTACCGGCAGAGAAGCTAGCATTTATTCACCCCCCACCTGATGCCAAATATTGTGCCAACAGCCTTACAAATATCACTTCACCTAATACTGAACAGTCTTATGAGACAATCATTAGTGTTTTCATTTTGCAGATGGTAAGAAGTGAGTCTCAAAGATTGAGGTATCTTGCCCAGGGTCATACTCTGGATAGGACAGAACTGGGCATAGCACCCATGTGATTGGACTCCAATCCCAGGCTCCCACCTACCATGATGTTCCACTAATCTACGCTGCTGTGTACCGCGTGCGCATGTCCTGGTCACCTTCCAGTGACTCGTGGCTCTGTAGAATCTCTGCCAACAACACATTTCCAGACTCCACTGCATAGTACAGATTGTTCCAAATCCAGTATTGGTTCCTATTTTCCTGGTTTACCTGTTAGCATATAACCCATTTTGCCCTCATTCTAATAATTTTTGGGGGAAGGGGTATTGTCCTGTAAGCTTTGCAGATGAAAATAATTCTGCACAGTTTTCAGTATCATAGCATCTGTGTTCAAGTAAAAGGGGACTTGTAAGAAGTGGCAGAGTTTTGTATCAAATGTTGTGTCAGGTATGCAAGAACTGAAGTGCTTTTCTGAAAACAAAACAAGAAATAATATCCTACTGTTCAACTTGTGTTCACAGAGCAGATTTAGGATTCTGTTTTGGAACACCAGATTCCGTGGAAAACATGTGCAGCTTAGCTACTGAATGTTAGCGGTTACATGAGATCCACAGCTAAGCTTCCTGTTGAACGTCCGAAATGGGTCACTTGGAAACTCAGCATACTTGTCAGCTGTTCAAAGGTGCTAAACTTGCTCAGGTTGCTCTCTCCAGGGCCTCTAGCTCAGCAAAGTTCAACGACAATTACAAACTCTCATGAATACGTGCAGTTGTGAGGCTGGCTGAGCAGTTGAGTGAGTGCAGGACCTCACCCGCTGAAAGTTCCCAGGCGCCCGGAACAGCAGGAACAGCCAAGGAGCCACACGCCTGGTCTGAGCCCCTTTCTTTCCATTCACATGGAACATGCTAACAACTTGTTGCACTTACCCCATTGCTGTTTCCCTCCCCCTCAGTTTTCCCACAATTTCCCTGGCCATGCCTGCAGGTGACAGCAATTCTGGTTCATATTTTCATTTTTGGAATGCCTGTGAGTCCTCCCTTCATGGTCATTTGCTTCCTCCCTGGCACTGTGTGACACTCCAGTGAAACCCTGGAGAGTAGACAGTTCTGCTTTGTGCAGTTAGCCCAGGCTAGGGTTCTACTCCTGGCTCTACCTTCTAATCAGTGATCTTGAACAAAGCACAATCCTTGATGTTGACCAGTTGGAGCTCTCCTAGAGGCATGGCACTGAATGATATTTTCAGATCATTTCAGATAGTTTTGTAATATTGAAGCATCTCATGTGAAGGTGGAGATTGAAAGGCCGACAGGTGAGTTTGCCAAATCATGACATAAGTCCAGGAGTTCAGACTTTATTCCATGGGTCAGTAGTTTCTAAAGTTATTAATAAGACTTGAAATAACAAGTAACTTTTTTATGAAGTTCTAAGATATAAAACATATACTTTAACTCATAAATAGTGTGGTTTAAGTTAACTAAAAGGTTTCTAAGGCAGTTCTAAACTTCAGTCGTGGGCAGAGAATATTTTTTATCCTAATTTTGAACAACAATTCAGGACCTATTTTGGTTCTTCACACATTTAAATTAGTCAAATGTATTTTGTTTTGCATGTTTTCTTACCTTATTTCAGTTTAATGGCTAACAAATTATCCCCAGTTTGTTGACTCAACAAATATTGAGTGCCTGTGATGAATTCCCACGAATCCTTCTAAGGACTGGGGACAGCAATGTATTAGAATGAGGTGTGTGCCTTCATGGGGCTTCCGTTCTGTGAGAAACACATTAATATGCAATGAGAGGGGATGTCAACATTGTACTGAAGGATATAACCCAGGATGTGGGACTACAGAGGACCTGGGGTGACCTGATAGAAGGGACGGTCACCAAGAGTTCTTTGAGGGTTCCCTGAGCAAGTGACATCTTCAAGACCCGAATGGAAGGGATCTTCCTTTCCAGCCAGGCAAAGGGAACAGCATCAGCAAATGAAGAGGCAGGAGGGGGCTAGGTGTACTGGAGGACAGAGAGAATGTTTGTTTCGGAAAGACCAGTTGAGGAGAAGGATGGTTCAAGGTGAAGTGGGAGAGACCTCAGGGGCGAAATGAAGCTGAGCCTTGTGGGCTGAAGGGGGATAGTCACATCTTACGGTAATCACAACAGGAAGCCATTGACCAAAACCAGGTAACAGTTTGCCCTTTTGTTGACAACTTGACTCTCTTATTCAAAATGTTAAGATACACAAGACCATGCAACCATGTGATGTTTGATAGACCTTCAGCTAATGGAGTTTCTTTGCCTATATAGATGGTGGTTTCTAGACTTTGAAATATCCTTATCAGTACCTTGACTTAGGAGAAACATCAGAATTCCTTGGGGAACAATCATTTTAAGCGTGACTCGTTGCTTGACAAATATAACATTAATGTATATAATAACTTTTTTTTTAAAAAAAAATTACATTTAGTGCCAAAACTCTACTGGGATATCTATCGTCCCCTTCCTGGATGGCATAGATCTTCTTGAATGTGGCGTCTGTAGCAATTCTAAATGCCACTGGATAGCTGGGCTGTGATGAAGAGTCATGGCTTCGTGAGGTCTGCGTAAGTCCTGCCACTTCCTTGCTGTATTTTTCTTGCGCAGATCGTGTAATTTCTCTGGCATCTGATTCCTTCATTTGTGCAGTGGGGCTAAGCTCTGGTTCACGGATTTACTGCAATCTGATACATCGGGAAACAATTGGTAAGCTGTTAAATGGCATACAAATCGAAGGCCTCTTCTCCAGATATCCTGGACCATTCATATTGTCAACACGTACTTGGCATATGATTAAGGGATTAAAATGCAAATTATTAAATTAGAATTCAGTATGTCCCAACTACCGTAGCTATGAAGAGCTCTGCAGAATGACTCTAGAGTTTATGTATGTTCACACTGTGTTAGCTGACCCGGTCCTTTCAGAACTCATCTGGAAGAAAATTACTCCAGGATTCTTCACCTGGTGGGCACCTTGCTTCTCTCTCCCAGCACAGCCCCCTATGCATCTCAAATGTTTATTATATTGTCATAGAATATAAGTTAAATAATATTTTCCAACTTTGACCAAATTGAATGTATGGGCCCAAATTAACAGGAGCCTTCTAACAAATGATATTATATACAAATCGTGTTGTGTCTAGGTGTCATGTGGTGATTCCGTTCTTCGCTGACAATGGCACTTAATGGCCCTTGCTTATTCATTGACATCCGAGGTACAGATTTTACTATGGAAGATCTGTGATTTCTTTTCAGTCACCCTTTATCAGGTCTACCAGATGCAAAGCTTTTAAAAATTCTTAAAGTTGGTAAGGAAGTTCCCCTCCACAGGGTCTCATGCTTATGAATTCAGTCAGCTGAAATCCTGACCCTGGTGACATTGGCCTTCTTTAATATTTCGTAGTTGTGTTTTCTTTTCTTGTGAAAATTGTGTGTCAAAACTGGGCTTTCAGCTGGTTCCCCCCTGGGGTGTGAGGAAACCTCATCTCACAAATGTTCTCTTTTCTTGCCTCTGGGAGGTTTCAGTCAGTGAGAAAACCTTGACCTTTATGGGGCAGACAGAGAATGAACCAGACAGGAATGGGAAGGGCAGTGACTTGAGTTCTGGCGCCTGCATCCAGGGCCAGATGTGTCCAGCCCCAGCAGATGTGCAGTGACTTGACTTCTCACCGTGTGAAGTCACCTGACCCATGAGAGCCGCCGCTGGTCTGGAAGATGGCCGCGTCTTTTTTCTTCCCAAATAATTGTACTACTTGTCAAACCTGAGATTCTGTTTCTTCACATCACACTTCCCCAAATTGAGGGTGGTGTTTAAGAACAAGTGAAGTTAGAAAACTCTTTACATAAAAGGGGATATTGAAAAAAAAACCCTGGAAACCCACCCCGAATTTTCCCCTTATACCGCGCGAAGCCCCTACTTCGTTCCCATCTTGCTCTGTCATTGGTTGTCCCCTCCAGGAAGCCCCCACTCACTGCCCTGGCTGCCAGTACCCCGCCACTCTTCCTCCTGCTATTCTGTTTTTTGCAGAATGATCACTACCCAGTGGGACATGCCACATCTCCGAGTGTGTATATTTATCTTCCCAAGAAGGGAAGCTCCCTGAGGGTGGGGATCTGCTGGCTTAGCGTACCATGGTGTCCCCAGCACCCAGGAGAGTGGTTGGACAGAGTTATGTCAGCTGCGTGATGGCCAGATGAGGGATTCACTTCATCGCCCACTCTTTGTGAAAGGATGTTGTCAATACATTGCTCAGAGGCAGAAGTGAGGAAAAAGAAGGGCCCTGCCCCCCTGGACAAGATGTGAACCCTTTAAGGTGATTTCTGGTCTGAGAAGTGAGGCTGACAATATTGCACAGGACTTGTACTAGTGAGAAAACATCCCAAGACTCATATTTAAAAAGGAAGACTCCAGATCTAGCCTCTTGTTAGTTTTTCAGTATTTTTGACTTTGGGACATCTTCTGCAAGGTAATTTTTTTTTAAAGATTATTTATTTATTTGACATAAAGAGGCACAGTGAGAGAGGGAACAGAAGCAGGGGGAGGGAGGGAGAGGGAGAAGCAGGCCCCCCCCTCCGAGCAGGGAGCCCAATGCGGGGCTCGATCCCAGGACCCTGGGATCATGACCTGAGCCGAAGGCAGATGCTTAACGACTGAGCCACCCAGGCGCCCTTCTACAAGGTAATATTAAGTGATACTATTATTGCTATCACTAACAATGGGCTGCCCCCCCCCCCCCGCCCCCAGTATCTGTGAGAAATCTCACGTCCGAGAGTTTAGTTAACTCCTTAGTGTTTGCACAGGTTGCCGAGTGTGAGAGCTAGGATTTGATCCTGGGTCTCAGTGCATTGAGTGGAAGCTGTGCAGAACCTCCGTGAATGGTGGACGTGCCTGTGCGGGTGAAAAAAGTGAACATAATGGTAGAGCACCAGCTAGGGGGTATTAGAAACTCACATTTTTCACAATGTGATTTCTTCCACATTATGTTAATATTCTCTGTTTACATACTTCTGAGTAAGCTGCAGACTCAGTATATGAATCTAGGCTTTTGGCTGCAGGTTCATCTTGGGTCTATTTCTTAGGTACCCTGAAGCTTCATTTCAGGTGTGTGGGCTCCCTTAGGAGTTGGCAGAAACCACCTACCAGCCTCTATTAATTCAGTTCTGGGGAAGAGGAGTTATATGTTTAGATCTATTTTTTGCATCCTTAAAAGAAAAACTGGCCGTTGGAGGGAAAGGGGTTAATTTGTGATCGTGGTTAAAGGAAAAACCAATTCATTTGTATAGAATTTTTGGCTGTATTATCCAGACATCAGCCACCAGAGGATGAAAGAATACAATGTATCTATTATCTTTTAAATAGTTTGTATTCCGAAATTTAGAGATGAGAATGGTTTTGTGATGATTATAGGTGCTAGGTTGCAAGCTCTGTACTTTATCATTTCTCTACATTTGATGTCATACTCACTGCTGAAGATGATTTCAAAAATTACAAGCTTATTTTTTTTTTTTACTGTCCTATGTGTAATACCTTCTATCTTAAAAGGATGGTAACTCATTTCTGTTTATTTTTTCTTTTCATTTTGTTTGGTGAGGAAGCATGAATAAAACATTAATCCAAAGTTTATAAGTCGTATTTTGGAGGCAAGAGCTGCAGGCTCTGTTGCTGTTTCTTCATTGATTATTTCTATGGAAAAAGTGACTTGTTGATAGATTGCAATTCTATTGTGAATAATCGTTACTTTCATGGTCTTTGAGAAACAATGGAGAGGAGTAGAAAGGACTGCACTTAGCAGAGCTGTGATGGGTCACATGGTATCCCTTGCCTGGGTCTTCTTTTTTCCATACAAATAGAGTTCTGAGTTCCTAATTAGTAAGATGGAAAATTCGGCTCTTGAAATACCACTACTACAGAATAATGATAATTGACTGCGATTTCTTTTTCTTCCCATCAATGGCTTCACTTTCTTTTCTATGAGAATGAAGATTTTCTTCCTTTTTCCTCAGAGTGATTTCCTTTGTTCTTATTCAGTTATTTTCCTTGTTAAACATTTTTCCACATGTGGAATAGCACCAACTGAATAGTACACCCAGAAAATGAAAATCCTTTTTTTTTTCCTTTGTCTAAGTCATGGGAGAGTGAAAGACTAGAATATTTATGAGCATTTGATACTATAATTATATATATTAAATTATCATTATTACTTGGCTAATCAATCATTTTTATCAATCATTTTTAATGAATCTGTCATAAAACAAAAATAAAGATTCAGCCTCCATGATTTCAACAAGAAGAGTCCATTGCTCTAAAAATGACAGTTTCAATACAATTTCTCCCATCACCATTAGCTGAAACTTATGGCATCCATTGACGCTTACAAATCTTTTACCATCCTGGTCCCCATTTGAGATTAATTACAAGCATATCCTCCTATTTACTTATTTTTTATTTATTTTATGTTTTTTTAAAGATTTTATTTATTTATTTGTCAGAGAGAGAGAGAGAGACAGCACACAAGCAGGGAGAGGGGCAGGGACAGAGGGAGAAGCAGATTCCCTGCTGAGCGAGGAGCCCGACAAAGGGCTCGATCCCAGGACCCTGAGATCATGACCTGAGCCGAAGGCAGACACTTAACCAACTGAGCCACCCAGGCGCCCCGCATATCCTCCTAGTTAATCATGTCCTGAAAAATGTTGATATTAACCACGTGATAGTCACAAAGTATTTTTCTTGAGCATATATAATATCATGACGTTATTTGATGGAGTTGAAAGAAAGTGGACTCTGAGGTCTGACAGAACCCACCTCTTCCTGGAGGGGCCGAGGGGCCCGCCAGGGTCCCAGAGTAGAAACCCCAGGTCAGTGGCTCAGCCATGATGCAAGCCCATGCCTGATAGCTCCACACCATGTCTCTTGCTCACTAGGCAGGAAGAGGGAAAGGCTTTCATCAGTGTTTCCTGACACCGCATTCTGAGCACAAGTCTGCATTTTAGATTCTCCTTGTATCAATTTTGCAAAATCTCTGCAATACCTGGACCCTAATGCATCCCAGGCAGGTGGAAACAGGGCTGTATGAAGTCATAACTGTATGGGCAGCCTTGTGCCAGGAGTAGCTCTTTGTACTCAAGAATCAAATGATTGACTGTTGGCAGGGATTAAAACCGAAGCTCTCTGAGCACTGGGGCTTTGATCTTCGCCAAATCCACTGAGACAGCTGAAATTTCATGGGAAAGTGACAAGGATTTCCTAAACCAAATGCAAATAGATGTTTAACTTTCAACTCAACCTCTTGCCCAAAGGCTTTGCAAGCGCGTGAAAAAAAATCCCTGGTTTGTAAATCAGAAAATGTTGATTTTTACAGCATATTCCAACTTGAACAGACTAAAATGGAAACTGTGGCTTCCTTAAAAATTTGTTTTCGTTATTATATAGCTGATGGTTCTTTTAATACGATTTCAATGATAGATACCTATGAAGTATAGATAATGTCATGCCTGGCTTTATTAAAATTTGATAAGGAAGAACTTACCAAATGCCAATTTTAACCTTTTGTGATAAAGACCATGCATTCTCATTCTTCTGGTAATGCAGCCAGGTATGGGCAACACATTATCTTTTCCTTTAATTAACTGATACTAATGAATATTGTATAAAACTTAATAAACAGAGAAAACATTTCCCGACATGAATACATGTTATAATGAACCTATAATTGTGATTAAAAAAAAATCAGTGTGTGGACTGGCATTTATGTTGGTAAAAATAATGTAGTTATGTGAGTTATAGCCCGGATTTTGTCATAAGAATCATAAGCTTTAGGCCGGGCCACAGCCCTAGCTTTCTGGTCAGAAAAAAATGGGTAATCAAAAGTTCTGTGATTTCAAGGTAATTTGCATTTAGAAGTCTGCAGTCTCTGATCCTCTGCATTTCCCTGCCGAGGATGGGGTCACCACAGGTGTTCCTATAACTAATTTGCTCGTCAACCTATCATTTTCCTTTGTGTGTGTGTTATTAGTATTTGGTGTATTTTTTAAGTAAAGTGATTTATTAGATTTCTTTTTAATTTTTGGACAAGATTGTATTCTCTGTGAACCCTTTCAATCACCTACCTGTTCTTTTTAATTTGTACATCAAGGAATTAGTGCCTGGCTCCTTTTTTTGGGTGCCACATAAGGTGGCTACTGCCCCGGATGTCATCTTTGCTGCCCTTTGGGGTCCAGCCTTCCCTTGCCGTTCAATTATATGCTCTTATAATTAGAAGATGGAGCTATGAGGCACAGAAACTTGCTTTGGAAACAAATCGAAAATTGCATAGATGCTGAGGAAGCAGTGCTCCCCTCTGCAGTGGTTCATGGATTTTTGCCCACCGGTTTTGTCTACCCCCCTCCTGCCTTCTTGGCAGATATTTTGCTGTCCTGCCAGAAACATCTCGCTCCCGGACAGGGTGTCTGTGGTTGTCGGCATCACCCGGAAGCGGATCAGAAATGCAGAGTCTCAGGCCCCGCACCAGAGCTCCTGACTCAGGGTGTGCATGTTAGCAAATCCTCTGGTGATTCTCACACACCCTGGAGCCTGAGAAGCACGGGACTGAAATGTCCTTGTCCTTCGAGTCAACCTTGGGCCGGGCCTTTCTGAACGCTCCCTCCTACCGTGTGCAGTTTTCCGTTCTTAATCAGCTCTGCTCTGGGACACGGAACAATTCAACACGACCCTCTCATTTCATTGGTCATCACTGATGGGAAGTGTACGGGGTTATTCTCCCTTTAGCACTAAACAGGAGAAAATAAACCCTCTCCCAAATCATCTGTGTCTCTTGCTGTTGCATTGGTAACACTGGAAAAAAAAAAACCCTGTAGACATATTAATACTTAGGTCTTTTTAAAATATAAGTCTTTTAATATAGGTCTTTTTTTTTTTTTTTTTAGCATTTTTAAAAACATTTAATAGACTTTCCTTATGGATCTAATGGGCTCTGATAAGCCCCATCTCTCTGACCCTTTTTGTGTTCTTCTATCTGTGAATCATCAGAATCACCAAGATAGGATTTGACAATCCCAGCTTCACAGTTCCCACCTCCAGAGCTTCCTTTGGACCACAGAGCCCCGGGCATTGGTATTTGTGACAAGTTTTGTGGGGGGGTTTCTGGTGGTTGGCCCTGTTTGGAGTCTACTGACCTGATTTTGCAAAGCCTCTGTTTCTTCTGTGAGTGATGAGTGTGGAATGAGCGCCAGTTACAGTGATAACCATGCGAGCCCTTCACAAACTGCCCATGCTTCCTCCCATCAGCACGGGTGCCCTTTGCTTTTTCCTGCCATTCTGCAACTCTTGCCGAGTTCCTAGCTCCCTGCTCTACCCAGGATCTCCCTACCCCACCACAGACACGTGTGAGATAGCAGTTGATTTCAGTCCTTGTCATGATAACACTCCAGCTTTGTGCCTTGAGCTAATTCCAGATCGTCTTTCAGCTGCCTGCAGGTGAATTTGCAAAATACATGTAATTCATTTATTCCCCGGCCCTGACCCCGTGATCTCTACCACCAGGTAACTCATACCCAGGGCTTGAAACTAGAGCCATCGGGGCCTCAGGTGAGCTATGCCAAAACCCCTACATGACATCAAGGAAAGCAGCCAAGGAAAGAGGCCTATGGGAAGAACATCACATTTCCTGTGCTCCTTTTCTTGTAGATTTCTCCATAACACACATAGGCAATAGAGATCAAGTTATGGGTCTTCCTCTGAGGATACAGAATTATTTTCCTTTTTAGTTTTCTTGAGTCAGAATTCCATCCACACGGGCAATTTTGCCTCATTCCTTAATGCATAGTAATCATGCCCTTCAAAACACAGAAGAACACTTTCATCACTGAATTTTACTCCTTTTGATCCTTTTTTTTTAAACCAACCTCAGAGTGATGCCCGATGGTCAAACTCTGAGATGCTTGGAACTTTGAACATTCACTTTGAACATGAATCCACAAACTCAGTAAACTGACCTTGCTGATGAGCCCCAAACATTGCCTCACTATAGAGAGGACATAATTCCCAGGCCACCTGGGCCTCTAGACATCTTCAAGAATGGAATGGAAGTGGGACTGTGAAGTGATGAGAACATTGGGGATTTTTTTCTTAAGTTGGTGATTTTCCTTCTTAAATGGGTTGATTTTCTTCCATATAAAAGAAGGCTTTCCTTCATCACTGACTATGTTAATGGGCTACACAACAACACACTAAGAAAATCATGACCAAGTCAGCCAACACTTCTGGGATTTAACTCCCTCGTCTATAACACAAGGTGACCCACACAACCAGAATGTTCTATATTCTGCCTTCCAGGCCCTCTAGGAGAACTCATTCGTTATGCGGGCACAAGAGCCCAGTTCTTCAATATACTTCTGAGACTATCTGATTATTATACTGGTTTCATTGAAAGTTTTGGAAAGACTAAGATTTCCTTTGGAGCCAGCTGGCCTGCCAAAAGGGAATTTGCATTGTTGTTGTTGTTTTTTCACCAGGATATTCTCTTGCTCTCTGCACTTTTCCATTTTCTCCTCCTCATTTCTCTGGTTGGTCTGAAGGCCCTCAGAGTTGGGGTGATGTCAGCTGAGGCAGATGTCGGGTGTGAGGGAAGAGAGGAGGGCAGGAGGGGAGCTCACATTCCCTTTGCCGTTCACACCCACAAGCACATTTGTGTCTGTGGCTTCGTTTGTGGCCTTGAGTTCTGAAAGCTTATATGCCACAAGTGTGACTCTCTGGGAATTGAGTGATCAAACATTAAGTCAATGGAAATCAAACCCAGCCTGGAATTGTTAATATAATCTGTCTTCAACCGGGAAACCCAGCAACTGCTTTGGATGGTACGAAGTGTGCTTGCCCCAAAAGGCCTTTTGCATCGCTGGCTGGGCCCATTACAAACCACTGCTTTCTGTTTATAGAATGGGTCTCTTGAAAAAAATACAGGACTGGTTTTATAAACATCCTTTTATGATTCCATCTTGTACTTTTCTGGGTTCTTAAGTGGTCTTTCTTCAATAGTTCATACATAATAAGTTGTCCTTGGTCTTTTTTTTTTTTTTTAATTGCTTTCTACAGTTTTGCGGTACATTTAATTCAGTTCTCTCATCTAGTCATGACTTTGATAGTCTGTTCCAAATATTGCATTGCTTTCCTGTTGCTTCACAATCAGTGTGCAGTCTATCTGAAGATCATACCTTTGCCTACTCATGGCCAGTTTCTGTCCTCGCTGGCATGCCATCTGTCCCAGGGTGCGCGTTCTGCTCACTTACGCTTCCTTCAGAATCTAGAGTACTTTGTTCTAAACACTGGCATTTTATTTCTAATTAGGCAATGTTCAGGACACCATTTCAACTTCCAGTAAGTATTTATGAGTAAGGCTACATGTTACCTAACCAGAGTTTCATTTTCCCTGGATCTTATCTTCATGGACCTGGGCTACGTACAGAATCCCAGTGACTGGAAATCCCTGAAATATTTATTCTGTGTGTCCATATCTATTCCTCCAATGGCTTTCTCTCTTCCTCTGCTTACTGGTATGTTTTAAAAACACTCTCTGAGAATTATCACCAAGACTGTGTCTACCACATATATGTTTATGACATAGAACCTGGCCGTGTTTTCTTTTGGCTCCTTCTTGTTGGGGACGTTATCTTGCTTTCTGAATCTGGAGTGTGTGTTTTAAGAGTATGTGTTTCTTTGTGTGTTTTGTCCCATTTTGGCACTAAAGGAAAATAGAATACCTACAAACTGAAAGTCAAAGTGACAACATTTCATACAGGTGCATATTGATACGTGCCTTTCAAGTATGCATTCTCATTACTTAAACACAATTGTGCTTGCTCGTTCTACTTTTCTTGGTGGTATCTGACATCAAGATTGGATTTACATGAAACCAGCCCTTGAGATAGATGAACCAGAACTGACTTATGAATGAGTCACTTTGTGGGGTTTTGTTACATACAGTTCCCCAGGACTCTGGCCAATCCAAGGAGGTCTTAATTGGGTACCATTAAAAGCTGGACTTAGGACCAGAATCCTAAACCACAGAATGACATTATCTAAAGTAATTACCTGTGACTCAAACACAGTTCACTATGATTTGCTCCTCTCACCAGCATATGGAATCAGGGAATTAAAAATAAGACATGGAGGGAATAAATTACATTTTACAATTTCCTTAGCGAATACTATGAGACTTTGGAAGTGAAAATATATTTGACTGAATTACTTGTTTATATTTTTTAAAGACTTAGAATAAATGAATTTTAATATAAAGGTGTCATTAGTAAGCTTTAAAAGACAGTAAGACTAAATTCATATTAGCTATAAGTTATCAGCTTTAATTCCTCTTCATCTGTTTCCAGGTGAGACCAGTGTTTTCAAATTCCAGTGTATTCTGGAAAGTGTGGGCGCACTGGGCCCACCTAACAGTGGGAACATATCCTGTGTCAGGCTGAAAAAACTGGAAGGTCACAGTTTGTCAAGAGTGAAGGAGAACTTAAATCCTGACCTTACGTTTCCTTCCTGTTTCTCTCCCCATCCCAGCTCCCCTACCCTCAACCCCTGGGAGAAACTGAAAGGTGCTGCAGTGTTAGGATTATGAGTTTTGGAATGAGAAAAACCTGAGTTTGGAAACTGGCTTCTTCACTGACTAGCTGAGTGAACATGGATGTGTTCTCTGATGTCCCCGAGCCCCTGTGTCTTCACCTGTAAAACAGGGGTGACAGCACTTACCTCACCACTGCTAAAGATTTAAAAAGGTGATAAGTGGACACTTCTGGCTCAGCGTTAAGAAGAAAACCCTATTTTCTGTCACTGCAGGTCACGTGCTGAACTTCAAAAGAGGACCAAAGTGTATCTTCCCCTTTGAATTATTTGCTGATGATTGAAAAAGACCTGGTTGACCCATAGTCTCCTTCTTCATATTTGTTTGTTATTGTGCCTTATTGAAATATTTTTCTCTGTTATTAGTCTTTTAAAAAACATAACCTTTGTTTAAATTTCTTGTTTTGTATTTTATATCTTCCTTCTAATTTCTTCGAGTTTCCTTTATTTTTCTAGCTTATAGAATTGAATATTAGCTAATCTGTTTCCAGTCTTTCCTTTTAAAAAAGAAATACATTTAAAGCTAAACATTTCTCCAATGAACACTATAGCTGCACCTCACAAGATTTTTAAAAATATGTTGTTTTTAGTCGACCATTTAAGCCCATTTATATTTCCTTGAATTTCTGATACATTTGGCATTTTCCATTTATCACACTTTGTCATTGATTCTCTGCCTACCTTCCAGAACTTCCCTGCTGCTGTTAGGTTGCTAGCGTTCTCCCTATTTCTCCTACTGGTGTGAAAGTTGCAAATCCATGTCTAGTATTGTCAGTAACCTAGTGACCTTGAGGACATCAATACCTCATGGACAGAGCTTGCAGTCGATGATCATATCTATCTTTCTCCTGAACTTGACTTTGTTCATTCTGATCTCTTTTTCCTACTTTCCATGTTTTTTGTCTAGAATTTTAATTCTGCCTTCTTTTTAACACGCTCATTTGTCTTTTTTAAAGTGAATTCTCATTTAAATTTGCCAGCGTGTTCATGGAGTTTTTTATTCATCATTGCTTCTGGTGGGATGATCTGAATAGTTGAGATCTGGGATGGCGTGTTGTCTAGCCAGTCAGGACAGAGCCCTGACCAGTCAGAGCAGGCATGTCTGAGTAGGCTGGGCACAGTGGCAGAAAACCCACCTGTTACTGCAGGCCTCTTTTCCTTCTTGGTGAGGTATAATATTCAATAGTTTCCTCAGTGACAATCTGAGAGTAGGAAGTTCCCGCATTCTTTTGTCTCAAAAGATTTTTGTTTTGCCTCATTTTGGGCTGATAATATAGCTGGGTACAGAATTCTATATTGACATCTACTTTCCCTCAGAATTTTTGTGATATCTTCTCATGATTTTCTTATGTATTTTATTGTTGATAAGCAGTCTGTTGTCAATGTATCTGTCCTTACTTTCTTGTAATATTTTCCTCTCTGGTAGGATTTAATATTTTTCCCTGGTTCTGTGATGATCTATAGTTTGATATAGTTAAGACATGGATTAAAATATATATATATATATATATATATATATATATATATATATATATATATTTGTTCCACAATAGCCCAGATTTGGGCTATAGCTCTAGAAAGGGCCCAGATGTCCATTGGCAGATGAATGGATAAAGATGTGGTATATATACAATGGAATATTTCTCAGCCATCAAAAGAAAAGAAATCTTACCATTTGCAACGATGTGGATAGAACTAGAGGGTATTATGCTAAGTGGAATAAGTCAATCAGAGAAAGACAATTATCATATGATCTCACTCATATGTGGAATTTAAGAAACAAAACAGATGAACATAGGGGAAGGGAGGGAAAAATAAAATAAGATGAAATCAGAGAGGGAGACAAACCATAAGAGACTCTTAACTATAGGAAACAAACTGAAGGTTGCTAGAGGGGAGGTGAGTGGGGGGATGTGGTAATTGGGTGATGGACTTAAGGAGGGTATGTGATGTAATGAGCACTGGGTGTTGTGCACAACTGATGAATCACTAAACTCTACCTCTGAAACTAATAATATACTATATATTAATTAATTGAATTTAAGTAAAGAACTCATAAAAATATTTGTTCTGCTTGGCTTGTAATATTTCTGGAATCTGAAGATTCCTGTGGTTCATAATTGTGGAATTTCCTTCAGGAATATTGTCTCTCCTGTTGTCTTTTTCCAAGATGCCTATTAAAGATGTTTTAGAATTTGTTACCCTTTTTCAATTTAGCTCCTCTTTCACAGTGTTCAGTCTTTACCTCTCTGTGTTGTATGTTGGGCCATTTCATCACACCTCCTTTTTTCTCTATTGTTCTCTCTTCTACGTTTTTGTGAAGTTTTGTTTAGTTTTGTCTGTTTGGATTTGGTTTCAGAGGACTCAGCTACTCTACTGTCATTCTGTGACACACCATGCTCATTGGTCTCAATGAGAGTCCTGTCTCTTCGGCTGTTTATTTCCTTTTATTCCCATCACCCACTTACTTCTAGGCTCCCCCCTTGTTTGAAATGTGCTTATATGTTTAAAGTGCATCTTTTTAAATGTATTTCTGTACACTGTGCAGTGTTATTGTAGGCAAATGTTGGTTTTAGTTTGTGTAATCAAAAGGTGTAATACATCTTCTAAAATATTTTTTTAAATAAACAAAAGATTTATTTATTTGAGAGAGAGCGAGAGTGAGGAGAGGGGCAGAGGGACAGAATCTTCAAGCAGACCTCCCGCTGACCATGGAGCCCAACATGGGGCTCGATCTCACAACCCATGCGATAATGACTTGAACCGAAATCATGAATTGGTAGCTTAACTGACTTGAGCCACTAAGGTACCCCTAAAGGTGTAACACATCTTTTAATTTTTGTCAGTGCTACATTTGTAATTCTTCCATGTTGCTATGTGTAAATTGAGTTTCTCTTTTTTTTTAAAGATTTTATTTATTTATTTGACAGAAAGAGAGAGAGAGAGCACAAGCAGGGGGAGTGGCAGGCAGTGGGAGAGGGAGAAGCAGACTCCCTGCTGAGCAGAGAGCCTGACATGGGGCTCCATCCCAGGACTCTGGGATCATGACCTGAGCTGAAGGTAGATGCTTAACTGACTGAACCAGGCATCCCTAAATTCAGTTTCTTCGTCTTACAGCTGCATTGCATTCTGTGGTTTGGTAACCACCATATTTCATTTATCTACTTCCCCAGGGATAGACACCCAGTATATCTTTAAGTCCACCACCATAAATTTTACTACAGTGAATATCTTTTTATTTCTCCCTTTCTGGACTTGTGTCAGAGTTTCTTGGGGAGATATACACAGAACGATTTAGCTGAATATCGTCAGATTGCTCTGCACCATGGCTATGTTATTAGTCTGTACTCTTTCTTGCAAGGCATGGGGTTTCCCATGTTCCCTTATCCTTGCCAACTCTTGGATATATTTGGTTTTCTAACTTTTGATAGATGAAAAAGTTGTAAAATAATATCTCATTATTTTAATTCTTTTTTTTTTCTGATTACTAATTAATTTTAGGATTTTTTAATATTCATTTGTGCCTTATGGATTTTCTCTTTGAAAAATTGCCCGTTCATATCCTTTGCTGTGTTACCAGTGGGTTTTCTGTCTTCTTCTTTTTGATTTTCAGGAGTTCTATGTATATTCTAATATTACGTTTTGTTGACTTTAGACATTGAAAATTATCTTCTCCCATTCTGTCACTATTTTAACTTTGTCCATAGTCCCCTGTATTCAACAGAAACCCATACTTTCTCTTTTTATTTTTTGAGATGTAATCTATATACAATCAAATGCACTAATGACAATTTTTCAGTTTAATGTGTTTTGTCATTTGAATACACTTATATTAACACCATCCAAACAAAACAAGATGTAGTACATTTCAATTAAGTATCATCATGGAAAGTTTGCTTGTGCCCATTACCAGACATGTTCCAAATGCAACCCCTCTTTGATTTCTGTCAACAGAGTAGTTTTATCTATTCTTGGACTTTATAAATAGAATCAAGCTGTATGCATTCTTTGATACCAGGCTCTTTTTCTCAGCATAATAATTATGAGATTCACACATATTGTTGCCAGTTTCAGAAGTTCATTCCTTTATTAAAACAATTTTTTTTCATTCTCCTATTGCTAGACTTTTGGGCTATTTCTGGTATTTGACTAATATGAGAAAAGCTGGTTGAAAATTTTTGTAGAAGTCTTTTTGTGGACATATGTTAGTATTTTTGGGGGGTAAATAGTTGGAGTGGGAGTGCATGTTTTTCACTTTATAAGAAACTTCAAAAAGGTACCATTTAAACTCCTGCCAGAAATATCTGATAGTTCTCATTGCTTTACATTTTCCCCAGCTTTTAGTATGACACTATAATTTAACCATTTCAATGTATATGAAATAGTATTTTATTATGGTTTTACTTTGCCTTTACCTGATCATTTAATGATACTGTTTCATGTGCTCATTTGCCATCATATACCTTTTGGGAAGTGACTATTCAAATACTTTGTCTAATTTTAATTGGGTTATTTGTTTTTTTATAATTGAGTTGTAAGAGTTCTTCATATATTTGGGATACAAATCATTTGTGTGGTATAATATTTTCTTTCTTAGTTGTAGTATATGCATTTTATCAATGGTGCTTTTCAATTAGCAAATTAAGAAAACATTGATAAAGTCTAATTCATAATTTTTTATAGTTTGTGCCTAAAAAAGTCTTTTCTTTTTTTAAGGTTGTAAAGATATTCTCCAAGGCTTTCTTTTATAAATGTTTCTTTTATAAATGTTTATAGCATTTTATTGTGTTTATAAATGTGTAGTTCCAGCTTTTATATTTAAATCTTAAGATTCCTCTTCAATTAGTTTTTACATAAAGAGCGAGGTAGGTCTCTGGGATCATTTTTTCCCATCTATTTATCTTATTGTTACAACAATATTTGTGAAAAATACTTTATTCCCACCCCCACACCCATTAATTGACTTTGCACCTTGGTTTAAAAAATTAGTCATAGGGCACCTGGGTGGCTCAGTTGGTTGAGTGACTGCCTTCGGCTCAGGTCATGATCCTGGAGTCCTGGGATCGAGTCCCACATCGGGCTCCCTGCTCAGCAGGGAGTCTGCTTCTCCCCCTGACCCTTCCCCCCTCTCATGCTCTCTATCTCATTCTCTCTCTCAAATAAATAAATAAAATCTAAAAAATAATAATAATAATAATAAAATTAAAAAAAATTAAAAAAAAATTAAAAATTAGTCATATATGTGATGTATCTTTATTCTGTTCCACTGATCTTTTTGTCCATATTTATGCCAATTCCACACTGTTTTACTTATATATGGTTAGTCTAAAAATCAAACCATATATTTTTTTGGAGGTGGTTTGGCCTATACTGTCTTGATTACTAAAGCTTTATTGCAATCTTAAAAATCAGGTACTCTAAGTACGTTTTTTGAGATTATTTTGGCTTTTTGAATTTTATTTTCTTGCTGTATTGCACTAGCTAGGATTTCTAGTACAATGTTAAATGTTGATTAGAAATGAATAAAAGTAATAAGGATGGATTCCTTTGCATTTTTCCAACCCTAAGGGTTGAAAGTGTTCAATATTATTTCAGCATTAGATACAAGCTTCTTTGTATATTTTCTGTAGATGCCCTTTATCAGATTGTGGGAGTTCTTTTCTGTTTTTGGTTTTCTGAGGGTTTTCTCATGAATGGGGTTAAATTTTTTCCTATGATTTTTCTGTATATACTAAGATTATAGGAAATTTTTCCTTATTCTGTTGTAATGAATTATTTTTATTGGCTTTTAAATCTTAAACCAATTTTGTATTTCTAGGATAAACTCTGCTTAGTCAAAATGTATTATTACTTTTATGTTTATAGCATTCAATTGTTAATAATTTAATGAATTTTTTGGATATATGTGCATGATGAATTTTGCTTATTATTTTTTATCTTATACTGTCTTCATTAGGTTTCAATGCCAGGATTATGCAGCCTCAAAAAATTATTTGGGAAATTTTCCATCTCCCTCTATTGTCTAAAATAAATTTGTGAAGGATTGGTATCACTCCTTCCTTAAAAGTAGATATGTGAGGGGCACCTGGGTGGCTCAGTCGTTAAGCGTCTGCCTTCGGCTCAGGTCATGGTCCTAGCGTCCTGGGATCGAGCCCCACATCGGGCTCCCTGCTCTGCGGGAAGCCTACTTCTCCCTCTCCCACTCCCCCTGCTTGTGTTCCCTCTCTCACTGTGTCTCTCTCTGTCAAATAAATAAAATCTTTAAAAAAAAAAAAAAGTAGATATGTGACCTGAAGATTTTCTTGAGTTTTGTTTTTATGGGAAGATTTTTGATGCAAATTCCATTTCTTTAGCAGGAATTGAACTACTTAGATGTTTTTTGATTCTTGTATCAGTTATGATGTGTTTCTCAAGGTACTTGTCCACCCATGTAAGTGTAGAATTTATTGACATAAGTTGTTTATAGTATCTTTGTATTATCTTTTAATTACCTGTAGGAACTGGAGAGATGTTTATCTCTTTTATTCCTAATATGGATAATTTGCATTTTTTCTTTCTTTTTTTAACAGTTTTGCTAGAGTCGTGTAGGTTTTATTAATCTTTTCAGAAAACCAATTTTCCACATTGTTGATTTTCTATACCCTTTTTTGTTTTTATTTTATTTTTATTTTATTAATTTCTGCCCTATTGTTTTTATTATTCTCTTACCTCTGCTTTAGTTTAATTTATTCTTTTTGTTGCTTGTTAAGCTAGAAGCCTAGGTTTTTTATTTTATAACATGCTTTTCCTATTTGAACAGGTGATTAAAGCTATATATGTCCCACTAAGCAGTGCTTTCATTGCATTCCATACATTTTGATATATTGTATTAATTATCATTCAATTTAAAATATTTTCTATTTTTCTCTCTGGTTTTTCTATAAGTCATCACCCATTTAGAAATATGTTGTTTAGTTTCCAAATGTTTGGGTATTTTTAAAGCTATCTTATTGTTGATGTTAATTTTAGTGCTTTGTTGCCAGAGAACATACTTTGTGTGAATTATTATAATTTGAGGGTTTTTTTAATAAAATGTTTAATAAAAACAAGAATATGATTTACCTTAGCAAATGTTTCATGTGCTCTTGGCAAGAATCTATATTATATAGTTCTTAAATGAATGTTAATTATGTTAAATTGGTTGAAAGTATTACTCAAATCTATATTTTTTGAATTTTTGGTCTACTTGTTTCATCAGTCATAAGGAGAGGCATGTTAATTTCTCCCACTATGAATGTAAGATTAAAAAGCAGTTCTTCTCCTAGTTCTATCTATTATTGCATCATATGTTTTGAAATTTTTTTGTTAGGGGCAGACAAATTTAGGGTTGTTATTTATTCTTGACAGAGTGACTCTTAACATTAAGAAATATTTCTTTTTATCTCTGGTGTTACAGTTTTCTTAAATTATTCTATGTCTGATATAAACATAGCCATCTAGATTTGTGATGCATAGTGATTTGGTAGTAGGTTGTTTTTCGACATTTTATTTTCAACCATTTATTTTGTGTGTGTGTGTGTGTGTGTGTGTGTGTTTGGGTGTGCGTGTTCTAAGTGTATTTCTTGTAAGAGGCATACATTTGGGTTTGGCTTTTTAAATCTAACCTTTAAGTGGTGTTTAGTCCATTTATATTTAATGTAATTATCAATTCAATTGTGTTTAAGTCTTTCACTTTGGTATATGTTTCTCTTTCTTATTTCCTGCCTTATTTTGAATGATCAAGAAATTATTTAACTCTATTAACCTTTTTGGGTTGTTGTTTTAGAGTGGTTGATCAAAATTTATTTTTTCTACTGAAGATATCAGAAAAAGTTTCAATTTTTTTTTTTTTTTTAAAGATTTTATTTATTTGCGAGAGAGAGAATGAGAGACAGAGAGCATGAGAGGGAGGAGGGTCAGAGGGAGAAGCAGACTCCCTGCCGAGCAGGGAGCCCGATGTGGGACTTGATCCCGGGACTCCAGGATCATGACCTGAGCCGAAGGCAGTCGCTTAACCAACTGAGCCACCCAGGCGCCCCAAAGTTTCAATTTTTAATTAAATTAATGTAATTTCAAGTGAGTGGTTGGGGCAGTGATCAAATTTGACACAACTTCTGTCAAGTTTTTTTCATAAATGAACCATCAGATTTCAGGGCATTTCAAGATTTCCTTGTACAACAACTAATTTTAAATACTCAGTTTTTTGCTGATGTCCCTGTAGTGCCATGAGTTTTGTGTTATGTTTGTAGATATCATTATTTTGTGTCAAATCAGCTAGAAATTTATATATTTTTAAATATTCATTATTATGTTATTTTTTAAAGGTTTCTAGAAATTACAATACATATCTTTAACTGAAGATCATCTCATTTCAAATTATATTAAACTCTTTTTAAAAAGTAGGAACCTCATGGTTGTATAATTCCATTCCGCCCCCCCACCCCTGTGCGCTTTTATTCTTCTGTGTTCTATAAACTCCACATGTTACTATTTTTGTTTCAAACAACTGTAGCTTAAGTCTATGTTATATATATGATATATATAAATATACACATATATTGCATACATACAAGCACACACATATTAAAAATAATAAATGAGTCCTTTGTTTTTACCCATATATTGCATTTCCTATATTTTCATTTTTTTCATGCAGACTGGAGCTTCTTTCATATCCCTTCACCCTGAGGAAATTCTTTTAGTATTTTTTGTAGCATGGGTTTTCTTGCTGTAAAAATCTCTGAGTTTTTCTATGGCCAAAAATGTCTTTATTTAGCTCTCATGTTTGATGCATACTTGGGCTATATATAGAATTCTATATTGGCAGCTTTTTTTTTCGTTTGGCACTTTGAAAATTCCATTCCATGGTGAGAAATTAAACCATCGTTCTTTTCATGCTTCCTCTGCAGATGACATGGGTTGTTTTTTGGGCTACTTTTAAGAGTTCCTTTTCATTTTCCAGTTTGCCTCTGATGTACTAGGTGTAATTAAAAAAAATATTTTTAAAGAATTGTGTTCATGGTTTGCTGGGCCTTTTGGATATGTATGCTGATGTATTTCATCAATTAAAAAATTATTGAACAATTGTTTCTGAAAATATTTTTTCTTCTTATCTCTCTCCTCTCCATCTGGAATTCCAATTATTTATACTGCTTGATAGTATATAACAGGTCTGGATGCTTTGTTTTATTTTTTTTTCACTTTTTTTCTCCTTATGTTTCAGTCTGGATGGTGTCTGTTGGCCCACCTTTGATTTCACTGATTCTTTCCTCTCCTGTACCCAGTCTGCTAGTAAACCCATCAACTGAATTCTTCCTTTCTGGTATTATATAATTTCACTCTAATAGTTCCATTTGATCTTTGTCTTTGCCATTTCCCTCTCCATGCTGGAATTCCTTATCTGTTCACACTTGTCAACATTTTCCTGTAGATCCTTCATCATAATTACTTTAAAATCCCTGAGTGATAATTCAAACATCTGGGCCATTGCCACATTTGCTACTATGATCTGTTTCCTCTTAAATTCAGATTCCGTTTTTTCACTTTGTGTATTTTGTGATTTTTATTTTAGGTTAAACACTGTTTTGGGGTAAGGGATAGTTACCTCCTGAGAAGGACTTGACTCTCTTTCAGGCTGATGGTGTGAGACTGAGCCAGTACAACAGTAGCTGAGCTGGTCCTGGACTCTGCTGCAGAGTTGGAGTCTTTAGGTGACACAGTTCACCTGTTGTGAAGGTGGGGCTGAAACTGCCTTCAGAAGGGCCTGGGATCTGAACACCAGCCAGATTCTTTAGATCTCTTCATGCTTTGCAGGGCCAGCCACCAGCTTTCTAAACTATGGGGATTCTCTTTCTGCTTTATAGCCTGCCTGCCAGCTTTTTGAGTTTCTGGAGCTTTCTCTTTGCTCTCTAGACTCATCCTGGCTTTGTGCATATGGGGACATCTCTTTTTGCCTTATAGTATTGCCCTCAGTCTTTACAGAGCCATTTCAGCATCCTTGGTGTGTGTCCAGGGATCTTTGCAGGATTTGTCTCAATCCCCCTGCCCTTTTCCCAGCTTTTGGCATTTATTTTGTTTGCTAAATATATTCTTGCCTCCTTGCTTTCCTACTATAATCTTCCTTTTGATATTTGTCAATTATTAATAAATATTCTATGTGTTATTTTTATATTTTGAATTTATGATACCTTGCTATGTTGATATCTTAAATCCAAATTGGAAAGGGGGACATAAAAAAACAAGGAAGCAAATAAGTATGTGGTGGGTGGATGAGGGAAAATTTTCATAAACTTTATCTAAAGAGGTCATTTATCATTTATACAGAACTTAAGCTTATGAAAAATATACAGCACTGATGCAAAGTGCGTGTACAAGTCAAGGTTTGCCAGAGAAAGAGAATCAGTAGGATAGATAGAGATAGATGGATTGATAAATGATAGGTAGTTGAATGTATTTCAAGGTATTGGCTCACACAAAAAAATTGGAGTTGGGATGAACAAGTCTGGCCAAGGGCTGACTGGAAACTCTGGGGCAAGAGCTTATGTGGTCCACAGTCAGAATTTCCCTTTCTGCAGGGAAACCCCAGTTCTGTTCTTAAGGCCTTTTAACTGATTAGATAATGTCAACTCAGATTATCCAAGCTCATCTCCTTTACTTAAAAACAGTTGATTGTTATGTTATGTTATGATTGTTATGTTAACCACATCTGCAGAATACCTTCACAGCAATATCTAGGCTTTGACTGAACAACTTGGTGCTACTGCCTAGTTATAAGTTGATGCATAAAATGGACCGTCATAGTGGTAAAGGGCATATTGCACGATATGGTACAGCACATGCTAAAGAATAATCTTTGAGGCAGAAAATAAAAATAAGCAAGCAAATGAAAGTGTTCTTAATTCATTCATCATCCCATGGGAGGCATGCTGGGGCTGGGTATCCTAGACAGTGGGTAGGTCTGTGTCCAGTTGAGGGGCCCCTCTGCACCTCCTGATTTTCCTTTATGAACCTGAGAGATATCCTAGTAAACAAGGAGACAAGCATCTCATCTGCATTTAGGCATCAGCTGTTACTGGAGTTGTCTGGGAGAGCCAGCTGCCCGGCACCTAGAGACTCAGAGGCCCATGGGAAGGTGCTATTCTCCTGTCAGGGGAAAAGAAGTCTCATTCAGATGCAGCCCCTTATGCCAGCAGAAAGGGGGTTCCTGCTTCCAGTTGGCTTACCATCCAGGCTAGCTTGAGTGAACTCCCAGGGCCACCTTGGATCATTCTGCTCATTGCACCCCATCTATGGGGTGTACATCAAAATGTTAACAGAAGGCATTTTGTTTTTGCAAGATGTCATTAGGTGATAATGGGTCATTTTTTTCCTACCTTTCCATATTTAATAAAGTTCTTACAGTATGAATATTTTAATTTTATAATTAAGTCAAGACAACTATTAGCATTTTGGATAAACAAGGAAATGAGTTTACGCTCCATAAGGAAGAAAGTAGGATTCTTAATATTCTGCTTTTTCTGTAAGTCTCCACCTAAAATTACCATAAGCATCTCCTTGAATGTACGGTGCTTTGTGGTAGCAGTGGCTCATGGGGACAACAAAGGACATCCTAAACCTTGAGGGAGCCCCCCTATGTGGGAAATGGGGGCAGTTTATGTGCTCAGGATATTAGAAATAATTAATCCAAAGTCATTGTCCTTTTTTTCAAGTAGAGCAGCCATTCTAAAAGAAAAAAAAAAAAAATATATATATATATATTTGACCCATATTTTCAAATACCTTGTACTTTAATAAAGTTAACCCTATTAACTTTGCTAATGTGATCTCTTTGTTCTTCTTGCTTTATGGGAAACTGTCAAATTGGTGTAAAGTTTAGCTAAGAAATTCTGGCACATAAAGAAGAATTTGGCAGGGGAAGAAGGGGGTGGTACACATGCATTCTGCATCCTTTGCTGAACATTTCAGTCAAAAATCTACTGAATCAATTACTCATATCTAAATGTGGATGAAAGTGATTCATTAGAATGTATTTTCCCTTTCTTAAAGTTAAATCTTTCCTTTTTATATAATGTTAAATAGCAATGTGAAGGAACTGTGAGCTGTTCCACAGATAAGGAAATCTGGCTGGTGTTTTTGTACATCTTGAAGACCCCAAGGCACTGATTGCAAACATATGGCTGTTGATGATAATTCAGAAGCCATTTACAAGGTAGGGACAGCAATTGAGCTTTGTGGAAATAAATTCCAATTTAAATCGGGTATGTTCCTTATCCCAGAATGTTCCTTATGTGGGATTTATCTCTGACACATGTCATAAGGCTTCTCCATGAACACATTAGCATCTTAACCTTTTTTGGTGGGAACTGTCATCAGCTACATGGCTGATATCCTGGATTGTGTAGAGGCAGTTGGAAGACACATGGTCACCCCCCTGGCCACCGAGAGTTTATTACTTAGCTTACCAACGGCTTCTCCTTCCTATAAGAGTAGAACCTCCTCTCCCTTGTTTTCTTCTCCAAGTTATATGTCTTCTCATCTAATTGCCTCAGATGGCTGCTAAACTATCAGGTGATATAAACCTCATTGGGCACATTGGTCCTTCAGTCCTAGATGCCTAGCAGCCCTGGGACATGAGATCAGGTGTCCCAGGAGGAGAAGCCCATACCTTGGCTGGCAGAAGAGAACACGTGTACAAAGCCTACACCCTTTGGCTCCCTCATCTTGTGTCTTCATGTCATAGTCTTAAAAACATATGACCTTAAGTATTAATTAAAAGGTGCCACTTTGGTGTAATGTGCTTTAGGGAAGCAGCATTCACCTTGTACTCTTCCCCTTCTTACCCCACCCCCACCTCCCTCACCTCCAGCTTCCAGGTACCCACCTTGGAGGCATGGGAATCAACTGAATCAATATGGTGCATCTTAATGCCAAGTAATTTCTCACCCTAACGCTGTGTTAAAGTAAGCTTGCATATATTATGCATAAAGTGTGGTCTCATAGGGGTGCCGGGATGGCTCAGTTGGTTAAGTGTCTGCCTTAGGCTCAGATCATGATCCCAGGGTCTTAGGATCGAGCCCCATGTCTTGGGCTCTCTGCTCACCAGGAAGTCTGCTTCTCCCTCTCCTTCTGCTCCTTCCCCAGCTCATGCTCTCCCCCTCTCAAATTAATAAATAAAATCTTTAAAAACAAAACAAATCAAAATGTGGTCTAATGCATTTTTTGATTTATTTTATTTTATTTTATTTTATTATGTTATGTGAATCACCATACATTACAACATTAGTTTTTGATGTAGTGTTCCATGATTCATTGTTTGCGTGTAACACCCAGTGCTCCATTCAGTACATGCCCTCTTTAATACCCATCACCAGGCTAACCCATCCTCCCAACGCCTCCCCTCTAGAACCCTCAGTTTGTTTCTCAGAGTCCATAGTCTCTCATGGTTCGTCTCCTCCTCTGATATCACCCCCTTATGTTTCCCTTCCTACTATCTTCTTCTTTTTTTTTTTTTTTTAACATATAATGTATTATTTGTTTCAGAGGTACAGGTCTGTGATTCAACAGTCTTGCACAATTCACAGCGCTCACCATAGCACATACTCTCCCCAGCGTCTATCACCCAGCCACCTCATCCCTCCCACTCCCCACCACTCCAGAAACCCTCAGTTTGTTTCCTGGGATTAAGAATTCCTTATATCAGTGAGGTCACATGATACATGTCTTTCTCTGATTGACTTATTTCACTCAGCATAATACTCTCCAGTTCCATCCACATTGTTGCAAATGGCAAGATTTCATTCCTTTTGATGGCTACATAATATTCCATTGTATATATATACACATCTTCTTTATCCATTGGTCTGTCGATGGACATCTTGGCTCTTTCCACAGTTTGGCTATTGTGGACATTGCTGCTATAAACATCGGGGTGCACGTACCCCTTTGGATCCCTACATTTGTATCTTTGGGGTAAATATCCAGTAGTGCATTTGCTGGGTGATATGGTAGCTCTATTGTCAGCTTTTTGAGGAACCTCCATACTGTTTTCCAGAGTGGCTGCACCAGCTTGCATTCCTACCAACAGTGTAGGAGGGTTCCCTTTTCTCCGCATCCCCGCCAACATCTGTCATTTCCTGACTTGTTAATTTTAGCCATTCTGACTGGTGTGAGGTGGTATCTCATTGAGGTTTTGATTTGGATTTTCCTGATGCCGAGCGATGTTGAGCACTTTTTCATGTGTCTGTTGGCCATTTGGATGTCTTCTTTGGAAAAATGTCTGTTCATGTCTTCTGCCCATTTCTTGATTGGATTATTTGTTCTTTGGATGTTGAGTTTGATAAGTTCTTTATAGATTTTGGATACTAGCCCTTTATCTGATATGTCATTTGCAAATATCTTCTCCCATTCTGTTGGTTGTCTTTTGGTTTTGTTGACTGTTTTTTTGCTGTGCAAAAGCTTTCTATTTTGATGAAGTCCCAATAGTTCATTTTTGCCCTTGCTTCCCTTGCCTTTGGCGATGTTTCTAGGAAGAAGTTGCTGTGGCTGAGGTCAAAGAGGTTGCTGCCTGTGTTCACCTCTAGGATTTTGATGGACTCCTGTCTCACATTTAGATCTTTAACCATTTTGAGTCTATTTTTGTGTGTGGTGTAAGGAAATGGTCCAGTTTCATTCTTTTGCATGTGGCTGTCCAATTTTCCCAACACCATTTGTTGAAGAGACTGTCTTTTATCCTTTGGACATTCTTTCCTGCTTTGTCGAAGATTAGTTGACCCTAGAGTTGAGGGTCCATTTCTGGGCTCTCTATTCTGTTCTATTGATCTATGTGTCTGTTTTTGTGCCAGTACCATACTGTCTTGATGATGACAGCTTTGTAATAGAGCTTCAAGTCTGGAATTGTGATGCCACCAGCTTTGCTTTTCTTTTTCAACATTCCTCTGGCTATTTGAGGTCTTTTCTGGTTCCATACAAATTTTAGGATTATTTGTTCCATTTCTTTGAAAAAAGTGGATGGTATTTTGGTAGGGACTGCATTGAATGTGTAGATTGCTCTAGGTAGCATTGACATCTTCACATTATTTGTTCTTCCAATCTATGAGCATGGAACGTTTTTCCATTTCTTTGTGTCTTCCTCAATTTCTTTCATGAGTATTTTATAGTTTTCTGAGTACAGACTCTTTGCCTCTTTGGTTAGATTTATGCCTAGGTATCTTATGGTTTTGGGTGCAATTGTAAATGGGATTGACTCCTTAGTTTCTCTTTCTTCTGTCTTGTTGTTGGTGTATAGGAATGCCACTGATTTCTGTGCATTGACTTTATATCCTGCCACTTTACTGAATTCCTGTATGAGTTCTAGCAGTTTTGGGGTGGAGTCTTTGGGTTTTCAACATAAAGTATCCTATCATCTACAAAGAATGCCTTTTATTTCTTTTTATTGTCTGATTGCTGTGGCTAGGACTTCTAGTACTATGTTGAATAGCAGTGGTGATAGTGGACATCCCTGCCGCATTCCTGACCTTAAGGGGAAAGCTCTCAGTTTTCCCCCATTGAGAATGATATTCGCTGTGGGTTTTTCATAGATGGCTTTTATGATATTGAGGTATGTATCCTATATCCCTATACTCTGAAGAGTTTTGATCAAGAAAGGATGCTGTATTTTGTCAAATGCTTTTTCTGCATCTATTGAGAGGATCATATGGTTCTTGTTCTTTCTTTTATGAATGTATTGCTATCACATTGATTGATTTGCAGATGTTGAACCGACCTTGCAGCCCAGGGATAAATCCCACTTGGTTGTGGTGAATAATCTTTTTAATGTACTGTTGGATCCTATTGGCTAGTATTTTGGTGAGAATTTTTGCATCCATGTTCATCAAGGATATTGTTCTGTAATTCTCCATTTTGATGGGGTCTTTGTCTCGTTTGGGGATCAAGGTAATGGTGGCCTCATAAAACGAGTTTGGATGTTTTCCTCCCATTTCTCTTTTGTGGAACAGTTTCAGAGAATAGGTATTAATTCTCCTTTAAATGTTTGGTAGAATTCCTGGGAAGCCATCTGGCCCTGGGCTTTTGTTTGTTGGGAGATTTTTGATGACTGCTTCAATTTCCTTAGTGGTTATAGTCTGTTTAGGTTTTCTATTTCTTCCTGGTTCAGTTTTGGTAGTTAATACATCTCTAGGAAAGCATCCATTTCTTCCAGATTATCTAATTTGCTGGCATATAGTTGCTCATACTATGTTCTTATAATTGTTTGTATTTCTTTGGTGTTGGTTGTGATCTCTCCTCTTTCATTCATGATTTTATTTATTTGGGTCATTTCTCTTTTCTTTGTGATAAGTTGGCCAGGGGTTTATCAATCTTGTTCATTCTTTCAAAGAACCAGCTCCTAGTTCATTGATCTGTTCTACTGTTCTTTTAGTTTCTATTTCATTGATTTCTGCTCTGATCTTTATTATTTCTCTTCTTCTGCTGGGTTTAGGCTTCATTTGCTGCTCTTTCTCTAGCTCCTTTAGGTGTAGGGTTAGGTTGTGTATTTGAGACCTTTCTTGTTTCTTGAGAAAGGCTTGTATTGCTATATACTTTCCTCTTAGGACTGCCTTTGCTGCATCCCAAAGATTTTGAACAGTTGTGTTTTCATTTTCACTTGTTTCCGTGAATTTTTTTTTTAGATTTTATTTATTTATTTGAGAGAGAGAGAATGAGAGACAGAGAGCATGAGAGGGAGGAGGGTCAGAGGGAGAAGCAGACTCCCTGCTGAGCAGGGAGCCCGATGCGGGACTTGATCCTGGGACTCCAGGATCATGACCTGAGCCGAAGGCAGTCGCTTAACCAACTGAGCCACCCAGGAGCCTGTTTCCGTGAATTTTTTAAAATTCTTTAATTACCTGGTTGACCCATTCTTTCCTTAGTAGGATGCTCTTTAGCCTCCATATATTTGAGTTCTTTCCGACTTTCCTCTTGTGATTGAGTTCTAGTTTCAAAGCATTGTGGTCTGAAAATATGCAGGGAATGATCCCAGTCTTTTGGTACTGGTTGAGACCTGATTTGTGACCTAGGATGTGATCCATTCTGGAGAATGTTCCATGGGCACTAGAGAAGAATGTGTATTCTGTTGCTTTGGGATGGGGTGTTCTGAATATATCTGTGAAGTCCATTTGGTCTAGTGTGTCATTTAAAGTCTTTATTTCCTTGTTGATCTTTGCTTAGATGATCTGTCCATTTCAGTGAGGGGGGTGTCAAAGTTCCCTACTATTATTGTATTGTTGTCGATGTGTTTCTTTGATTTTGTTATTAATTGGCTTATATAATTGGCTGCTCCCATGTTAGGGGCATAGATATTTACAACTGTTAGATCTTCTTGTTGGATAGACCCTTTAAGTAGGATTTAGTGTCCTTCCTCATCTCTTATTATAGTCTTTGGTTTAAAATCTAATTTGTCTGATATAAGGTTTGCCACCCCAGCTTTCTTTTGGTGTCCATTAGCATGGTAAATGGTTTTCCACCCCCTCACTTTCAATATGGGGGTGTCTTTGGGTCTAAAATGAGTCTCTTGCAGACAGCATATCGATGGGTCTTGTTTTTTTATCCAATCTGATAGCCTGTGTCTTTTGATTGGGGCATTTAGCCCATTTACATTCAGTGTAACTATTGAGAGATAGGAATTCAGTGCCATTGTATTGCCTGTAGGGTTACTGTTATTGTATATTATCTGTGTTCCTTTCTGGTCTGTGTTACTTTTAGGCTCTCTCTTTGCTTAGAGGACCCCTTTCAATATTTCTTGTAGGGCTGGTTTGTGTTTGCAAATTCCTTTTTCTTTCTTTCTTTTTTTTTTTTTTTTTTGTCCTGGAAGCTTTTTATCTCTCCTTCTATGTTCAATGACAGCCTAGCTGGATATAGTATTCTTGGCTGCATATTTTTCTCATTTAGTGCTCTGAATATATCATGGCAGTCCTTTCTGGCCTGCCAGGTCTCTGTGGATAGGTCTGTTTCTACCATTGTAGGTTACAGATCTCTTGTCCTGAGCTGCTTTCAGGATTTTCTCTTTGTCTCTGAGACTCGTAAGTTTTACTATTAGATGTCGGGGTGTTGACCTATTTTTATTGATTTTGAGGGGCGTTCTCTGTGCCTTCTGGATGCCTGTTTCCTTCCCCAAATTAGGGAAGTTCTCTGCTATAATTTGCTCCAATATACCTTCTGCCCCTCTCTCTCTTTCTTCTTCTTCTGGGATCCCAGTTATTCTAGTATTGTTTCATCTTATGGTATCACTTATCTCTTGAATTCTGCCCTCATGATCCAGTAGTTATTTATCTCTCTTTTTCTCAGCTTCTTTATTCTCCATCATTTGGTTTCTATATCACTAATTCTCTCATCTGCTTCATTTACCCTAGCAATTAGAGCCTCCATTTTTTTTTTAAAAGATTTTATTTATTGATTTGACAGAGACACAGAGAGAGAGGGAACACAAGCAAGGGGAGTGGGAAAGGGAGAAGCAGGCTCCCCGCTGAGCAGGGAGTCCAATGTGGGGCTTGATCCCTGGAGCCTGGGATCATGACCTGAGCGGAAGGCAGACGCCCAATGAGTGAGCCACCCAGGTGCCCCAGAGCCTCCATTTTTGATTGCACGTCATTAATAGCCTTTTTGATTTCAACTTGGTTAGATTTTAGTTCTTTTATTTCTCCAGAAAGGGTTTCTCTAATATCTTCCATGATTTTTTCAAGCCCAGCTAGTATCTTTAAAATCGTTATTCCAAACTCTCGTTCCAACATCTAACTAATGTCTGTATTGATTAGGTCCCTGGCAGTCAGTACTGCCTCTTGTTCTTTTTTTTGAGGTGATTTTTTCCATCTTGTCATTTTGTCCAGAGGAGAATAGATTAATGAGAGAACAAAATGCTAACAGGGTAACAACGACTCCAGAAAAATATACACTAAACAAATCAGAAGAGACCTGAAACCAGGGGAAAAGAAAGTGAAAGAAAGAAAAATGAAAATGAAAAAAAGAAAGAGAGAAAAAGAAAAAGATAAAATGAAAAGAATATGATCAAATATGATCAGACTGGTGCATAGACCAGTGCCACACAATAGATTTTGGTCATATTTTGGTCTGTTAGAAGAAAGTGCCTCCCAAAATTTTAAAGAAAGAAATACTTATATATGTACAAAAATAAGTGTAAATATGATGAAGGGATGGAATATGAGTGTAAAGATGAAAATTATAGAAGATTTTATAAAAGGAATTGATAAGATAAGAAGTTGTTTGAAAAAAGAGAGAAGAGGAAGTAAAAAAAAAAAAAAAGGAGGGAATGTGATCAGGCAGGAGACTAGAAAAAAGCCATACACTAGAGATTTAGGGTATATTTTGATCTGTTAGAAGAAACTCTATCCCAAAGTTTTAAAGAGAGAACAACTTATATATATACCAAAAATTAGGTTAACTACTATGAAGGGATAGAATATGACTCTAAAAATGAAAAATAAAAAGGATTTTTAAAAAAGGGATTGATAAGATGTTGGTTGAAAAAAGGAAAAAGAAAAATTCAAAAAAAAAAAGAAAAAAAAGAAAATTAAAAAAATTAACTTTGAAAGACTAAAGAATCATGGGGAAAAAAGCCATGGATTCTATGTGCAATATTCCCCTAGCGCTGGAGTTCTGCCATTCTCATGGATTGGTAAACTTGGTCTTGGCTGGCGGTTCTTGCTGATCTTCTGGGGGAGGGGCCTGTTGCCGTGGTTCCCAAATGTCTTTGCCGGAGGCGGAATTGCCCCACCCTTGCTGGGTCCGGGCTAAGTAATCTGCTTGGGTTTCCTCTCGGGAGGTTTTGTTCCCTGCAAGCTTTCCGTGCAGCTTTGGAGGCCAAGAGTGAAAATGGCAGCCTCCCAATCTCCGCCCCGGAGGAGCCGAGAACTCGGGGCCCCGCTCCTCAGTGCGCCCCCAGAGAAATGCAGTCAGTCACTCCCATCCCCCCAGTCTCCGGCCGCACTCCGTGCTCACCCAGCGTGTGACCGCGCGTTTCTATCTCTGGCACCTGACCCAGTGTGGAGTCTCCAAACCCAGCAGATCCCTGCGGTGCGCTCCCGTGCCGCTCCTCCCGGGGGAGGAAGGGGAGTCTCCCCAGATCTGCCGCTTGTTGTGTCCCTGCTGGAGGAGCAGTGGCCCGACTGTGCCGCGGATCACGGTTTATGGCAACCCCGAGCTGAGAGCCCGCGCCTTGGTGCTGTCTTTGCAGCCGGCTTCCCCGCTCCAATACCCGGGAGCTCTGCCGCACTCAGGCACCCCCGGTCTTTCTGTGACCCCAAAGGTCCTGAGACCACACTGTCCCTGCAAGGGTTCCACCCCACGCTTAGCCACTGGAGCGACGTCCCTTATAGGAGCAGACTTCTAAAAGTTCTGATTTTGTGCTCTGTGGCTCTATCACTTGCCAGAAGCGGCTGACGGAGGCCCCCTCCCCCCGCTGTCTATTTTCCTGAATATTGCCTCAGATTCCCTTCTCCACATGTCCTACCTTCCAGAAAGTGGTCACTTTTCTGTTCAGAGAGTTGTTGCTATTCTTTTCTTTGATCTCCTGTTGAGTTCGTAGGTGTTCAGAATGGTTTGATCCCTATTCAGCTGAATTCCTAGCACCAGACAATATTTAGGTCTCCTACTCCTCCACCATCTTGTGCCTCCCTGTCTCATGCATTTTTAAGTCGAGACACAAAACTTCAAGAAATTTGGTACCTGCGACAGGACACTGGAGCCTCTGTCTCTGGCAGTTCCCATCACTGTCTTGGAGCTGTGTGAGCCCATCATGGTGCTTCAGACTCCTTATGCTTCTCTCTTCTCTTCCTGCCAAAGCCAGCTCTCTACTCTTCTCTCCTTTTAGGGCTTCTACTGCCTCAGACCTCTATCTGGCTGCCTTTCAGCTTCTGCCCAATCCATGTCTGCTGATAGTCTTTGTAGGTCACCCATTCATCCTCTCCAGGGCAGAGGGTCTGCTACTCAACATGCCACACAACACACACCCCTCCCCACTGACCTGTCTCAGGTCTGAACAGCTGTGGCCAAGGAGGTGAGTCCCATAGTGTGAGGCCTGACCTTCCTGAAGGAAATGCTGGGGGCTGGGGAGATCAGGGAGCCTTTCTGAATTTCTCAGATGGGGCTGGGGAGCTATAGGCTCCATTGCATAGTCTGACCATTATGACTTTGGATTCCATTCAGTTCCCCCCCTTTTCCCCTCCCAGCGCTATTTCTCTCTCTCTCTGTTATGTGCCATTTTTAGCATCATCTCTATTTCCACCTGCCAACATAGGCTGTGAATCTCACCTTTGAATAAGCCTTGAGAGCCAAATACCTTTGTCCCACAAGAAAACCAGGAGAGAGTTTCATGCTCTAGGAAGAATGGGAGGTTTAGGATGTGTCCTCGAGTGGGGTAATGCAGGAAGCTGAGCATAGCCCAGTGCTGAGTCTTCCCTTGGAGGCAGATAAACCAGGAATGGATCCATGTCTGCCTTGCACCATGGGCATGAGGTTGGGTAGTTTATTCAACCTCTCTGAGGTTATTTCTAAGAGATAATATCATATGCAAGGATGTATGTGGTGATTAAAAGAAATAACACTACCAGTGGCTCCTAATACTATCAAGTCCAACTTCCATTTTGATAACAAATATTTTGGAATAACCCTTTACTCCCTGGCATGAAATTTGTAAGTAATATTACCGACCCACACACCAAGCCTCACATGCACAGCCATTCTATGGGGGGGCAAACCTCTGGCCTCTTGTGTCTGAGCATCTACATAGCGAAGTGTGTATTTCATGAAATAATATTTATGTTATCTTGTCTTTAGGTTATATAATTCATTATATTGAGTTTTTAATAGTTTTATTCAGGTATGATTTTCCTATCATTTGACTTCCTTTTACATATTCAACTCAATAATGTTTATATTTCCAGAGTTGTGAAACCATAACCAGAATCTAATTTTGGAACATTTCCATCAATCCCAAAAGAAACCCCATAAGCATTAGTGATCTCTCCCCATCCCACGCCCAGCCGTAGGCAACCACTAATCTACTTTTTATCCTGTAGATTTCTTTTCTTTGGATATGTCATACAAATGGAATTGTATCATACCTGAGGTCTTTAATGTCTTGTTTTTCACTTTCCATAGTGTTTTTGAGGTGATATCAACACTCTGTTCCTTTTTATTGTCAAATAGTATTCCATTGTGTGGATATATTACATTTTGTCTATCCCTTCACAAGTTATAAATGGTGATGCTATGAACATTTGTATACAAGATTTTACAAGTGTTTAAACATTACTTGGCTAGGAAGGTAGTATCATTTATTGCTTTTCAAGAGTGCCACTGGTGTCTTTAAAAGATTGAAAGGTCTTTTGGAAAGTTCTGAGCTGAAAAACATACAAACTTCCTTTAGTTGACACAGTGATCATGTTCTTGAAAAAAGTCACTACCAATTAGAACTGGGTACAAAATATTCATGTTTATAAGCCCCAGAGAGTTAGAGTCTAGGCTCTGATAATGATCATCAGGTTGCTCATCTATATAAATGCATAACAAGACATTGAAAGGCTTGTGAGACTTGGTGCCATTATTTGCCAGGTGGGATTGGCCTGCACGATTAGGACACCTAGAATCCTTGCTTTTCCCTCACATTGGCAGCCACACCAGGGCCCCAGTCATAATAGAAACACAAAGTCCCTATAGATCTCCAGAATGCCCCCCAGGATGGTACCGCCCCATTGAGATTATACTGATAGAACTCACAAGTGTGGACATCTGTTGATTGTTTATCATGAACCAGTCATCATGCTCATGCTCTAGATGTTCCTTCCATTTAGTCTTGACAACAGTCCCATGAACTAGGACAGTCTTAGAGAGAGCAAAGTGGCTCTGAGGAGCCCGGTCTGTAGGAAGCAGGGCTGCTGTGATGCAGGGGACGTACTTGGCACCAACCCATGTCCAAGAATGTGTCCACCACAGGACAAAGGAAAGCAGGAGTGGTGAAGGAAGAGGGTGATGGGAGGCACGCCAAATAAGGAAGTCACCCTGCCTCCTTCCTGCCCAATTGTCTGTGTGCAAGACGGGAACCGTTTCCCCAAATTTACTCTGAAGATGACTTATTCAACTTCTGAGAAGAACATTCATGATAGAAACTTACTGTAGTTTTCATTTCTCTTCCTCATGGGGAGATTTATGCTTCACAGTCTTTTTTTCTCTCTGCAGATGGTCTATTTGAAGAGTATCCTGATGCACCTTTTTTCTGGTGTGACTGTGTATTTCCCTCTGACACAAGGTTTCAAGGGGGAAATACCGTCAAAGACGTTTTGGGGTGATTTCTTTTTCCATCTTTGGAAAGCCTAACCAAATACATTTATTGTGGTAATCATTAAATGTCTGATATTTAAAAACAGATAGCAGGGCAGATTTGGGTAGATGGGAAGGCTGAGAATCAGGGCAGTCCAGCCATTCATTGTCTCATGTCATGTCTGGGCCTTGAAATCATAGCTTCAGCTCTTCATTCCAGCTCCTGGCTTCTCCAGTGGAATGCACTTTCACAGGAGGTTTTTTTGTTTTGCTTTTCCCATTTTTATAGGTCTGCTTTTAAACATGCAACTGAAAACCATGAGTTACCAAATCAGCTAGAGGTGTTCATCCACTAAGAAATTTTATAATACATCTATGTTATATTTTTCCCCCCAAATTTAGGTAATATCATCAATCTGGTAGAAGTTTGCTAATTCCTGGAATGGTCCTCTGTTGCTTTTCTTGCATGTATTACTAGGTCTCATGGTCTCAGGTCACTTTAAACAGGATGACTAGCCATCCTGGTTAACCAGAGACAAAGGAGGTAACCAGGATGCATTACTTTCAGTGCAAAAACCTGGACAATTCTGGGCAAACCTGGACAGCTGGTTACATTAGAAATGGTTTCAGTGAGCAAGAGTACCCAGGAAGCTTTGTCATTTTAAGATATCATGCCCCTTCCTTCCCCATGACAACAGATTCTCTTCTATTTCCATGTAAGCTTTTCCTGGGGAGAAGTCAGTCTGCCCAACATCCACTGGCTACTGCGTCCATATGCCAGATTCTTTTTTTTTTTTTTTTTTTTAATTTTTTTATTGTTATGTTAATCCCCATACATTACATCATTAGTTTTAGATATAGTGTTCCATGATTCATTGTTTGTGCATAACACCCAGTGCTCCATGCAGAACGTGCCCTCCTCAATACCCATCACCAGGCTAACCCATCCTCCCAACCCCCTCCCCTCTAGAACCCTCAGTTTGTTTTTCAGAGTCCATCGTCTCTCATGGTTCTTCTCCCCCTCCGATTTCCCCCCCTTCATTCTTCCCCTCCTGCTACATTCTTCTTCTTTTTTTCTTTCTTAACATATATTGCATTATTTGTTTCAGAGGTACAGATCTGAGATTCAACAGTCTTGCACAATTCACAGCGCTTACCAGAACACATACCCTCCCCAGTGTCCATCACCCAGTCACCCCATCCCTCCCACCCCACCCCCCACTCCAACAACCCTCAGTTTGTTTCCTGAGATTAAGAATTCCTCATATCAGTGAGGTCATATGATACATGTCTTTCTCTGTTTGACTTATTTCGCTCACATATGCCAGATTCTTGACATACTTTATTTTAGCATCTCTCTCCTATCTGTTGATGTTCAGCATGTGGGCTACAGAAGTCCCACCACTGGGACCTCCTTTTTCTAGAGCAGTGTGCAGTAAAAAATGAGGTTCCATGAGTACTGCAGTGAGAGATCCTTTCCCTTTTTCCCTTTTAAGGCCATCAAGGTGACCTCCAGCAGCGCTGGGTAGGAAAATACAGGGCTTCAGCTTCCCATGCTCAGACACAGCTGAGCACCTGGTTTAAGATCTGTATAATTTTGTTTAATTGTATTCAGTTGCTTGCTCAGTCTCTGATCACTTTCTAATGAGCTGTTATTTTCAGAGATAGTAGAAAAATCAGTTCAGGAAGAGAGGATGACGTGAAGAAGTGACTGGCAAAGAAGATGTGCTTTCTCTGAGGGAGGGCTGTGTCTGGGTATCTGGGGAGGGGCGTGCTGCATGATGTTGGAGGATATTAGAAAGTGCAAGCTTATGTTACGGGAGTTGAGCCTCCCTTACAAAGAGAGGCTAATATGTGGGGAAAGTCAGCAAAATGGACAGATGGCTAGGACTGTTCAGTCTTTGCAAAAGTCAGCAAAGTCATTTTTCTTTTTAAGACTTTAGTTTTTTAGAGCAGTTTTAGGTTCACAGCAAAATTAAGGGAAAGGTATAGAGATTTCTTATATTCCCCATCCCTACCGATATACAGCCTTCCCCATTATCAACCGCTGTCAACTCCACCAGAAGGTACATTTGTTACCAGTGATGACCCGGCACGGATATGTCATCATCACTCAAAGTCCATAGTTCACATCAAGTTCATTCTTGGTGTTGTGCATTCTGTGGGTTTGGACAAAAGGATAATGACTGGTGCCCACCATTATAGTATCACACCGAGTAGTTTCATTGCCTTAAAAGTCCTCTGTACTCCCTCTTCTCAGCCTTCTACACCTACTCCAAATGCTGGCAGCTACTGATCTTTTTACTGTTCCATAGTTTTGTCTTTTCCAGAATGCCATGTAAATTGGAATTATACAGTATGGAGACTTCTCATTGGCTTCTTTTGCTTAGTGATATGTGTGTAAGCTTCCTTCATGTCTTTTCCTACCTTGATGGTTATTTCTTGTTAGAGCTGAATCCTATCCCCTTGTCTGGTGTACTAGTTTATTTCTCCGTTCACCACTGAAGGACATCTCGTTTGCTTCCAAGTTTTTGGCAATTATGATTGAAGTCACTTTTAAATAATGAAAAAAATATGTGAATTGAAATATTAAAAGTGAGCTATGCCTGGATGTTATAAAACTTGAAGTATACACAAAGGGCCTCCAAATCCAAGCTCCCTTCATGCTATTGCCGCTGGTTCTGTTTTCCCCTAAGCAATATCAGTAATTCCCTGTACATGCCTTCCCATCTCCCAAAACAGAAGCAACTACTTTGTCTACTTGCTTCTGTCATTATTATGTTTCACGAAAGAATATCATCATTGTTGGGGGATTTGGATATGAGCTAATCTTGAAACCAAAAAACAAATGAGAGAAAGGGAGAGAGAAAAGAAAACCGTCTCACTGTGACAAAACTTCACAACCCCCCTATTTTATTAAGATGTAAACCATTTGAAGAAAAGCCAGAGGAAAATAGAGGAAATGAGGTGTCGTTCCACCAAACAAAAGCAGGAAGGTGACCATATACATTGTCTCAAATGGCAGCCCAGAAAGCAGTGATCGATCACTGTGGAAACAGAGTTAGCAGAAACAGACTTAAATGAAAACAAGGCTGTTTATATTCTTCCTAAGAGACACTGCCTGTGAGGAATGGTGAAACAACATGTATTCAAAATATGCACCTGAAGACATTCTTGTCGGTTATATTTTCAAAGGATTTATGTTCCCCTGAAGAGGTTCGTTGCATGTGGGATATGTTGCCATCAGGGGGCACTGGGTGTGTGCACATTTAGTCTGAATGACAGGGTTTCCATTGTAGATTGGTTACCACCATTAGCTCAGGTCAGTGGACAGATGTGGGAATAGAGGTGACACCACCCAGGCTCTGGCCCAGCTCCTCATCAATCCAAAGGCTAAGCCCTTAATGTTCACTGACTCATGACCCCTAGCGTGATCCCCATAAATAAAGAGGACTTAGTATAATATTAACAGTGGATTGACTGAAAACATCCATGCCTTCATCTGGTTCAGTGTGGGTAGACGTCAGTGTCAAAGTGGTTGTGGATATTTGCGGGAACATGGGGCCAAGAATCTGGAGCTGGCCAGGAATTTCTAGATAATGTCTCCCAAATCCCCACCCAGTGCAGGAGTCTCCCCAAGGGCTATTTACCTACCTGACTGCTTGTCTTCTAGTCATACTCCGAGATCTTCTAGGCAAATCTTACTTCACAGGGAGCTCATTCCATTGAGTGACAGAAGGTCCTTCCTTGTACTGAGGCAACATGGGAGGATTCCCTGTGAATTCTGCCACTCGACTCTGACATCTTCTCATCTTACTGTTCTAAGAGCAGTGGTGGGTGCCAGTTGTTGAGTTTAAAACACAGAAAATTTTGAAAGCACGAAAGACCTTAATAAGTAGTCAACAAAGTACTTAAATACCGTTGTGCTGTTCCATTTCAATAGATATTGTAATGACTTTTGTATGACTTGTGTGTCCTGAATCATATTTTATCCTTGCAGATTTTTGTCTGTTATGTAAATGAGACCATCAGACCCCAGAACTACAACATGAACTTCTAATGAGTTGTTTCTACACACATGGGGGAAACTCATTATTTCCTTTCTACTTCCTACTGATGCCCACAAAGAAAGAGGTATCAACTTACAATGCCATCTACACTTTATTGCAAAGTGGGAAAAAAAAGACAATTTCAGTGGTGAATTATTTATATGTATATATATATATATATATATATATATATATATATATATATATATACATACACAGGCACATACTCATTCTGTTAGCAATGAACTAATTTGTCAAATGTGTCACAGGAGAGATAAGGAAAAATAATAACTAAAAACAATCTTTTAGTATGATTTCCCAAAACTGGTAGTTCAAGCAATTCCAATTTGTTTTGGCTGTGTCAGGTAGACAGTAATTTTCTCTTCTTGACCGTATGCTGATATCCAAGAGACAAGAAAGGGTAACAAATTGCTTGTTGTTGCCTTTATGTCAAAGAAAATGAGACCCATTCTAATATTTGATTTGCCTTAATTGATTGGCAGAAAGAGAAATAAAGAGGGAGGCTCCTTACAATACACAGTGTATGTTCCCACTGGGAAAAACCCCCCATAGAGACAGGGTCACACTGGGAATCCTCAAAATGGCTGCTGGGGAAGTCTGAAACTGGGTCCCTTTTATATTCAGGGCCCCGAAAGAGCTGAAGAGGACATCAGGAGACGTTGCTAAGCACTGAGCAGATGGTGCTCTGTAGGTGAAATCCCCAGGCTCACGTCTGCTCAGAGAACAGCCCACATTCAACTGTCATCCACCACTGCTCTTAGAACATCACTTGCAGGAATCACATTGCCAGGAATTCGTGGTCAGATAGTGCATTATTCTCACCGGAAAGGAGGAGCACTTGGGTGGTTGTCTGGAATACAGCTTCCCTTACTGTGAGGTGACCTGAACTGCCTGGGTGGGTGGGGAACTTGGTGCTTCTAAAGTGAAAAGTTGCTGGGTGCCTGGGTCTTGGCAAACCTCAGGCTGAGCTGTGGACATCTTTGAAACATTGGTTTTTCAAAGTGCATAATAGGAACCTAGAGAACTCTAGCAATGCAGATGCCTAGATTTCTCCCACCACACACCACACACATGCACACACGTGTACACACATGCATGTGCACACGCACGCACAGAATCAGAGAGTCTTAGGAACAGACTAGGAATATGGATTCAGGCTCCCCGATGAAACTTCCAAACTCTGCCCTTGATCTTGTCTGCTGGTTAGGACTTGATTTCTTTTTTCTTATGTCATGTCATTGACCATTTAAACACTAAAGTCACATATATATTTATGCACATTTATATAAATACACATATATCTTTTTAAAAGATGCACATGGGATTTGGGGAGCTTATAAGCAGTGGGATAGCTCTACCTGCTTTTTAAAAATATAATCAGGGGCACCTGGGTGGCTTAGTCGTTAAGCCTCTGCCTTCGACTCAGGTCATGATCTCAGGGTTCTAGGATCGAGCCCCGCATCAGGCTCCCTGCTCCGTGGGAAGCCTGCTTCTCCCTGTCCCACTCCCCCTGCTTCTCCCTGTCCCACTCCTCTCTTGCTGTGTCTCTCTCTGTCAAATAAATAAATAAAATCTTTAAAAAATATATAACCGAAAACATCTGCAATCCATTTATTCACATGGTTGCCATTACTGTCTGAGTAAGTCATTTCTTCCCACTCATAATCCCGTGCTGTCTAGTTCTCCCAATGCTGTATTTTTTTTCCTTTTTCTTGTTAATGGTTGTTTTTTATTATTATGTTATGTTAATCACCATACATTACATCATTAGTTTTTGATGTAGTATTCCATGATTCATTGTTGGCATATAACACCTAGTGCTCCATGCAGAACGTGCCCTCTTTAATACCTATTACCAGGCTAACCCATCCTCCCACCCCCCTCACCTCTAGAACCCTCAGTTTGTTTTTCAGAGTCCATCATGTCTCATGATTCATCTCCCCTTTTGATATCCCCCCACTTCATTCTTCCCCACCTGATATCTTCTTCTTCTTCTTTTTTTTTTTTTTAACATATAATGTATTATTTGTTTCAGAGGTACAGATCTGCGATTCAACAGTCTTGCACAATTCACAGTGCTCACCATAGCACATACCCTCCCCAATGTCTATCACCCAGCCACCCCATCCCTTCCACCCCCCCACCACTCCAGCAACACTTAGTTTGTTTCCTGAGATTAAGAATTCCTCATATCAGTGAGGTCATATGATACATGTCTTTCTCTGATTGACTTATTTCGCTCAGCATAACACTCTCCAGTTCTATCCACGTCATTGCAAATGGCAAAATTTCATTCCTTTTGATGGCTGCATAATATTCCATTGTGTATATATATATATATATATATATATATATATATATATACACCACATCTTCTTTATCCATTCATCTGTTGATGGACATCTTGGCTCTTTCCACAGTTTGGCTATTGTGGACATTGCTGCTATAAACGTCTGGGTGCACGTACCCCTTCGGATCCCTACATTTGTATCTTTGGGGTAAATACCCAGTAGTGCAACTGCTGGATTGTATGGTAGCTCTAGTTAATGGTTGGTTTTAAAATATATTTTTCTGTTAATAGATTTTCTTAATTCCTAAAAGAAATGGAACACAATGTAACATTTGTTGTCTCTCTCTCTCTCTCTTTTTTTTTTCCTCCCACAGTAGAGAGACACTCAGCTTGGTCATCTCCATTAGGGTATGGTCTTACTCATTTAGGTATTTATGATAAACCTCGAATTCTAAACATGACTTTTGACTCTAGATCTCCTGATGTTCTGTTTAACTTGGGAAAGTATGGATTCACTCTTACAAATTCACAAGATTGTGGACCCTGTGAGACATGCAAAATAGGACAGGATGTTTCTCTCGGTTTCTTATTCTGCTTATAATCATTTGTCTACACTTGTACTGTCCTTAACTAGGTGGTTTTATTCTGCAAATATTCCCATCAGGCATTTGTGACTTTGCTTAATTGCATCTCTTTACATTTTAAGGCTTTCCATTTTAAACTTTTTCTTACAAGTTTACCTTAAAAAAGAAAGCCTATTTTCTGGAGTGACATAGGACAGGTTGTCAGGGGACAATATGGCTGTCCTTTAATCGGGCACTGTTTTATGTACATAATAAAAATGATTTCTGCCTGCTTATCAGATCTAGATATGGGCTCATAAATTCACTTCATTCTGGCGTCCCTAGTGAAGGACATTTCTCCATGTGTTGCCAAGAACAATCAAGGTTTAAAATCATTTTCAGAGGTGATAAAATCACCAGGATGGTTTGTGGAAAGGGATGGAAACTTGATAAAAAGTAGCATGAAGTGCCTCACAATATAGAGCGAGAAAGACCAGCTCTATTAGAATGTAGCTATGCCATGTTCCAATATTCATTTTTATCTAGATTAAGTTACAAAGAGAACCATCAGTGTTTCTGTCTTGTGTTAAGGGAGGTCTGCCTGGTGGGACCTGGACCACTTGGTCATCAGCTGGCGGCCTGGCTTCTCTGTGCTTGCAAACACAGTCACCATCTCATGCTGCACCTTGCCCTACTGGGTGGGAGTGGGGACTTTCTCAATGTAATTAACTTACATCATTTTAGTGACAACTGAGAAAGTTACAAGCCGGTGATGACATCATTTCTTTATTGATAGAAATGTATGATGGAAAGTTTCTGGGGCTGAAGAAAGGGATGGACATTCATTTATCTAATGATCCTTGGATACTAGTCATTTAGGGAGACTCATGTCATCTGTACAAAGACAAAAGATTTTTTTTTAAACATTGTCCTTGGGTATATGCCCCAAAGCACATATGTTAAATGCAGCTATAAATCAAAATACTATCAGATCACAAAGCAAGCAGGTATTCCTAATATTTGCAGTCAAAGTGTATGGATCCATGGTGGATCTTTCTGATATGTTCTAGTGAAATGTCCATGTGTGTATAGTCTCATGTCCTGAATGTTATATCGTCATTAACATCAAACATATCTCTTTCCTTAAAGGTTGTGATTCTATATAGTGATCTTGATTTGGAGGTAGAAAAACTAAATGTTTTTGGAGCAAATATTATATATCACTTTTTGTTCTACCTTCTTTTTTTTTTTCTTAATGACAGAAATGTTTCTTCAGTATCTAACAGTATTATCCAATTGGTACCTTTTTCATCCAACTAATAAATTTTCTACTATCAGGACAAAAGTTAGTTTAAGATTTGTCAAAGTGTCCCACATTCACATTTAGAATAATCATTTTATATAAGAAAGTTAAATTAATATTTTATCTTCTGTAACTCGGTAAAATATTTCGGGGGTTGATGATCACATTTTCATTCTGATTCTTATTTTGTTATCAGTAAAAGTATTAGTGCAACCGAATCTTGATTTTAAGCAGATTTCAGGAGCCAATTAAATATGACCTTCAGTAACTCAGTCCTGTATAGGTGATGTGTGATAGGTCTCTGGTAGTGGAAAGGGTTACTTTTGATCTTTGGGTTTTATCATCAAAACATTTTTCTATTCATCTGCAAAATATCTGCTTGAGCAAAGTTCTGTGTGTTTTCAGCACTCAAGATCATGTGCACTTTTATCTTTGTGGGGTTCCCTGAGCAGATGGAGTGTTACCTGCATTCCAGCTTTGGCTTTCTCATGTAGAGGCCCTACTGAACTAGTGACTCAAGCTAATAGCCTGTCTGAAAAATGGAGACAGCAAGGCCTGAATATTTAATTTTAAAATCTACATGTCAATAATTTATAGTGTTTTAGAATGTAAGGTATTTATCATTTCATTCACTCATTAATGGATTCATTAATGGATTTGTTGATTCATTCATATGTCAACCATTTATTGAATGCCTTCTGTGTGCTAGGATCTGGGCTTGCTTCTAGGTACTAAAAAACAAATGAGATGTCTGTGAAGAGTTTCGAGTATTATGGAGGGAACTGGGAAGTAAATCATAATCCCAACACAATGTGTTGAGTGATAAATTTCATTACAATGTGTCAGAAGTTATAGAAAAGCTGTGATATCATGGGGGTAGGGAAATCATGCTTGGTATCCTACAGAAGTTTACTAAAATGCATTTCATACCTCACATATAGTTGGGTCTGCCATCTTCTAAGAACACCTAAAAATAGGAATAACTTGTGTAATTTTTAAAAACATGATTCAGTGGAATACAGCCTATGAGGAGAGTACATAGGTGAGTAGAATAACCATCTCTGTATAATTTTCTGAATGGGGATTACCACTCACATTCTTAATAGCATATTCAGCACACAATGGAATCCCAGTTACCACTGGTCAAATGACTCAAAATTGGTCCGATTTCTCCAGAGTTGCCCACATGGTGAGCTACTCAAGGGGCCTGAGTGGCTGGGATCACACAGCAACATCCCCCAGGGAACTGACCAGGAGCAAAATTTCCTGCAGCCAGCGACAGACATTTCCAAGGTGCATTAAACCACCTTGTTTTCACTTGTATAAGAGTGATACCTACCTTGAGTCTTTCCCCTAAATAAGACTTCACCAGAAAAGGGTCTAGTTTTGTTTGGCTTGCTGTTCTGGTCTAGAACTTCTTAAGTTAGTTCAATACAACAATTTGAAGTATCATAAAAAACCAAACCAACAATCAAATTAAGAAACACAACCACAAACTTAACCTCTATAGATGTGAAGATGCAAGCACCCTACTGTGGGCTTTGGGATTTTTTAGTTTTCTCTCGGCTTGACTCTCTCACCCAGACAAGTCAGGTCACCCCTTATGATTCAGTTTTATCATATGTTAAATGAGGAAATTGAACTAAGTCATCTTGTGGGAAACTTCCATTTCCAAGTCATGTTTTAGTAATTCTCTGTCTCTGCCTTATAATGGTAAAAAGAAATAACTCATAAGAAAAAAAAAATTACAGGTGGAGCTGGATTTGAAAATTGCAAAAAAAATAAATGGGCAGAAGACATGAACAGACACTTCTCAAAAGAAGACATACAAATGGCTAACAGACACATGAAAAAATGTTCATCATCATTAGCCATCAGGGAAATTCAAATCAAAATCACATTGAGATACCACCTTACACCAGTTAGAATGGCAAAAATTGAGAAAGCAAGAAACACAAATGTTGGAGAGGCTGTGGAGAAAGGGGAACCCTCTTACACTGTTGGTGGGAATGCAAGCTGGCGCAGCCACTCTGGAAAACAATGTGGAGATTCTTCAAAAAATTAAAAATAGAGCTACCCTATGACCCAGCAATTGCACTACTGGGTATTTAACCCAAAGACACAGATGTAGTGAAAAGAAGGGCCATATGCACCCCAATGTTCATAGCAGCAATGTCCGCAATAGCCAAACTGTGGAAAGAGCCAAGATGCCCTTCAACAGACGAATGGATAAAGAAGATGTGGTCCATATATACAATGGAATATTACTCAGCCATCAGAAAGAATGAATAGCCAACATTTACATCAACATGGATGGGACTGGAGGAGATGATGCTAAGTGAATAAGTCAAGCAGTGAAAGTCAATTATCATATGGTTTCACTTATTTGTGGAACATAAGGAATAGCATGGAGGACATTGGGAGAAGGAAGGGAAAAATGAAGGGGGGGGATTTGGAGGGAGAGATGAACCATGAGAGACTATGGACTCTGAGAAACAAACTGAGGGTTCTAGAGGGGAGGGGGTGGGGAGATGGGTTAGCCCGGTGATGGGTATTAAGGAGGGCATGTACTGCATGGAGCACTGGTGTTATATGCAAACAATGAATCATGGAACACTATATCAAAAATTAATGATGTACTGTATGGTGACTAACATAACATAATAAAATAAAATTTAAAAAAAAGGAATTGTTGGCATGTGTGTACAGTCTATGTTTGGATGCACGAATGTGTGTTGTCTTGAGAATTAAGAGTGAGAAGTGTTTTGATATGTTACCACAAGTCTTGCTTGAGAGAGAAGGGACTGGTCAGAGAAGAGGTGATTATGGGTTTGGTTTAATAATCTCAAAAATATATCTTATTTGTTTATAAAATGTTAAGAAAAGAAATATCTGCATGTCCCTGTGTTAAGTGTTATAACGCAGGAGCTCCCTGCTCATTCAGCACCGGAGGCCCTTTCACACAGAATGATCTCGCAGGAGCCCTGGTGGACTGGCTTATCCTTCCACGTGAAATGCTGATTCAGATGAGATGCTGTTATTTGTGCGGGTCTCTGGAATTCACTGGAAATTCTCAGAAGGGAGGAGTTGTTTGCAGACAGTGCATATGCCCTTTCTGAGGTATAAAAAGATAAGTCCCCCAGTACTTCTAATAAAAATGCTACACAAATGTAGCCAACAAAAACCCTTGATGGAGTGTTGTTGTTGTTGTTGTTAAGCTATATGTATTTTCTTTTTTTTTAGTTTTTTTTTTTTTTTTTTTAATATTCAGCTGGCCAGCATATAGTACATCATTAGTTTTTGATGTAGAGTTCGATGATTCAGGGTTTTAAAATCGGGAAAGAAATGTTGGGATGTGTGCTCTTTCTTCTCGAATTTTTAAGGTCCACCAATAGACACTGTTCCTAAGAAGGTTTGTCCTTTAATCCTAACTGACGGTTACACGATTTCTGTCTTAGAATTAAGCACAGATGGTTTTGAGCAGTAATCAGATAAAGAACGATACAGTTTAGGGATGGTTCAATTTCCGGTTTAGATTTGCATCCTAATCCTAGACTAAAAAAATTAGAAAACTGTTTCCAGATGATCTGTAATGTTCTTTCGCAACATTCGCTTCAGAAGTCCTTAAGCATGGGAAATGATGCCCGTTACAATGTTGGGTGAAGAGAAAGAACACTAATAGGATCACAGTCTCGAAACTGTGTGGCTTAAATCATCACGAAATTAGTTCACGGAGGTAGATAAAAATGTGAAGATGCATCCGGGTCCGCAAGTGCCATTTCCTCCAGATAAGAAAGCTGGAGAGAGTTTTCCCCGCAAATCTGGTCAGCCAGAATAGATTTAAATGCGGTTTCAGTTCTGGCTTCCATGGCTAGCTGAGCAGTTGACCTTGGGCCGCAGGGTGCAGGCGGGACTGCTGAGATTGACTATCAGGTTGTGGAGGAAGATAGAAATACTTCTAACACAGAGGACGGCAGGACAAGGTGGCGGGTTCTTGGTGTAGCCCGCGCTGGGAGCAATGGGGAGATACGTGTAGGTTCCTCGGTGACCTGTCGCTTCACAGAGATGGGAGTTTCTGGTTGAATCGGAGTTGAGAAATGCAGTGCGCGGAAGCCCACCCAACCCGATTCTGATCACAGATCTGAGGATGGGATGGATCCGGGGGATGTGGGGGTGGGCGCTGTGATTTTTCTGTCTTGCTCACTTTGGAACTTTCACTTTCTGTTTTGGCTGTTTTTCTTTACACTTTTGGAGCCCTGATGCCAAGGACAGGGTGGTGACAGCACACCCCTAGAGCTGTGTCTGCTGGTCCTCGTCTGTTCAGCTTTGCTTCTCAAATCCTACAAGAAGAATCATCCTTTAGAACCTGACTGAGATCAGCTGGCGCAGTGCAGTTTTCACATGCAGAGAAGAAACAGATGTGGCCTGCTCAGCTCTTGCACACACAGATCATGCTTGTACATCATGGACTCTGCTGGGGTTATTGGGGATCTATGATATAGGGAGATGGAGCTTTCCTGACCCCACAATTTAATTTTGTATTCAAAATATTCAAAGAGGTTAAAGTTTTTTTGTTTTTTTTTTAAGATTTTATTATTTGAGAGAGAGAGAGAGAGCATGAGCAAGGTGGAGAGGCAGAGAGAGAGGGAGAAGCAGACTCCCTGCTGAGCAGGGAGCCTGATGTGGGGCTCGATCCCAGGACCCTAAGATCATGACCTGAGTTGAAGGCAGACGCTTAACCAACTGAGCCACCCAGGCGCCCCTAGAGGTTACAGTTTTGATCTGAGTGCATTTATTCTAAGAATTTAGCTTTAACATTTATCAGAACTTAGCTTGGGCCTACCTTGTATGCCTGACAAAATTCCCTGGGAAGTCTCAAAATTCTTTGAGTTAAAAGAGCAGGAGGGATTTCCTACATGCTGGTTGTGGTAGGCAGAATTTTTTTTCTACCCAAAATGGTTTATTTATTTTTTGTTGTTTGTTTTTGTTTTATTTTTTCAGCTAGCCGGCATATAGTACATCGTAAGTTTTTGTCGTAGCGTTCAACGATTCATTAGTTGCATGTAGGCAGAATTCTTGATGATCTCCAAAGACCCTTGCCCTTGTATAATTTCCTCCCATTGAGAATTGAGAAACCTGCGAGGGATGATGTTATATTCTATGGCAAAAGGGATTTTATTGATGTGATTAAGGTCCCAAATAAGCTGACCTCAAGATAGGGAGATTACCAGGGTGGGCCTGACCTAAACACATGATCCCTTTAAATCTGAGTCAGAGGTCAGAGCATGAGAAGAAATTGAAGGGAGGAGGACATGTGACAAGGGATGGGAGCAACCTAGAAGAGCTAGAATGGCCTCCAGGGGGCAGCCAGCAAGAAAATAGGGGTCTGTCCCAAAACCAGTGGGGACTGAATTCTGAAAACAAGAATGAACTTGGGAGTAGATTTTTTCCCCAGAGCCTCCTGATGAGAACCCTACCTGGTTGACACCTTGATTCCAGGCTTGTGATGTCCTGAGCAGACAGTGCAGCCTTGCCCCAGAGAGCATCTCATGTACAGAACTGTGAACTAATAAATCATCATTTTTTTAAGCTGCTGAGCACGAGGGGGTTTGTCTGCCACGATAGAAAACTAATACACAGGCACAACTGTCGTCAGTAGGACCATTTCATTTCTTGATTAAAGATTTCAGCTCTGACCCACCCTCTCTACTCTGTGTGCTGATCCCAAGGCTGGGATTTTGCAAATCCAGCTTCTCCTTCACCAGCTCTGCCTCCTGGGTCTGCCACTGGGGACCCCTGCATGTCTGGAGGCTGACAGAGAGGGGAGGGCGAGTTCCCAGCTATTGACTCCTGTTGGTCTCAGTAGCATCTGAACTTGACCCAGCAGTGGCAGTGGCCTCCTGGAGCCATGTTCAGTTTCTGTTTGCGGCGTTATCATTTCTGCACCTGCAAAATCAGCCTTACGGCACCCCCTCCGAGACGCAAATGCCAGCGAATAGCATCCTCTACTTCCAGGTCCGAATGTACAAGGTCCCTCTTCTGAGCTCCTGAGGTTCAAGCATCTGCCAGCCACCAAGATGTCACCTCATACATCCCTTGGAGGCTGGAGTCCAGCTCTATGGGCCATTTCCCCAAGCCGCCAGGTTCCAGCAACTCCACTTCTGTTCTCTCTGTTCGCTTCTGTTCTCTCAGCCCTGAAGCCACCAACTCCCTGAAGCTGCAGGGCCTCCCCTGTGCCCTTCTGCTCTCGAGTACCTGGTTAACAATTCATTTTGTTCAGTTCTTCCTATAGGTAACAGAAGGGGTTCTTGTCCTGACTTGGCCCTGACTGATACACTCTTTTCTTGAGCCTACGTGGGGTGGACAGGAAGCAGCGGCACAGAACCTCAGGGTGACCACACAGCTCCCTTTGGAAGAGAGGGGCTTTGACACTTCTGGATCTCACTCCCTCAGCTGCCACCCCGGTGCAGCATGTTTTCATCGGCTGATGACAAATGCAGCAGTCCCAGAGAAGGGGGAGTGGGCAGGTGTTTGGGGGTGAGCAGTCTACAAGCAAACCCGTATATGGTAGTAAGAGAACAACCTATGTATTGTGAGCCCAAGGAGCACATCCTTCTCCAAGTCAGCTGACTTCCATGTCTACAAGCAAACCCGTATATGGTAGTAAGAGAACAACCTATGTATTGTGAGCCCAAGGAGCATATCCTTCTCCAAGTCAGCTGACTTCCATTTCACCTTGAGTGACTGGCCCTTCTGTTAAAGGATGAGTATCTTTGTTTGCTTGTTTTTTTTTTTTTATTAAAGATTTTATTTATTTGAGAGAGAGAGAGAGAGAGCACATGAGCAGGAGGGGGAGGGGCAGAGGGAGAAGCAGGCTCCCTGCTGAGCAGGGATTCCTGATGCGGGACTCAATCCCAGGAAGCTGAGATCATGACCTAAGCCGAAGGCAGACGCTTTACTGATGAGCCACCCAGGCCCCCCATGGATGAATATCTTTGGAAACATCCTCTCTTTCAGAAGTGTAGACTCTGATGAACACTCTATGGTAGTCCTGATTTAGGGACAGCTTCAGCTCTTTCCCCTCTCATCTATGAAACCCTGAGTGAGAAATCTGAGGTCTGGGTGATTGTGGGGGTTGGCAGAGCATCAGGCTGCCGCAGAACCCTGACCACCCACCACAGCCCGTCTGCCATCCGTCACCTCGCATGACCCTTTCTCGTGAACCTCAGGCCCCAGACCTGCTGGCCTAGAAGGACCCTCCCAGCGCATTTGTGAGGTCTGGCTGCAGCGGCCATGCATCTTGGCAACTAGTACTCTGCAAAAATGCTCCCCAAAGAGAGTGATATATTTGTTGGGAAGGTCTCCTCCAATGGGAAGAAGAGGGCAGTCTAACAGGGGGTAGAAAGGGTCCGTTGTTACTTAGCAGGAATCTTTATGAAAAAGCAATTTTTACATGCAAAGGGATTTACAAGGCTGTGGAAAATTTTATTAAACTCTCAGTAAAATATTTTTAACCCAGTGGACGAGAGGTAGAAGTCACGGGCAGGGCAGCTCTGAGAAAGGGTATGGAGTTAAGTTGAGTGTCAAGCCTGGGCCTCCAATTTGGCCTGAAGTGGTGGTCCAAATGCTCAGTTAGCAGCTGGTTGGTAGTGGACATTTCCTGTGAACAGGGCCGGGACTCCAACGGGGTTGTGTTCACAAGTCAGCGAGATGAAGAACAAAGGACCAAGCCCAGTGCTCCATACTTCATAGATATCCCATAAAGCCAGGCTCTTTACTTCACTTCTCATCAATTGATCCACTTCAATATTTGGTTCGTTAACTTGCGTGTGTGTCAGACATGGCGAGTACCATCAAGTCTTGACTTAGCAGGCACCTTTGTCGGCGTGGGGGTCAGTCCCTGTCTGTAGTGCCTTGTGCAACACACCTCCAAGTGCTTTGTCTCCTTTCCCCCACGTCAGCCCACACTTGTCACCAGAGGTGTGGCTGGGGGTGCAAAACCTCAGTCTGACAGATATAATGGTCCCTTTGTTAAATAAGGAGGAACGTCCAGATGACTTATCCCCACATTTCACACCTTATCTATGATGGGGCGGGGCTGGAAGCTGGGTCTTTCCCTCCCAGGGGTGAGCCCTCTCACACTGCCACCCACCTCAGTCCTCTCAGAATAAGCACATGACTGGATTGACTCGGCACCACAAGTAAACATTGCGGAGAGCTTTATTATTATTATTTTTATTTTTTTTTTGCAGGATTTATTTTTTTATTAATTTTAGTTTTTATTTATTTTTTTAAATTTTATTGTTATGTTAATCCCCATACATTACATCATTAGTTTTAGATGTAGTGTTCCATGATTCATTGTTTGTGTATAACACCCAGTGCTCCATGCAGAAGGTGCCCTCTTTAATACCCATCACCAGGCTAACCCATCCTCCCACCCCCCTCCCCTCTAGAACCCTCAGTTTGTTTTTCAGAGTCCATCGTCTCTCACAGTTCGTCTCCCCCTCCGATTTCCCCCCCTTCATTCTTTCCCTCCTGCTATCTTCTTCTTCTTCTTTTTTTTTTTTTCTTAACATACATTGCATTATTTGTTTCAGAGGTACAGATCTGAGATTCAACAGTCTTGCACAATGCACAGCGCTCACTGTAGCACATACCCTCCCCACTGTCTTATCACCCAGTCACCCC
>NW_022589771.1:4027423-4053648 GCF_004348235.1 Phoca vitulina | reverse complement strand
CCAGCAACCCTCAGTTTGTTTCCTGAGATTAAGAATTCCTCATATCAATGAGGTCATATGATACATGTCTTTCTCTGATTGACTTATTTCGCTCAGCATAATACCCTCCAGTTCCATCCACGTCGTTGCAAATGGCAAGATCTCATTCCTTTTGATGGCTGCATAATATTCCATTGTATATATATACCACATCTTCTTTATCCATTCATCTGTCGATGGACATCTTGGCTCTTTCCACAGTTTGGCTATTGTGGACATTGCTGCTATAAACATCGGGGTGCATGTACCCCTTCGGATCCTTACATTTGTATCTTTGGGGTAAATACCCAGTAGTGCAATTGCTGGATCGCATGGTAGCTCTATTTTCAACTTTTTGAGGAACCTCCATACTGTCCTCCAGAGTGGCTGCACGTGGAGAGCTTTATTTGATTTAGAGAGACAGTCCTATCAGGACCACCCTTATCCTTCTTCATGGCTGAGAATGCGTCAGCCCAGCTTCACAACCGTGGGTGCATTTTGTAATCTCCAAGTAGGGGACCGAAGAACCTGCTGGAATTTTCTAGAATGCACACTTAATACCTTGACCTATTTGGAGCTCAGTCAATCCCTTAGGAATGTTCTGCCAAGTGTGGTTTTGTTAAAAATTGAGTTTATGCCTTGATTCATCTTTAATTTGTTGGTGTGTATTTTCTCAAAACAAGAAGATAAAAGTAGTTCTTTCTGTTTTGCCTTATTTCAACTCTTAGATGGCTTTTGGAAAATGCATTTGATCTTTAACTCTCTGGAAAACTTTCAGATAAAATTTCAATGTGTACTGCTCTTGACATGTTAATTTATCTTGTAAAAGACAATTACATATCCCAAAGTTGTGCCTATTAAATGGTACTTTGGAAGAAAGGACTAATTTGATGATCGCTGTATAGGAAGTGAAGGATCCCTGACCTTATCCTTTCAAATCCTCTTCATTCGACTCAGTAAATTGAGAAAGGATTTTAAGAGAAGGACCTCCTTTTGGCATCAGAATTAAATGACTGCCCTAATGAAATTGGAAATGGTTGCAGGAGATAGCTCCTGCTGCAGAGCTCTCTCCCTGGTAATACAGAAGAGGAAATAAAAATTTAATACGTATATTAATATATATTATAAATATTATATATTTTTACATAAGCTGTATTATATTCTACTAGTTTATTTTATATATATGTATATATATACACATACATATATATATACACATACACACACATTCTACTAGTTGTTTTTTTTTTTTTTTCAATTGGAAATTAATTACCCCAGGATTCTAAATTGCTCATGGCTCATTACCAGTCACCTACAATCTTGCAGCAGAGCAGGAAATCAGACGCAGGCGCTTTAAGCCAAGCTGGTTTGGCATTTACTTACTTAGTTAAAGATCATCACCAAGCAGAACCCCCTTGGGAAGAGTCGCTGGCTCATTGGGCCCCATGGGGAGGGCGGTAATTAAACTCTGAAGGCAGCACTGATGTTCAGCTAAAAGCTTGTCTTTAAATAGTAATACACTTGCGTTGTAAAGTGGTAGGCCCTCGGGTGGCTGTTGACACAGTGTGAGGAGTTGGCACTTTTTTATATAAAAGCCAAATTGAAGAAACTGTTATGAGCTCATCTGCATAAAGCAATATGATTCTGCCTGAGGGTGCAGGCAACGGGGAGTGATTAGCCAACCGGCTCTCTGCCTGTTCCTCCACGGCTCTGCTGGCGTGTCACTTGTCACTAAAAAATTGGAGACACCATATGCCAGGCTGCCTCTGCCGGGCGCCCCTTCTGACGACACGCCGAGGAATTCCTCCTCAGCTCCGGGCACTGCGGGAGCCCCTTGCAAAGTCTGCAGAGGGAATGCATGCTCTTGCCACCTCCTCCTTCCCTCCCTGCCTTTCCCGAGGACGTCCCATTGTTCCGGGGACTGTGGCAGGGACCTCGGGAGTTTGCTTAACTGATCTGATGCCCATTTGCTCCCAAAACTTGCCAGGCTCCCTGTGCCCCTGAGGGTGGCAGCATTGGGATCGGGGTCCCCTGTGACCCTTGGAAGCAGGATTCCAGTGGTTTCTTTGTAGCTGTGCAGGACGTTTCAGGAGAGCGTCCTTTCTCCTTCCCAGACTGTTTTTCTTTAAAACATATTTTGTGCTCTGGCTCTCAATTTTCTGTGCTCTATTAATTATGCAAACCTCTTTTGCTTCAATGTGTAAATAGTGCATTAAAATTTTAACCTTGAGGAGAATGGTTTTTATGCGGCCTGACAGCTGAATCCCAGGGCTTTGAAAAGGAGATGAGTGCATTTGGCTTTTGAGGAATTCCCTTTGAGGTCCCTCCAGGTGATAGGTTTGGGTGCAGGGTGGCTTCTGGGCTTGATTTGAGTTTGGAGTTTGAGCTGCCTTTTCATGTTCCCTTCTGTCACCAGATCAAGACCTTCCTAGCAGCGGGTGCTTGAGAAGGGAAAGGGAGCTGCAGGGAGGGTGCGTGCAGCCCCGGGGATGCAAGAGATGTCAGGAGCCGCCTTCTTGCCCAGCTGACCCTTCACTCCAGGGACAGTGATGTCATGTCGTCCTGGGGGTGGGTGGGGGTCCTCCCAGAGCGGATGGTAAGATTCCTCCCTGACCAAGAGCTGGCTGCATTTGGGCAACATTTTGGTGGTTTTGCTTGGTCTTTTGGAAGATTGTGGAAGGGGCTGTGTTAGGCCTCAAGAAGAAATGTTCACCAGTGATCCCTCTCCCCCATAACTAGGTGTCAGCCTTCTTAAAATATCCTCCAGACCCCACCCCAGCCCCAGCCACCAGAGCAAAGCCACCCACTCACTAGTGTTCTTCCGAAAAGGTACTTTGGGGGAGTATAAGATGTGACTTTCCTTAGAGAGATTCACACTTGTCTTTTCTCCAGATGGGTTTTGGGGTGAGGCTGACAGTGACGTGATCCCAATAAATATTACACGAGTCACAAATGCAACACCAGGAAATGTCGTCTATAGACTTTAAAAAAATTAAATTTATCTTGTAAGTGAATAGGCTGCATCTCAAAGGAATAAAATTAACGTACACACCAAAGGCCAATTTGAGGCCCGTGAATAGATTGGGGAAGGGGATCCCATTTATTTACTGTCCTCCCTGTGCCAGGAGCTGTGCTCATGAGGACCAGGCCCTGTGGTGTAGGTGTTATCCATCCCATTATCTGCATGTGCAAACTGAGGCCCAAAGAAGTCTCAGCGACCTGCCCAAGGTCAAGAGGCTGGGAGGTGGCTGTCATTCAAATCCAGATCTGTCCCACCCCAAGCCTGCAGTCCCTTGGCCATATTCCATTTTGCTTCTGGCCAGAGGTTGCCCAGTGTGCTCGTGGTGATGTTGCTAACTTGTCCAGGGCCCCGCACCAGATATCCCTCTTGACCCAGTGACATGCGGCCTCCTGGAAGCAACTCCCTGCTCCCCTCCGTGGTTTCCTATCCCAAATCTCTGCCCAGCAGACACCTGAAATCCATATTCCCCGGGATATGGACTCTTCCTGCCCACCGGCCCTCTTCAAATACCTGTGTCCTAGAAGAAGGAGGATCTCCAGTTTGAGTTTTATGCAAGGAGTGTTGGAAGGGAAGATGGAAATGAGCTCTCACTCCCGTGCAGACCCCCGGCACTGCATCCCCTCATTTAAGTTCGAAGACCCTCTTATTGGGGCATATCATGATCTTCATTAACAGAGGAAGGGAGAAGGCTTAGCAAGGCTAGGAGAGCCTTCCAAGGTCATGTGCCTGCAGGGGAGGCCCAGACTGGACCCGACTCTCTGCCCCTAAAGCCCTTGGCTTGCTACCCAGGCCACAGGCTCACCCAGCCACATGAGGGGGCTGGGGAGTCTAAGACCACAGCAGTGGACCAATGGGGGCAACATTCAGAAATGCCACGATGCCTAGAGACACATGTCCTGCCCCCGAATTGCTTCCAGTGTCATTTGGGAAGTTACGGAAGCAGTCGGCTCTCTGACGCCTGCGTTCCTCTCCCCTGCATGCGGTAGGTGTAGATACCTGATGCCTGAGGCTTCTCCCACAGCTCTGCAGCCCTGCCCGCCTTGATGGGCGGGCCATGCACCTGTGCGTCGTGTCCCACATGGTCACACCCCCAGCACGGCCCTCGCGGCTGAGGGGACCAAGGCTCCCTGGACTGGGGGGCAGGTGCACAGACCAGGGTTCTGGCTACTGCTCCGCAGCCTCTCTTTTTCTCATGGTGTTTTCTGTCTTTGTTATAAAGACTGGGGAGAACAGGTGGGACTTGCAAGCCAGGCTCTTTCGGTTTGCTAGAAGGAAGTTCCAGAAATCACAGGGCCTGATATCTCCAGCAGAGGATCTCAGGGAAGAAATAGTTTCCCTGATCTATGGAGATGAACAATCATTGGGTGGGTTCTTCAGTTTGGAATTCTGGCCCCCAGTCTGCTTTGCTTTGCATGCTTTTAGTTAAGTGATCGTGAGCACATGTCTCACTTCCCTTATTTGGAACAGAAAAAATGACACCTGCCTCCCAAGTTCAATTTGACTATCAAAGGCAAATCGAGAGATAATTTTCATTTAGAAAGGTTCAACTGGTCAGCCCACCGCCACAACAGTGATGGCTTTCCCACGGCTGCCTTAACACATCAGCATGAGCTGGGGGCTGAAAACAACAGAAATGCGCTCTCTCACAGCTGTGAAGTCCAGAAATCCAACAGCAAGGTGCCAGGCTCCCTCTAGAAGCTCCAGGGGATCATCCTTCCTGCCCGGTCCAGGTTGTGGGGTCTGCACGATCATTGGCATTCCTTGGCTTGTAGATGTGTTACGCCGTGTCTGCTCTGTCATCACGTGGCCCTCTTCTCTGTGTCTCTGTGTCTTTTCTTCTTATAAAGACCTTTATTAAATTAATCAATTTAAAGAAAAATGAATAGCCTCTATCTAAAGGAATAAAAGCCCACAAACCAAAAGCTATTTGAAGCTTTCTGTTCTTCAGTGCATACCAAGTATATAAAATGTACAAGAACAAAGCTGCTCTGGAGGAATCTCAGTGAATTTTCCCTGCCATAGTCCCATGTCCAGAGACCCTCCTCATTTTCCCGAGACCCCTGGGAGCACAATTTGAAAGCCGCTGGTACAACTTCTGCCTTGTGAGAGAGAAGGCACCAGGCCAGCAGATGTGTTCCTGGTGACATCCTTACCCCTAAACATTTTCTCTTACTACAATAATAATAATTAATAATAATAACAATAATAATAAATTTCTTCCAATGCACAGCAAATAGGTCATTTCTACCCATGTCTACAAATATCACTTTAACTTTTATCTTTTGAGATTAAATATTTTTTTTTTTAAATTTTTTTTTAAAGATTTTATTTATTTATTTATTCATTTGAGAGAGCGAGAATGTGAGAGAGAGAGAGAGAGAGCACATGAGAGGGGGAGGGTCAGAGGGAGAAGCAGACTCCCCGCCGAGCAGGGAGCCTGATGTGGGACTCGATCCCGGGACTCCAGGATCATGACCTGAGCTGAAGGCAGTCGCTTAACCAACTGAGCCACCCAGGCACCCCTAAATATTTATTTTTGAACTGTTCTCTTGAGGTTGAATCATCAAGCACCTCTTCCAAAATCAGTCAGTCAATTCGAGAATACTGGAGAGGTGGTCTCAATGAGAAATAAGGGAAGCAAAAATGCCATGTGTTTCCCTCATTAAATCTTTGAGCCATGGTGCCTTTTTCCTCTGCCTTCTTTTGTGTGCTTTGTCCTGCTCTTTCTTTGTTTCTAGCTACTGAGCTATGCAGGTGGTATTCTCCCTGAGCATCAGGGACACCAGGTTATTCCAAATGGACTTCTCTTGTTTTAAGAGGCATGCTTTAAGACCACAACCAAACATGGTTGCCATTCATTATGAGATGTCCAGGTCCAAAGCAAATATGACTTACCCCAAATGCCTATTCTATATTCTACTCCTTTCAGGGCAGCAAATGTTGCTGAATTTGAATGTATTTCTTCAAAGTCTTTCTGGACGTTAATATGCTGGACAGATGATTCTTTCTTAAGGAGAGTCCTACTGTTTTACTCGTTAAAGTTCATTTTGATAGATTTATATTTTTTATTTTTTAAAAGATTTTATTTATTTCAGACAGAGAGAGAGAGCACAAGTGGTGGGGGTGGTGGGCAGAGGCAGAGGGAGAGAGAGAATCTTAAGCAGGTTCCATGCCCAGTGCAGAGCCCGACGCCTGATGCCCGATGCGGGGCTTGACCCCAGGACCCTAGGATCATGACCTGAGCCAGAGGCAGCCGCTTAACTGACTGAGCCACCAGGAGCTCCCATTTTGATAGATTTAATAACGTTACAACTTTCAAAAGTTAGCCTTAGGTCTTGTAACACATCTGTTTCCGGGCGGACATATATGTACACATATCTGTATCGGAAAACCCACAGGATTGCAGATATTAGCCCAAAGTGTCTTCCTCCTTAACGATGTCTTTATTTTCTTTATTATTTCTGGCTCCCTGTATTCTTTTCTCAATACTTTTCAAAATTCATATATGCAGAGTGCCTCAGACTTAAGACCCTATCAGAAAGGAAAATCCATCCCTATAAGTTATATAAACCTACTGCCTACTAATGATAAGCACACATTTCAAAATTTTTTAGTGAGTAGGTTTAAAAGTTCAGCTCTGGAATATATTGCTACTCATTTAATTAGCAAGAAAACAACTTTTAATTTATGAAGAAAATAGAGCTCTTCAACAGCGGTTTGTGAAGAGCTTGTTAAGATTCCTCTCTGAAAATATTTGCATTTAAGCTTTTTAGTTTGTTCTTGTGTATTTAGAACGTTTATTATTGATGCTTATTTTATTTGCCTTATTCCATTTGTAAATTCACCTTCCACCTGAGATGCTGAAAGCATGGAGTAGATACTGAAATGGACTTCACTGCAGAAACTTCTGTGTTCATTAGACTGTAGTCACATGAGTTGCTTTTTCTCTTAGTGAAGGTTTATACGTGTTCTTCCTGTAATATGTAGAAGACACAGATAAACAAAAATAAAACAAAATGGTAGCCTGTAAAAATAATGGCATTCGTTAATATTTCGATGTATAGAAAGGCCTCTCCCATGCCAAGATGATATTGACACACAAATGCATTTTCTTCTAGAACATTCATTGTTTCATGTTTAACATATATTTATGATTTCTTTTAATAAAGTATGTTCTCTCAGTGGCTTAGTGGTTCGCTCAGTAGTGTTTGTTGGTGGAGTTAATGTGGCTGAAATCAGACTGGAGTGCATCCAAGGCAGCAGAAAAGAAGGAGGACCCTCTTAGGACGTTTTGGGATAAAGAGAAGGAGATATAATGGGGAGGGGTAGATCGAAGGGTAGACAGTTTCTTTTTGTAAAGACTTGTTTATTATCAGTCTTTTTCTGATGAATATTTTTCAGCTATTGTATCCTAGAAAATTGTACTTGTTGGCTCCTTTACCAAGCTTCATACAATTTGGAAGAATGAAGGCCATATTGAATGAGAGTGGAACACGCAAAGAAAATAAAACATGATTCTAGTACTCCAGAAGCTCAGTCCCGTGTGGGGATGATGGAGGGCATAGACTTGGTAATTAAGATCGACAGGAAGCAGATTGTACCATGTGTTAGAGTGGAATCTCTGAGTCCCAGGGGAACAGGGAGAGCGAGATTGGTTCTATCAGGAAAATCAATGGAGGCTTCTTAGAGGAATTGCTGTTTGATCTCTACTCTACCTTCTCGAGAATCTAAATGTGCCTTAATTAATGTTTAGTGAATGAATTAATGAATAGAGAGTGCTTTGTTTTTCTGTGTTTTGGTTATGCACGGAAAGGGGAGGTGAGCAGGCTTCAGAAGTAGAAGGAACAACCCATAAGCCTGACAGCTGATAATTAGTCAATATTTGTTAAGAATTCATGAATTCTAATAAGGATATTGAGGATGGATCATACATGAAAATAAAGCATCCCTAAATGAATAATGCAACTCAGTGTAAAAACGCTTGCAAAAAGTTATCCATTCTAAAATTATAGGTACAGTGAGCCTAAAGAAAGTGTCTTCTTTATCGTATTTTTCCCATTGCACTAAGAAAAAAATAAATCTTAATAAAGCCATTAGGTAAAATGAGACACACCAGGAATGCTCTGGATTATGTCCACATACAGAGAATATGCCTTATTTCCATTTTTCAAAAAAAACTCATAAATTGATTTTTATAAATTTACCTATGACAATATCCTTTCTCATCCCGTGAAAAGCATATGCACAGGAAAGAAAACAGAGTTCTTGCTCTAGCTTGGCCACTAATTATAGGTGATTTTAGGTATATTCCATCTTGCTGTGGTTCTATTTATTTCATTTACAAATGGTCATAGGATTGCAGACTTGTTATTAAGCAATAAAATCTTTTTCTCAAATAAAATCTCATTTGAAATCTCAGTATTTCTAACAGATAATCTCTAGCTGATGCTCTGGTTGAGCCCGTGTGAACATCTGGAGATCCAGAGTCCAGTCTGCTCAGCCCCCGCCCCCCACCTCACCCCCCACCCTACCCCCACCTGTTCTTTCCCTGGGGATCCCTGGGGGCTCCTGGTGTGTGGGTCTCCCCAAACAGCCACCGGACTATGATCATGAAGTTCTTTCCTAGCCCTAAATCCTGATCTATAAGAAGTCCGTGTCTGGATTTCTTTTCATCTCATAAAGGGCAAGTGTTTTTCTTCAGTATATGAGTTCATGTCCTTAATGCCATCTTTTTCCTCCACCCCCTTCACCTGTGTAAGAAAGATGGAACCCAGAGAAACCTTTATTGTGTAGCATCACTTGAATAGTTGATTGAAATGCACGGTGCTGTCCTGTCTCTCCCTCTGCATGTCCTGCTTCCCAGTCTTATTGAGCAAGTCTGGCTGAGGGGCCATAGATCAGATTTGAAAACAGCATCCCTGATGATTTTAATACCAGGTGGTCTAGAGACTACTTGGAGAAGAAAAACCCAGAAAAATAAAATAAGATCATTGCTGTAGGATTCATAGGATGGTAAACAGAGAGTAAGCACAGTATCAGTGCAAATTTTCATTTCATACTTAGGGATTGGTCCAAATTCTACTTGGCACCACAATGGAGAAATCAGAATCTTTTATGAGGGTAGAATTTTTCCCCAGAATGATGGATGCAGGGGTCTGGCTGTGTCTATGCCCTTCTCTTCCGCCATTCCTTGTGATTTGCTTTGGGCTCAGTAAGGATCCCATCATCTCTCTGGGCTAGAAATGGAGGGACACTAAATTCCTGGCTCCCTATCAAAACTGTGGCTTCTCTGTGAAGAAAGCAGAGGGTTCTCAGGGGTGAGTGACCCGAGGGTGGAGGGGTTATCCCTCATTATTTAATGGGCAGGCAGACCTTTCTTTAGCCAGTGGAGGAGCCCCTGCTCTGCCCCAGTGTTAGCTAAGTCCTGCATCTGTCCCTGGAGCCATGCCCTTGCTCACCAGCTCACTTACTCACCTAGTAGTTGGCGTTGACCGAGCACTCTCTCTGAGGCCCGAAGATGCAAGACCCTGGACCCCACTCCAAGGACCTCTAAAGCCTGATGAAAGAAAGAGGCGTACTTTATATCATGTGAAAGTGCCTGGGCCGTGCTTCCGTTGGCTAGGACAGCTGTGACAAAGTCCCACAAACTAATGGCTTACACCACAGAAATGTCTCCTGTCACAGTTCTGGAGGCCAGAAGTCCAAGATCAAGGTGTGGGCAGGGCTGGTTTCTCATGAGGGTGGGGAGGGAGCATCTGCTCCATCCTCTCCCCTGGCTTCCCCTTGGCATCTTTGGGGTTCCTTGGCTTGTAGCTGCACCACCCCATCTCGCCAGCATCCTCACTGGGAGCAGGGCCCACCCTAATCCAGATGACCTCATCTCTGATGACATCTTGGGCAGCCCTATTTCCCAACCGTGGTCTAAAGTCCTGGGGATTAGAAATATCATATTGCTGAACATGGTTTGGTCAATAGGTGTTAAAAAAAAGTCGGGGGGAGGTGGGTGGCAAGAGAGAGAGAGAGGAGAGAAGAGGGAGGGAGATTGACTTATGAATGGGAATTACTGCCTTCTGTCCTTGCAAATGTTTCCGGCAATTGGCAGCATTTTTGAAGAACTGTGAGAAAACTAAAATTGTTCTTTCCCTTGTGGCAGATCTAATGTCGTAAGAAGAAATTAATTAAGGGAAGAACATGCTGCCCTGTGAAAGACTAACCGTGGCCCCCAAATTCACATGTTGAGAGTAATTCCTCCTCCCTCCCCTCCTCTCCCAAGCACTTCCTCCAGGGAGGGAGTGATTTTGTGAAAATAAAAGCCAGGTCATACTCTCTGCTCACACCCTCTGACGGCTTTCTCTTTCATCAGAGGAGAAGCCAAAGTTCTATGAAGTTCTTCTTCAGCTGTGTCCCTCACCTCTGACTCCCCGTAACCTTAACACTGCCTGACCCAGGGTGCACCTTCTTCCTTTCCTCCCTGCCTTCCCATCCTGAAGGCAGACTGTTCTGTTTACTACTTGGTTGGCTGCTCTGGCCCCAGCGTGTGGGGCAGAACCTTCCCCGGAGTGAGAGTTTTCTTAAAAGTAGCTGCTGTGTCAGTGAGTGCACCGAGGACTTAGAAACTGGAGGGACTCAGACTGACAATGTATGGATCATGACAAGCACCGCGAGGCGGGTTGCACAGAAAGGATTTTACTAGGTCGTCCTAATTTGCAGAGCACATGTCTCACCTGTGTGATGGGGTGTGCTGATTTCTCCAGGCTTCCATGTCTTCATCAGAAAAATGGAGACGAGAGTGGTACCAGCCCCTTGGGTGACTGGGAGGGTTGAGTCGCCAATATTGTGAAGTTCTAAGTCAGTCCTTGTGTTAGGTGAAAACAGCCAACTTAATAAATTTTCACATCTTTATTCCTTTTCTGTTTCTTTGAAGTTTTCTATCATGAACATGAATTGCCTTTATGATCAGAATTCTGAAAAGCTGCATTAAAAAAAAAAAAGGGAATAGAGTGATCATATGATGTCTGGTTTAAACGTTGGCACCTAAGAGCTTTGCTCTGGGCTCAGGTTTGCACCAGGGGACTTTGTCACCAAGGATAGAAGCTGTGAACAGGACAGAGGTCCTGAGTCTCTACCGCTGTCCTCCACCCCGGATAACAATACATTTTACAGCAACAGATTACAGTGCCTGCTCATAAGTCCCTCTTATCATTATATTTTCCAGTGTGTAAGATTTAAAAAGCATATATTATTCTTTTGATTCTCAAAACAATCTCATAGGGAAATTAAACCTTTTTTTTTTTTTTAAATAGCATGGAATCTGAGGCTCAGATTTTTGCCCCAAATCATATCACTAGAAGGTGGCCGAAATAAGTACCAAGTGGTCCAACTTTGATTATTTTCTCCTGCTCAAAGCTACCTCCTTTCTGGCCATAATTCCTCCTTCCAAAAATCTCTTTAAAACCATATCCAAGTAATTCAAAAAAAAAAAAAAGTCTCCCCAGACAGAATAGTATGAGGGAGGTAGGATGTTTGGAAGACGACTTTGATGTCTTTTATAAAATCTAATGACTTTTCTGAACTTTGACATCAGGAAGAGTTTTAAGAGTGAGTATAAGGTCCATCAGAATTTCAGTTAAAGGACGCCTGGGTGACTCAGTTGGTTAAGCATCTGCCTTCGACTTGAGTCATGCATGATCCCCGGGGTCCTGGGATGGAGCCCCCTGTCTGGCTCCCTGCTCAGTGGGGAGTCTGCTTCTCCCTCTGCCCTCCCCTGGCTTGTGCTCTCTCTCTGATGAATAAATAAAATCTTTAAAAAGAATAAATAAAATTTCAGTTAAATGCTCAGAAAACTCCAATTTTAATTCTCTTTCCATTGCCACAACAAACAAACAGGCCATGTCCAGGCCCGCCAAAGTGGGATTCTTCTGTTCCAGACAAGCCCGCGAGGCATATGTGGGACCAATGAGAATTCGTGCTCTGCCTTCATTGAGGTGTCCTGTCCAACACCCGTGTGATCCGCTAACTTATCCGTCTCACACCCCCTGGCTCTAAGTGTGTGACATATTTATCTGCCAGTCATTCCCACTAGACTTTGAACTTCTCAGGAGCAGAAACTGGCTCTTATACATCCCTGTATTCAGTGCCCAGGATATAGTACATGTTCAATTAATGTTAAGAATTGAGATGAACACAGTTTTGAAAAATATATTCTCATATCTAAAGTTAATTGAATTTCCACAGTATTTATGGTGGTAATAAGTTATTTTTTTACCTGATCAAATATCATAAATCTCCTGTCCTGATTAGCAAATGCAGAGGAAGCTAATGCTGGCAGAGATGGAATTAGCATTGGCCGGTGTTTGCTGGGAACGAATCATGAGCTATTACAGCTGATCCTCACCCTAACTCTGGTCCTGGTTTTGCCTGATGACGGATGAGGACAGGCATCTAGGGAAAGTATTTGCCCATGTTCCTACGTGTTGTAATAAGCAGAGCAAACATTTCTTTTTAGTGCTTGTTCTGCAGGAAGCACTCTCTTAAACCTCTGACATGTATTATCTCACATCATTCTCCCCCAAACCTTTAGGATAGGGAGTATTGTTGCATTCACTTTACAAATAAGGCCAACTAGGCACAGAGGATGTAAGTACAGATGCAGATTAGACTAGAATAAATGGCGGACGATGATCAAAACCCAGTGTCTTGGTATCAGAAGTCATACTCTTAACCCTGACCATGTCTTGGGGAACCAGGTCCAACCCAGGCATATCTGTCACAGAAGTCCATCCTCTTCCCCCAAACTAGAACTTTCTATTTTTCTTGTCCTATATTAGATGACTCCACATAAGTTCAGAGACTTGATTATGGTGCCATGACGGCTTTAGAGGTAACGTTGGCAGAGATCATTATGGCCACCCATTATTTGATACTGTTCTATACATTATTTCCAAGTCAGAGGGTAATAAAAAATAGATAAAATAATACAGAAAATTATATGGGCTAATTACCCTATAGGAAACTATTAAATAAAATGATGAATAAATTAAAAAAATATGTACCACTCCTAGATAATTGTCCTGGATAATATTGTTTATTAAATATTCTTCAAGTGAAAATAATGTTGGTCAAGAAATATGTTCATGAAAGCAAGCTCTTGGTGATGAATGCCATTGGCCTGTGGAGTTCAGGTTGGCATCTCGAAGCAGGGCCTATACACTTGATCCCCATCAATGCTTTCAAGGTGCCAGAGGCCCCCTCAGCTACATTTGAGATGCATGTATTTTCTCGTTGATCTTCCTCTTTTTCCTTTTTCTTATAAAGGAGAGACAATAAAACCTTGACTTTCTTCTGCACTGTCACAAATGACATTTACTTTTTTCCCTGTGGAAACTACTCAAAATAATTAATATCCAAGAATATAATTTTTTTTAAAGATTTTATTATTTATTTGACAGATAGAGAACATAAGCAGGGGGGAAGAGCAAGGGCAGAGGGAGAAGCAGGCTCCCCGCTGAGCAGGGAGCCCGATGCAGGGCTCGATCCCAGGACGCCGGGATCATGACCTGAGCCACAGGCAAACGCTTAACCGACTGAGCCACCCAGGCACCCCAAGAGTATAATCTTTATACAACTACTTTGCTCCTAGAGAAATCTGAAGGTTAGAAATGTCAAAAAGAATCTGAATTGATTTTGCCACCTGGGGTGAAATTTTCTATTCTTGTTACAAAAGTCAATTTTCATAAAAAAATTTTTTCATATACCATAACTTGGGAATATCTTAATTTCAATGGATAAAAAAGCATACAGTTGCCTATTTACATTTTTATTTTAATGTAGAGCATTCGTATTAAGAGTTTATCATCTATTTTATAAACTTCTGATCTTCTATAGGAATAAAGTCAAAGCAAAGTCATTCAATTAAATTTCAAAATAATAACTCATAATGCTTTGAATCATAGATGGATAGGTAGGCGGGTATATGAGTAGATGGATGGGTGGACAGTGGGTGGATGGATGGATGGGTGCATGGATGGATGGGTGCATGGCTAGGTGGATGAATGGATGGGTGTATGGGTAGTGGATGGATGGGTGGGTGGGGAAATGAATAGATAGGTGGATTCATTTATTCGAACAATGCTTATACATTGGTTAAATGTTGTGCTTCCAATCTTTAGTTAGGAAACTGGAGAAAGAGAACAATTTTTAAGTAGGCTTGGGATATTTAAAATATGTGTATATGTTTATAGCACAATACAAAGAAATGATTTTCACATGCATTTACACATGCATAGATAAAATCACACTCACAGGCAGGAGATGAGGGTAGTTTTGATCCTTCATAAGCTTTGATAATGAAGTACCATTGTATTTACAATATCCTGAAACAATTTAGGGATCCTTAAAATCATTTTTTTACTCAGCTTCCCTGCCTTTGCTGACCAGCTACAAGTGAGATACTTTTCTGTCCTATTGGTAATGCCAGTCAAGTCAAATGATATTCTTTCTGTTAACACATCCATCCAGGCTGAGGTCCAACCGTCACATTATTAACTGAGGCTCTCTCAGTGGTCCCCAGGGCACTGTGAGATCACACCTTGCCCTTAGACTTTGCCCTCTGTCCCTCTTTTGCTCACTCCACAAAATCTTCTAGATGTTTCCAAATACTCCCCGCACACTTCTACCTCAGTGTCATTCTGTTTGTAGGCGTTGCTGCTGAGGATGCTCTCTCTCCAGGTGACCTCTGTCTCTCTCTCTCTCCCTTTGGGTCTGTGCTCCTGGGTCACCTTATCAGAAGGGCCCTGACCATCTCATACCACAGCACACCCCATCACCCTCGATCTCCCTTCCCTGATTCTTCTTTGGTCCGGAGCCTCCTTGGCCCTGCACATAACCTGTCTGACCCCTTTATTTAAAAGCATGACTAAATGGAACATTTCTTCTCACTTCTCTTTCTCCTTCTCTGTAGGATTCATGCCACCTCACACACTCCTTTATCTTGTTTGGTGCCTGTGTCCCTCTTGTCCAGGGCATGCATGTCATCTGCTCATTCAGTGATATATCCCCAGTCCCTAGAATAGAGCTGGTGGGATTTCTGCCTCATAACAGTTGAGGGGATTTGGGAATGGGGGGGGGGTAAGATTAACCATTAGTTTTACTAGAAACCGAAACTGTCTTATCTGAGATTTATTAGTGTTTCAGCTTCATTGTTCATTCTCTGTGTTGCCCACCTCTGTGAATTCTGAAGGAATTTCTTTATGTAAAGTATTTACAACAACCTCTTTTATCTAACAACATTGATTTGGAGCCGCTCGATTTTTATGACCTTTATTCTTAAGCAGTAATGACAGTATAAAAGAATTTACTAATATACAAGGTAAAAACCCTCAAGTATTTGAAAATGTTCACCTTGAATGTATTACAGCTGTTTCAGTCTCTGGGTTTTGGAGTCTGGGGTGATCAGACCCCAGCTCTGCCTCCTGGTGGTCCAATGTCCTAGACTCCACATTTGTCCTCCCCCAGCCCAGTGGCTCATTTTTGAGTGACACCTACGTCAGTGGTGTGGAGGGCTGAGTGGGGTGCCGAATTGCACTTCCTTGGTGTTGGTCCATCAGTTTCATTGAATTTCTGTCTGGATTGAAGGCAGGGAGGGGGCAGGACCAGCACTGTCTATCATGTGGCTCAGGTTCTGATGGCCAGTGCCCTGCTCCCTCCTCCGTGTGGGGCCACCTCTGGTGGAGAAGGCGCAGGGATCAGGATGGACAACTCTGCCTGCTTCCCTGCCCTCCCTAGACTTTTGGGTTGGAATTCCCTGGTAGAATCCAGTTTGTCCTTTGTTTGCCCCATGTTTACTGAGCAGCCCCCTCTGTGAGCCAGGAACTGCCAGGCGTGGGGTCCAGGGGTAGGAGACACCGACAATGAGCCCCCTCCCCAGTCTGCAGTGCATGGGGTGACACCCACAAGGCTCCAGTGGAACAGTGAGGTGTGCTGGTCCCTGGAGAAGAAACGGCTAGGACTCATGGGCATGTCAGCTGTAGGAAAAGGCAAGCACACTGACACACAGGGGAAGATTTGGAGGGAGACAGATGTGGTGGCAGGGGCAGTGCGTCAGGCAGAGGGGACCTGGAGGAGAGAGAGAGAGCGCAATGTGCTTGTGGTGGGGAGGGACCGAGGGGAGGGGACAGATCAGGTGGAGAAGGCGAAGCTGCAGATGCCAGCAGACATTTACCCTGTGATGTCCTGTGAGGCATGTTAATGGTCCTGTAAGTGTTGAGGAGACACAGAGACTTCATTGCTGGGGAGACACAATCACATTTTCAATATAAATGTTCACTCTGCCTACAGTGTAGCAGGTGGTTGGGGGAAAGGGGCTGACCTGCTCCAGAAGTGGGGTGATGCTTGGGTCTTAATCCATTTGAGAGCTAGGGGGAGCTTGACCCAGAGGACAGGACTCTGGCATAGCTGAAAGATGATGTCGCAGAGAGCGGAATGGACTTGGTGACATCTGCTGACAGAGCGGGAGAAGATAAAGCGTGGGTGAGGTGACCTCCTTACTGGGTATGGGGTGGGTGGTGGAACCTTCCACCCACATGGAGGGAACCAGGGGAAGTGTGAGTTTTGGGTGAAGAAGGAGGAGTGTGGTTATTGGAGAGGTTGATTTTGAAGTGTCTCCAGGATTTCTTGATGGAGGGGAGACTGTATATGAGAAAACATTTTTCCCTAGGAAAATAAGTTATTTGCTGTTGTAGGAGGGAGGAGCAACATGGTGGAGGAGTAGGAGACCTAAATTTCGTCTGGTCCCAGGAATTCAGCTAGATAGGTATCAAACCATTCAGAACACCTACAAAGTTATTTGCTGTTGTAAATCAGGCACTTGAGTCCTTTTATAGGGTGGATGTGGGATAATTCAGAATTTTCCTAAGATGACATAAAATGGGGGCAGAGGGTTTACTTTCAGTGCAAAAGCAATTAGAAGGATCACCTGAAATCAGAGTTCCCAATAAATCATAAATAAATCATAGATAACTGGTCAACTGAAGGGATGAGAATTCTTGAGTCTCTTCTTGACCATATGAACCATATGAAAGCATTTTCTAGCCCACACTCTCATTTCCCAACAAGGGTCCGATGGAGAAGAGAGCAGTCAAGTCTGTAGGTGGCTCTAAAGAGCATAAGAGGAGGATCAAGCCCAGCATAAGCTATTCAAAAAAGATAAACATATCAGGAGAACTGATGGTGTTTTCTTTGAATTCCATGTTCTAGTGCATCTTGTTTGTTCCAGCCCCTTTCAAGGGCAGTGTGGAGCTGAGAGGTAGACCTGGGGCAATTGTGAAAGATTTAGTGTGCGTTATTTCATCCTTGTGGTAAGGCACCCTTTGAAATAGACAGCACCCTCAGAGTGAGGACAGTATATCTCTGATATAGAAATTGTCTCTTCAAAGTATTGCTGGGGGCAGTGGGAAGTAAAAAATGGCAAGCCTGTTTCCATAAACTTTATTGCCTCCTGTAACTGTGCTTTCTAGGTAAATAAAGGCTCTTAGTTTTTTTTTTTTTTTTTCCTGCATAAAGAGGGGGTACCAGAGGGAGAGATGGCCAGGGGTTGTTCTAATCCTCTGATATTGTATAGTGAAAAAGCTTTTCTTCTATGAAGCAAGGTAAATTTTTAAGGCAGTTATGAACATTCTTCCAAACCCGCAGATAGGTCTGCAACATTCTTAAAGCTCTTTAAACCTAAATGGCTAAGAAGCTTAGGAATTTACCTCGAATGTTTCTCATCTCACCAGATTAGGGTCAGGTGGGAGCTGATGTGGGCGAGATGATTGTAAAATATCCCCTGATGGAAAGAAATGACCACCAGTCTCTGAGGATCAGGATGCAGACCTTTGATCGGCTAAATACTTAGTATTAAGGAGATCCATGTGGCTTTGAAAGGCTTTGAAAGGAACCAAGACTTTTAAGATAAGCCTACTCCTAATCAACACAAGCAAATATTAGAGCTTGGAGTGAAATCTCTGCAAACATAATTCCTATTCAAGAGAGAAAAAAAACCTATTTTAACAGCCACCGAGGAACCCCACCATGTCTGTAATAGAAACACACAAAACTCATGACAGATGCATGTCATTACCTTTTAGTGCTGATGGGTGTTGGTGAATGCTTTCTGGTGACTCACTCAAGACCCTTCCCGAAGGTGAGTGCCACGGCACGCTTTGAGAAAGAGGAGGGGTCAAAAATGGAAAGCCTTGACATGCTAAGGACAAACTATATCTTTAATCATACCCATGAATATTCTGATGACTACTCACCCTTTATCTTCCGGGATTCTGAAGCCAGAGACGTTGCTTTACAAGGTGATTTATTGAGACCCACTCGACAAAGGCAAAAAACACAATAAGCGTCCCTCAGCTTGGGGGGAGAGTCATAAGAGGGTATTTCTCAAGCCTGTGGCCTTAAGGAACTGAGCATTTTAATTAGAAAGTTGAGGCACGGACACACCCAATTTATCAGTAATGAGACAGTGATGCCAACAATGTCCAAACATGGAGATTATAAAATAGTTCTTTCTTTTAGTTCAAGGAAGAACACTCTGCATATATTGGGAGGGGATATTTTAAATCAGGGCTGTCCTAGAAAATCCAGAGCAAATGTTTTTGCATATTCTATTTGTTAAAAAAAAACATTTATTTTTTTACACTTCCTAAATATGCATAATAAAATATCAGAGGCCAGGAATTATTCCGTGATGTTTTTAGAGGGGCTGCTTTAGTCCTTAAATTAATGTGGTGAATCATGCCTTGTGTCTCTGTCTTATTTGAGACACACGCAGGAATGAGAATTCCACACGGAAAGGAATTCTGGAATTCGCCACTCACTCTGGCCCAGGACTTGTGGCAGTGCCCATGTCTACATCGTGGAGATCTTTGTGAAATGAAATCAGTGGGAATTTATCAAGTCATCCTGAGCGCTGAAGGATTGCTTTTTGGCTTAGAGTTTCAAAATGGGGCCCTGATATTTTGGGACCCAAAGATGGCGGCCAGCATGGGTCCCTTCACACTGTGGAAATCTCAGGGCTGTCTGGATGAGAGGCTTGCTCTCATGTTCTCATAGCTCCGAGGAAAGCGTTCTTCAGAGAGGAAGGAGGACCCCATGCAGGGCTCCTGTCTCAGACTTCCATGCAAGATTCCTTTGAGAGGCAAGAGTGGCTTCAGGTTTCCTTTGAACCAGTGGCTGTGACAGCCAGAATGGGCACTGCTGGATGGGAACACTGGATTTGTTCCAGGGCATTTCAGTTATCCATGGCTGTGTAATCAGCCACCTCAAAACTCCGTGTCGTCAGATAAGAGCCACTTATTTAGCTCATGCTTCTGTAGGTTGGCAGCTGGGCCAGGCTCAACTGGGCTTGGGCATGAGTCTGTGACCAGCTGCTTGTCAGGAAAGTGGCTCTGCTTTTGGGGTTGGCCAGCTCTGTAGCTGGGTGATGGTGGAAAGTGTGCCAGTTGCCTCTTGCCATCAGCAGCCTAGCCTGGGCTTGCCCACGGGGCATCTCAGCACGTTCAGGGAGAGAGAAAGTGCTTAAGGTCTCTTAAAGCCCCAGCTGGGTGCTGGCACATGGTGACTTCTTCCTCATTATATAGGTCAATGCCAGATACAATGCCGCCGTGTGTGGTTCTCTCCAAGCTGTCTCAATGTCTGGTCAGCAAAGTTCCTGGCTCTCTAGCAGTGCTTACTTAGACTGCTTTTATTGTCTTCAGTACCCCAAAACCCACCCACCTGCCATGCTGACCCTCACCTCAACTCTCTCCTGGAAGATGCCTTGTCTCTACATAGCTAGAAAGGAGAGGGCAATGGAACAATTCTGCTTCATATTCTCATCACAAGACCAGGGTCCATAAAGCCAGGACCCCCTGAAAACCCCCCTGTCCCTAGCCTGAACAAGCCAAAAAAGGGGTGGAGATACTTTGAGCTTCCCTGGAAGGCTTGTGTGGGACATATAGTGTGAACAATATCCCTCCCTCTCCTCTGCACTCAGGACTCTCCTGGAAAAACCTGGTCCCTGCCAAGTGCTCAGGGGCATCTAGGTGAGAGCCCCTTAGCCCTAGGGACATCACAGCTCTGCATCTGGGGCCATTTCCCATTGGAGCAGCTGATGGGGCCTCCCTGAAGCCCCAAGACAAGAAAATGAGTGCAAGCGGTTTATTTCAGAGGCAGTCCCAGAAAATACCCTAAGGAATTAGGGGAGAGAGACAGGTAAGAAGACAATAAAGTGATTGCTGTCCAGTGGGTTACTGGACACTTGAAATGGGGGCTCAGCTCCTCGTGGGACCCTGAGAGACCAGGCAGATCACCCTGAAGGAAGGATCCTACCTAAGGGATGAGGAACCTGCCATATCTGTGGCTGTAGGTGTTCCTGGGGACTTTGACCCCCAGTACTGTCCTGTTTGCTGGCTAGAGGTACGTACAGGGTGCAGCTGTGTGCAGTGGGACCCTTCTGGGCCGGACCCGGAACATGGATGCCTCAAAGCATTAAGCGAACTTCATGAGGCCACACAGCCAAGAACTAAATATGACTTTAGAGTCCTTGTTCTTGGGGTGCCTGGGTGGCTCAGTCATTAAGCGTCTGCCTTCAGCTCAGGTCATGATCCCAGGGTCCTGGGATCAAGCCCCGCGTCGGGCTCCCTGCTCAGCGGGAAGCCTGCTTCTCCCTCTCCCACTCCTCCTGCTTGTGTTCCATCTCTTGCCGTGTCTCTCTCTGTCAAATAAATAAATAAAATCTAAAAAAAAAATAAAGTCCTTGTTCTTTTTTACTGGACTAGGCACCATTCCAACCACAGAATGCAATGCCCCCAAAGGGGAGAAAGAGACCAGAGCAACAAAGTGTGCTGGGCAAAGAGGCCGTGAGCTTGGCAGGGCTGAGGGCCCTAAGGATGGAGGATCTGGACATTGTGGAAATGGAGAGCAAGTCAGCAAACCAGAAAAGGATGGGGGAGAAGAATTGGTGATGCACCTGTCGTTGTGGGGATCAACGTAGTGCCTGGGTGTCAGAAGGCTTGGTGATGAAAACCAAACTCACTCTGAAAAGTGACTGCTTTAATATCTTAGCAAACCACTGATACGTTCAGAGAAGGGATCAGCAATGTGTAATTGTTCTTCTTACCCAAATCGTGTTTGTTTCATGGCAGTCCGGGGCCTGAAGCACAAAGCCCCACGTTCTGTGATGATCTCTGCTGATGTATTCTAACTACACCCCTGCCCACAGCTAGACAGAAAACAGGGAGTCTGCTCCTCCAAAAACTGGCATCACTCTTAAGTTTAGTTTTGCATTCCCAAGTATATTTATTTAATGCTCTATAGTATGTATATACTTGCATGAGATAAATACACTACAAATATAAAGATCCACTTTGGGAACAGTATCTATAAACACAAGTGGTATGAAATAAGTATACTTATTTGTGAAATTATGATAAACTTTTCTGAGATCTTTCTAGCATATTGCTGGTATCAGCATCATGTGAATGAACATGATGGACTTGAATTTTACAGGTATCTATGATTTTTTTCCCCGAGCTAACCAAGTAAGTCACCTTTCACCAGAAAACTTAAGCAAAAAAATGATTTACTTTTGCTAGTCCAAATAATGTGTGTAGCTGACATATTGTATACCAAGAGATTGCACTGATTGTTAATACATGGCAACACAAAAAAATGCTGGAAAAGCTTAACTCTATGTAAAATGTTTATATATATTTTATTTGTATTTATATATGTATATATGTAAACAATTTACATAGAGTTAAGACTTTATGTATTAAGGGAAGTTAAGATTTATATGTATATGTAAGATATATATCTGTAATACAATTTTTACAATTGTAGAAAATTTTTAAAATCCAATATTTTAAACTCCTTTTATCTTTTTTTTTATTATGTTCAATTAGCCAACATATAGTACATCAATCACAGAAAAAAAAGAAAGGAGGGGAAGACTTCACTCTACAAATACTTATTATGTTACTTCTGTGCATTTAGTATCTCTGTACTAGCAAAATTGGTGGAAAAGTTTAGAAATAAAGACATAGAAAAGGAAAGGAGAAAGGGAATTCTCATGCATGGTGTTCTCCCATAACCACACTAATGATACAAGTTTTTGAATATCTCTTTTTACTTTCCAAATTTTAGATTTTTTTTTTTTTATAAATCGTGTTGGAAAATACCAAAATTTTAAAGAGCTTATCTTGGAACATCTGTTCATGAAAATTCTAACTTTAAGTTGCTCATGATCTAAATTTTCTTAGGGACCAAAACTGCTGCTACTAACTTTTTTTAAAAAAAGTAGATGTGGCATTTTTGTTATAAACCAAATTCTTTTCATCAGATTGAGCTCCCACATTTATTCAAGTTCTTGAGACACTCTTCGTATCATTGACTCTGTTCCCTATGCTGTACTCTTCATCGCCATGACTTATTTATTTTACAACTGGAAGTTTGTCCTCTTCATCCCCATCACCTATTTTGCCCATCTCCTCTGCCCCCCAATGCCCCCACCCCGGCAACCACCAGTTTGTTCTTTGTATTTATGAGTCTGTTTCTGTTTTTTTGTTGGTTGGTTGGCTGACTTGGTTTTGATTTCACACATAAGTGAAATGATGTGATATTTGTTGTTCTCTGTCTAACTTATCTTATAATACCCTCTAGGTCCATCCATGTTGTCACAAGTGGCAAGATTTCATTCTTTTTTTATAGCTGAGTATATTCCATTGTACATATATATCCACATCTTCTTTATCCATCCATCTATTGATGGACACTTGGGCTGCTTCCGTATCTTGGCTATCGTAAATAATGCGGCAATAAACATAGGGGTGAATGTAGCTTTTCTAATTAATACACAGCTCCCTGTAGATACAGAGATTCAATACCTTCCTAAAATAAAATTTGTTTTGCTCATAACCAACTACAGACATCGGCTGGTCAATTTTGTTTCCTTTTCAAGGGAAGATGTTTGTTGTACACCAGCAAGGGCCATACGCTCCAGTTCAAAAAGACTCACCAAGTAGAACTCTCCAGTTTCGAAACCGAGGAATTGAAGCCCAAAGAGATAACGTGACTTAGATTTAGTTATCAATATTTATTGTTTCAAAAGGGGAAAAATCAAATTAATGAAGGCATTGAAAACTACATTGTATTCTTATTAAATACATTTTGTAGGATTTGTGCTTGATGATCGTGAACATCAAATCTGACTTCCCTGTTGAGCAAAATGAACTATAATCAAGTGGAACAAATTGCATTGCTATTATCCCTTCTTGTTGATTTGAGCTAGCGCATGATAACTGAGCTGAAATGGGCTTTGTTTGCTTAGCTCTCCTCCTCAGGAGAACTGCATGTATTTTGCACTTTGAGTTTATACCAGTTTTCTATCTACTAACTGCCTAGTACGTACTGCCCTTGATTTAATCAAGAGTTGTGTCTCCCTCTTCAGTTTAATTATAACACATGCCAATGGAAAGCACATACCTTATGCCCAGTTTTGTTCTAGAGTGCTTGTCAACCTCAGCACTGCTGACATTCTGGGCCAGATAATTCTTTGCTCTGGGGGAAGGGGGGCTATCCTGTGCATTTTAAGATAGTTAGCAGCATCCCTGGCTTCTACCCACTAGATGTCAGTATCATCCATCCTCCCACTCCCAGTTGTGACCAAAAATACCTCCAAATATTAACCCAGTGTCCCCTGGAGTGCAGAATCGCCCCCCAGTTGAGAACCGGTGTTCTAGGTAAAGTAGGGACTGTAGGATTAATGTAAGACCACAGAGAGAGAAGGTGTTTCTAGAGTTTCTTACGATCTTATTAGAGTCTGTTAGGAGCTTAGCAAATAAGGACCCTTTCAGTTCAGCTCTCACGTACTAACTCAAATTTAATCATTTGGGATTTACATACACACCATGCATTTCTTCATCTAGTCTCCGTTCAGCATTGGTGTTTCTGTTAGTGGGTTTGTTTTGCCCCCTCAAGAACTAATAAAAGTATAAACACACTTAGGACATTTAAATTGTTGATGGCAGTCTTTGATTTTGAAACACTTTCATGGGAAACGTATTTGCTTGAATATGGTAGCATTGCGTTTAACCTCACCCCCCATTTGACTTGCTATGATTATAGAGAATCACTTCATCCAAAAAGAGGGTATTTAGAGTAAGGCAGCGCTACTGACATGCAAACCTGACACATGTGCTGATGTGTGGGCATCTCGGGGTACCCCTGCAATTCAACTTGAAGTTTATAGGGCTCTGGCTCACAGAATTTCTTCTAATGGAAATGTATCCCTGTATTGAGAACTAAACTACTTCATGCCTAATGTAGGGCCAATGATTAGTGTCACTCAGACAACACATTGGCTCGGAGTCATTAAATGTCTTCTAATAGATGAGACGTCTGAAATAATGTGTGTTCACTGATATTAGGGGTCAGGGGCTACAGATGTTGGGGTCCAAAGGATGCAAGAAGGTAAGGCACATGTTTTGTGATCTAAATTACCCAGGTGATGTAAGCTTCAAAGGGGCTTGTTTGTTGTTGTTGTTTGGGTTTTGTTGTTATTGTTGTTGTTCAAGCATTAGGCAAAAATGTATCCTATGAGGGTTCTCCAGAGAAATAGAACCAATAGGATCTATGTGTGTGTGTGTGTGTGTGCATGCACACACCTGCCCCACCAGGACCTGGGTATACCCTCCCTCTGCCCGAAGTACCAGTATTTCTATGAAGCAGAGTTCAGCAACCTAGAGGCTGGGATACCAGCAGGGCCAAACAGGTGATTGAAGGTGAGACCAGTGGGCAGGATCCGGGAAAGCGGGAGCAGGCTGTCACTCCTGGTTCCCAGCAGCAGGGGAATGGGGGGCCATCTGACATGGATGACATACCTCCAGCTTTCTACTGTTGTCTCAAGAGCTAAGGCTTGGACCAGCACTGAGCCATGGGCCCCTGCGTCACCAAAATGCTACAACCCCCAGGCAGAGGGAGGGCAGGGGGAGTTACCTTCTCCTGGTTTGCTGTTCTGACATCCATGGCCCTATTTTCATGTGCTTACGTCATGACATTTCTGTTTAGGTCCGGGCAGAACGGGCTAATGTCTGTTAACACTGAAAGCGGAACATTAAAGAGCATTGTGGAAATGCTCAAAAGGGATGGTTTAGTGGTTATCTGGGTCACCTTCCTCATGTGACAATGGAGGAAACGGGCCCCTGAAGATGTTACATAACAGGTCAGCGAAGGTGGTTTCAGGTTCTGGGGGGGAAAAGCTTGAATTCACTACAATCTAACAGAAAAGAGACAGAGAGAGAGGAAGGAGAGAGAGAGGAAGAGAGAGAGAGAAAGGGAGAGAGAGGTAGAGAGAGAGAGAGATAAGGAAAGAGAGTGAGGGAGAGAAAAGAGAAGAGAGGGAGAAGGGGAAGAGAGGGAGAGGGAAAGAGAGAGAGGGAGGAGACAGAGACTGAGAGATTTGGATTCTAAAGGCAATAATGTGTGTGAATCTTAGCAGAAAAAGCCCATCGGATTTCTCAGACACTGTAGGGCGCTGCGAGTCCCTCTCCTTCTCTGGCTTTCTTCCTGGAGCTGCTGTTTCTTTCCTTTTTGACCCCTGCCTGGTCGCAGAGAGAGATGGATTTTGACAGAACCAGGAAGAGTTGTTTTATTTCCATGGCAACGTCAATTCACATTCTGCAGGTATATCGCGGCCACTTAGGCCACGGACTAAATGAAGGCTCCTGAAGGTTCTGGCCAAAAATAACTTGGCATGCCACCGTTCCTCCCAGCCCCGCGGAGATGAGCATTAACTGACGGGATGTCAGCTGTCAGCTCCGCTCCCGTCTCCCTGCTAAAGAGGGAGGAGCGGGGCTCGCCAGTGTTTGGGGGAGGGGAGCCAGCGGGGGCTGCTCCATTGTTTCCCAGCTCTCCGAAATAGCTGAATGGACCATGAAATACATTCTAGCTTGTTCACCCCAGGGGCACCAGATACTTTGTATTTCAGCAGAAGTATTATAATTACATAGCTTAGAGTTAGAATTAATTAGTATTTGGGGAAGTAGTGATAAAACTAAGCAGTTATTAAAAAATTAATTTTAATAGAAGTCAGTTTGGAGAATCTTGCTTTTCTTTGGAATATATATATATATATATATATATATATATATATATATATATA
>NW_022589771.1:3995912-4027413 GCF_004348235.1 Phoca vitulina | reverse complement strand
ATATATATATATATATATATATATATATATATATATATATATAATTTATCTATGACAATGTGGAGAAGTAAAAGGACAACACGATTCAACAATCCCACAATCAACCTAAACCAATAACTCCCCTTATCGCTGGGTGTTACCAATGGTAACATTGGGATAGTGACCAGTGGTAACTATCACTAGATATTAAAAACCCAAAGCAATGGCACAAAAATGCCCAACATATTTAAAAGCAAATCAAGAGGGTAATGTTTGAGGGTTATCTGTGGGAAAAAATGTTTAGTATTATCCTTTAAAAAAACATGTAATTTCCCAAATAGGGATGGGTTATATCAGCATTGCTGACATAAGTGTCATGGAGAATTGCTTCACATACCTGTTCTAGACACACAAGATACTCAGCAGGCATTAACATGGTTTACAAGAGTGACTTCTGCAGTCAGCAAACACTCTCTATGCATGTTCAAGGTATAAGGCTGTCCCCAGGGGGTTCCTGGGCACCTGGGGAAAATAAGGAAGACAGATCGTTGCCCTCAAGAATTTTTACCCTGCTTAGTTCCTTGGCATGAGGAGTCAGAAAAGACTTGGTTTATAATGAAGGAGAAGTATTTTTACCTTTGATTGGAGTTCAATGACACTACCACTTAAAACCAAAGACATTCACAGTAAAATCTGAATTTTCTGAACTTGTTCATTGTTCCATGGTTATGTAAAAGCCCATCCTTACCCTCGGAAGAGAATGGTGAAGTATTTGAGGTAAAAGGGCATCAGGTATGCAGCCTACTTTTATTTTATTTTATTTTTTTACTTTTTAAAAAAGGTTTTATTTGAGAGAGAGAGAGAGAACTTGCAATAGTCGGGGGCGGGGGGGGCTGCAGAGGGACAAGCAGACATCCGGCTGAGGAGGGATCCCGACTAAGGTCTTGATCCCAGGACTCTGAGCCAAAGACAGACACTTAACCGACTGAGCCGCCCAGGCGCCCCTGCAACATACTTTTAAATTGTTAAGCAGCAACAGTGGCTATTGTCACTCTTAGAAGAAGTGACAGTGGTGACGGCAGGTGGCACATTGTCCCTGAGGAGCCAGGCTAAGTGAAAGGGATGCTGCAGGTCACCCTACAATTTTTTGGTAACTGTCCCTTACTTTATGTTTTCAAAATTGTAAGTTAAAAACTAATGGAGTATATAGCTTTTGATGAAGTGACCATTTTCAGAGTTTCAGAAACAAAGTGAAGAAACCATTGCTTTGAAAATGGTGCTGCTTCAGAAAATGGGATGCATTCAGAAAAACCTTTTTCCTATTTCAGAGGAACAGCAGAGTAGTTACTGCTGTGTTCTGAAAACCATAGAAGTGATGAACTTGTAAGTATTGAAGTTCTAGATTTTAATAAAGGCTGGGAACTCACTCTTTAAGGACAAAATTGAAATACCTTCTGCACACTGCCTCTTCTTGGAAACAAAATTTCACCGTCTCTTCCCGCTGCTGTCCCAGACCTCACCCTTGCCACTGTTTTGGGATCAAATGATCAGATGACTCACTCAACATTTTTGTATCTAAGTTGGGTTATTCCCTTCAGAAGGCCCTTCGGAGAAGAATACCTGGGATTTCATAAGCTCTGTCGATAAACCTGTATTAGTCATGGTTTAACAACCACTATTATTTAACATGTTATGTATTTTCTAAAATTTTTTAATTAATTTATTTTTAAAGTAGTCTCCATGCCCAGCGTGGAGCCCAATGCGGGGCTTGAACCCACAACCCTGAGATCAAGACCTGAGCCGAGACCAAGAGTCAGATGCTCACCTGACTGAGCCACCCAAGGACCCCAACACACATTATATATTTGGGTCACATTTACTAGTATGAGAGAGAAAACAAGGTATGAAAACAAATTCTTCTGCAGGGTCCATTTGCGCATGCTATTACCATGTCCCATAAAGAAAAAAACTTTAATATTTAAATGCAGGTTGGGATTTTTCATCTTATTACTGGATATTGTCACAGAGCATTAGATTATACATTGGCACAACCTACATTGTCTGACTGTTGTTTACTGAAAATTCTTACCGGTTTTATGCAACATCAAGAGGGAAAACAAAGATCCAGGGGTTTCATGGTTTATTTTGAGTAAGGAGACAATCTCTTATGTTCGGACATATTAAGTTGGAGCCTGGGGCATTTTCTTTATAATCCAGAGTTTTAACCATGAGCCACATTTTAAGAGGAATAAGTATGTTTCACTAAAATTAATAAGAGGAACTTTTTCATTTTCCCCGGGACAATGAAGCATCACATGGCTCCCTGGCTCAGTGACAACATACAGTGAGAGAAAAGGTGGTTCAGGAATTGTAAACAGAGCCCAGAGGACTGAGGCAAGAGCTCCCCCATAACTCTTTGGGAACAAGGAGTATGGTTGACCATATTTGTTGGATTTTCTTGGTACGTGCCCTGTTTCTCTTAAATTATTTCAGAAGGTTGCTTTCATTTTTTGAAAGGCAAATTTTTGAAAACAAATATATGCCTACTCATTCCCACCCAGCTGATGCCTGCCCCCATTTGCAAAAACGTCCTTGGATTTTCCATGTGGATTCTGTATACCATCTATCACCGCATTGTTTACCTAGCGGTCCTGAGACCAGAATGCTGCAAATTTATGAAGTGCCTTTCTGTTTCCTCGTCCAATCTATGATCTGGTTTCCAGAAAATCGTTTGACTATTTTCAACTGAACTTATGTTTTCTTCATTGTTACATACATTTTCCAGTTTTTAAATTCTCCTTCTAAATATGTTATTTTTCTTGTATGTGTTCAACACCCATATGCGTGTTTTTGCTTAGATTTTTGTTTGTTCCCAAGATGGAGTTTATTCTCTTAACCACTGTGGTTCCTGCGCTCTGATGTAAATAGCATGCACATATGTTTTGGGGTGCTAATTTCCATCCTGCTTTGGCAAGATGGCCTGAAGCACCCACCTTGTTCTTTCCAGGGGCAAATGACACCTTCTTAGAGATGATGCCTGACCTGAGTGAGAAATCATCACTGTCTCCTGCTATGATGTGTGTTCTCTGTGGTTGAGAATTACCTCTGCACAGGGTGAGATTTTGTGGTATTCATGGCAAAGAGAAGAAAGATAGGAAGAGAAGGCAGGTTGAGTGAAGTAGAGTAGGTAACAAAAGATAGGATGCGGGTGTCTGGGTGGCTCAGTCAGTGAAGCGTCTGCCTTCGGCTCAGGTCATGATCCCAGGGTCCTGGGATCAAGTCCCACATCGGGCTCCCTGCTCAGTGGGGAGTCTGCCTCTCCCTTTCCCTCCACCCCTCTCCCCTGCTCCTGCTCTCTCTCTCTCGCTCTCACTCTCAAATAAATAAATAAAATCTAAAAAAAAAAAAAAGAGGATGACAGAAGACAGACAAATTACTAGTGAGAGAAAAAAAAAAGAAAGAGGTGATAAGAAAAAGGTAGAGGACAGGAACACAAGGGCTCCACTGATGACCCGCTGAGGCTGTCTGTCAGAGAGAAGTTTTGGAGGAATTAGACAAAACTGGATGGATTCGCTGTCCCCTCTCTGCAGTTCTGAGGGCGGCCACCAGGGACAGTGTGGTGCTCTTAATAGCCCATTAACGGAGCGGTGGTGTCCAGGTGTGAACAGAAGAGGATAAAGACTACTACTCCCAAGGCTGATAGCTATAAAGTGATATAAATTCAGTATAAAAAGGTAAAATATCCAGTAAGATTTAAAGATTACATGCAAGGGTGCAAACTGATGCCTATTTCCATAACTGATAACCAGATAGTCAGAAGCTGATGCCTCCCAAACACTTTCCAGTTACAGGAACCCTTCTGAGATCTACTTGTTCCTGGCAATCGATGGCATGGAATAATGTGGTGTGAAGGAAGCCTCACACGCTCTCCTCTGCCCCTTCTTTTACAAGCTTTGATGACTATTGAATTTTACTGTCTCTGACAGTTTAGACTCCAGAACATCACAAGATGTCCATATTTCCAACAGCTGGAAGTAATAGATGTAAGATTGGGAAGGACAGTGAGTATGCCCATCCACTTGCCATTGTATTCCCCAATGAACAACAGGTGGAGCACAGCGAGTAGGTGTTAAACTAACACTTGTGAATGGATAGATAAGAAGGAAAATAGACTCAATCATTTTTGTGAGTGGGAAAGAACAGGGCTCATTCAGGGTAGAATGGACAAATGCCTTTATTCTCCTTCACAGTCACTGAATGGAGTTCAGCTGGAAGGAGATCATTGTTAGGTTGATTCAAACACATTTACCTTCTTATTGCAAAACCATGTAGCCTGTGTCCCTCTCCGTTCTCATTCCGGATAACTTCTGTGTGCAAGTCTTTTCTGCGGAAACAAGACCTCAATCTGATACCTGCTAGGTGGCAAAATGGCGGCTGATTTGTAGCCAGAGGTGTGAGGGGCTGGTTTTGGTGGAAGCACAGGACCCTAACTTTATTCAGTGAGTTATAAAATTCATAGACTCATGGGATGTTTGAGCTGAAAGGGACATCAGTGATTTGATTTTGGTACAATCCTTTTCACTGCCTTTGTAGTTGAAGAAGGCTTTTCTTTGAAGAAGTGCTAAAGTTGCCCAACCAAGGTCATGTTCATTTCAATAATTTTTGTTAAGTAACATACATTGAATTTATAGTATTTCTTTTTCAAAGGGAACTCTCATCTTATCTGATAAAGAAATTCATGTAGGGTGCCTGGGTGGCTCAGTCGTTGGGCATCTGCCTTCGGCTCAGGTCATGATCCCAGGGTCCTGGGATGGAGCCCCGCATCAGGCTCCCTGCTCAGCGGGAGGCCTGCTTCTCCCTCTCCCACTCCCCCTGCTTGTGTTCCTGCTCTCGCTATCTCTCTCTCTCGAATAGATGAATAAAATCTTTTAAAAAAAATTCATGTAATAACTTATATTAAGTTTAATTCTTTTTAATTTTAGTTGTATTTATATGAGAATATATTTTTAACATCAGTCCTTAACAGTTGTGTTTTCTTGGGGGCTGTTAGGAAATTTCTTTCTATTTCTTTATCTGTAAAATGGGTACAGGAATATTTGCTCCATTCCATTCTCCTTTCTCAAGAGTAACTGAGAACCTATGAAAACACTTTATAAACTATAAAGCAAAATACCACATACAGAATTACAGAAATTGATAGAATTTTATTATCCACCCAAATAAACACAATCTATATTATTAACACATGTGTGCACGATGCAAAATTATTCTGATAATTTTTTTTTTAAATGAGGATTTTATGGAGTTTTTGGATTGTAGAACAAACGACGTGATTTTCTGAAACAAAAATTTCTTGCTTCTATTCTGATATGTAAATAAGCATGATACTAATTCTTGAACAGCTTATTATTTAAAAATTAAGCTATTATTTAGTTCATAAAAGGGAGATTAATTAGAAGGTGATATCTAGTCATGTTTGACTACACAGCTAGAATATTAGTGATAAAAGTACTAGGTCCAGTGAAATTAATAAATATTCCCCCAAATTTGATTGCCTGTGATTGAAGTAGAGCCCATATAGAGTTTATTTCTATATTAGATTTAGCTATATCCATTAGTGATTTCATAGTGATTTTTTTTTTTTTGTAATGTTCAGGAGTTAATTTTGGAGTCCTTCAGAAAACAATAAAATTCCAAGCATTTCTTATAAAATTCACTTTCTTGTTTAGTTTAGTTTTGTTTTTGTTTGTTTGTTTGCTTCAAAATGAACGTATGCAATTTTTTTAACTTCATGAAGTGTGAAGTCATTGTGCTGGAGTTTTTATTCCTGCTTTTTACTATGATCCTCTGTGATTGTTTAACGGAATTTTCACTGGCTGGCTGTTGTACATGAAGCTCTGCGTATTGACCAGGTCCACGTCTGTATCTGGTCTTCCTTGTCAATCTGGCCCCACTGCGTGTTGACATTGCCCTTGGGGTGAGCATGTGCAGGCCCCTTGGGAAATGAGGGACAGGCCCTTGGCTCTGAGTGAAATGAACAAAGGGGAAAAATCTTTCCCTGCTCAACGCCCGCCAGTGAAGAACAAAATCAGATCTCCGTAGGCCACTGAATGCTGGCAGGGATCTGCCAGCTATTTTTCCCCCTTAAGTGTACAAGAGAACCAGTCTTGGGAGAAGACCCTCTGCTAATCAGTAGGTGACTGGGAAATGGTGGCAAGGTTCGACATCATCTCGGGCATCTGGGTTCACTGTCCATACTCCTCTTAAGTTCTACTTAATGGTTTATCTGCTTGGCTTTTGTGGTTACAGATGCTCTTGGAAACAGAGGGTCAAACAAAAGCCTTTCCGTTTCCTGTGTAACACAAGACTCTCACTGGACAACACTGACTTACTGCCCTTGTGGACCGATTATCATCAGTTACTATTGTGTAACTGATTACTATTGTAATAGTATTGTATTGTACAATACTATTGTAATAGTATTGTGTTACTGATCCTGTGTAACACAAGACTCTCACTGGACAACACTGACTTCCCAAAATAGGCAGAATTCCAGGAGAACGGAAAGCAACAATTTTTCATGAGGACAAATTGCAGTTCGAAGAGGAAGTCATGATAACTCTGTGACTCAGACATTAGGCAGCTTACCTGTGTTCAGGCCCTGGTTCCGTTTTTACAAGATTCTTACTCTTCAGTAACCAAACCTTCATTTCAGAAATGCATCATTCTGCCATTATTCCTTCTATCGAACTGTTGTTTTTCTGCATGTTTAAATGCCACACTATTTAGTTAACATATTTTAAATTTGATTTAAATTAATCCATGCTTAGGATCCTTTTACTATTACTAGTTTGCATGTAACAATTATAAATAAGTTATTCTAATTCTCAAAAACAGTTTCTTTGGATCTTTTACTTTCTCCATTGGGGTTATGAATAGCATGGTAATTCCCACTTAAAGTGTGGATGAAGTATGAATCTTAACATACTCCATTTTATCAATTTCATCATTGATTTATTTATTTTCCAAAAGTTACAAAAGCAAATGCCCGTTTGCTTTCACATTGAATGATTCAGAGTGGTGAATATACCCCAAGTTAAGAGTCTCCTTCCATTCCTGGTATTGTGATCCCAACACACACTTCTCTACACCCAGATTCAGTAGGATTTCTCAATTTAGGATTGTTCCACTGTATGAAAAAAAAATAAGCAAAACATTCATCTCTGCCCATTTTCCACAACTACATTTAGCAAATACCTGTAGATTTCTGGCCATGAAGGCCCAGAGATTGGTGCTTTTGTATAGCAGTTCTATGAGGAGGCACGGAACAGTCTGTCTAAGGGGCACATCTGACCACCTCCTATAAATGCAAGGTATTTTAATGGGAAGGTACATTAGAAATGCATGAGTTTGCTACATAAAAACAGCAGCGTATATGTAAATATGTGAATGTGATGTTTGCCATCCATAAGTCAAATAGAGTTGCATGTCTTCATGATAAGACTATTGTCTGAAATTAGACCCTGGTATTTAATAATGATTGATGTCATTTTAACAAGGAAAGTCTATTTTCAAATCAAAGTCTATCTTCTCTAATAATATGCTTTGTATTTGTGGTTAATGTTTTAGTAACAGTGGGGCAAAATACGGTTTCTTTTTTCCTCCTTTGACTACTACCAGATCAATATCTTTTACATTATAATGGGGTTAATATTTTGTTGCTAGAGGAAGGTCAAAAATATATTTTTCCTCCTAGAAAACCACCCCTTCCTTTGGCTATATATATGGATGTGACATTTTGGCAAGCAGACACGGTGTCAGAAGTGTAGAAAGACTACTAACTCTCCCAAATTTGCTGCTTTCTGTCAGTAGTTGATTCTCAAATATAGTTTATTGCTTCGTATTTGAATGAAGCAGACTTTGAACCACTTGGATTTTCCAATTAAGCAAGATGAGCAAATAGGTAGTCGAACAACCTTGGCTTTTTTCATCTTTCCCCTGTGAGGCTGGTGGGTCAGTAGTTCCCATTGACATTTTCTGTGTTTATTAGGGAAGTCATGGGCAGTTGTGGGTTCTGGGAAATGGTGTCAAACCTTCAAATGGAGGATCTGATTTGCTGGAATCCCCATTCTTTATTGCTTATCTGAAAACCAGATGCCATAAGCATTGTCACTGTCCCAACGCATGCAAGCTTGGCGGTTGAGATCAGTGGCGAGGAAGCCTTGACAATGCTCATTTGTCTTTGAGATTAACAGGGTAGCTTATAAAATTGGTTACATATTTTTGAAATGCAAGCATGCAGTGCATTAGCAACAAAGCTTGTAGTAAGCCTTTAAAAGCCTCAAAAGAAACACAAGTTGGTTCAAGAGTATTATATTCAACTTTTACTCTACAGTGGATAATTTTGTCTCTCATTTTTCTCATTTTTTTAACGGCTCTTTGCATCATTTTAAGCATCATCCTGAATGAAAAAGAGCCAAATATAGCTACTTTGCTTATTTCAAAGGTATATACTTTGATTAATAGAGTTATTGCCAAAGTGCTAAAAGTCAAGGAGGCTGTTACCACCACATGCGGAGGGACTAGGTCCGTGAAGCGTGGTGGGATTTCCACGCAAGGAGTGCTGCATATCACAATCATTAAACAACTCCCTGTGTGACTTTATGTGATAAGCCAAAATCCCCAAAGAGCAATTTAACCGGCGTAGCTCAAGCTAGAAGGTTCTGATGGCCACCTTCTACCTTGCAACAGACTGGTCTCTCAGTAACATAAGCATTCCTGTAAACAGGTAGCAAAATTAAGGGACTCCAGTGTTCATCAAGTGGAGAAAACTCACAACAGCATTCGCCACTTCAGGTGTTCTCTGATATCTATAAGGCGGAGTTGAAGGAAGCAACAAACAGTTGTAAAGCAATGAGAAAGTTCTGAGAAATAGAATTCTTGGAATTTGCCAGACTTTTTCTCAGAATGGCATGAGTGACTATTACAAGCATCTCTAGACTTCCCTATTCTAATCAAAGGGCAAAGAAACCTGTCAAAAATAACTGGAAGGAAGTTTCAGCCTGTGAGAATACTTGCCCACGCAGAAAGAGCTCTATCCTCTCTATCTTTGAGAAGTAAAATGGCGCAACACTGCAGTTTTACAGTGGGGCTGAATTTCTTTTTTGGGGGGAGGGGCTGAATTTCTGACAGATTCTGGATTTCCCTGCCCATACAGGTTGGGTATCGCTGTACTTCATGCATGATGGGCTAAATCCATTTCTACTGATCCTCATACTCTTTCTTTTCCAGGTGTCTCAAACCCTTCCCAGTATATCAACCACCTGTGAAAAGGGAAGTAGGTTGTGGGGTGCAGTTACAACCCCAAAGCCAAATCATGAACAGGGCATCACCTCTTGTCTTGCAGAGGAGAACATGAGGGCTAGTGTAGCATACATCTTTCACTACATCTTTATTTTTTTTTTAATGAGGATCTTGTTATTTTATCTTTGTATTTCTAAAAATAATTTAAATAATTTTTGTCTGATAAAATAATACCTGTGTCCTTTGCATATTTAAAAACTGTAAAGAAATTCCTTTCCTCTTCTCTCCTCCCTCCCCCCTTCCTCTTCTGTTCTGTCCTCTCCTCTTTTTTTTTCCTTTCCTCATTGTGCCAGGCCTGGGGCCTGTGAGCTTCTAGACCTGGCCAGAGGGGACAGTGAGCATGAGATGTCTGTGTCCTGGGCCTGGTTCTTCCAACCCTCCTCATAGCTGCTAATGAGAATCTTGAACTTTATGAAATATCCAACAGCATCTTTCCTTTATCAGCCTGGAAGAGAAGTTCTACTAGTCAGTGATGCAGTGGTGATGCTAAACAGTAATAGTAACCGATGATAATCAGTCCAAAAGGGCAGTAAGTCAGTGGTGAACTCAGAGCCGAATCTCAGTGTGTCTATCAGGTTCTAAGTCACACTGTGAAGATGCTATCCAGCATTAAAGCAACAAGGCAGAGCCAGATCTTTGTTTTGTTTTTAATTTTATTATGTTATGTTAATCACCATATATTACATCATTAGTTTTTGATGTAGTGTTCCATGATTCATTGTTTGTGTTTACCTAGTGCTCCATGCAGTACGTGCCCTCCTTAATACCCATCACAGGGCTAACCCATCCTCCCAACCCCCTCCCCTCTAGAACCCTCAGTTTGTTTCTCAGAGTCCATAGTCTCTCATGGTTTGTCTCCTCCTCCAATTTCCACTCCCCGCTTCATTTTTCCCCTCCTGCTATCTTCGTCTTCTTTTTTTTTTTTTAACATATAATATATTATTTGTTTCAGAAGTACAGGTCTGTGATTCATCATTTTTGCACAATTCACAGTGCTCACCATAGCACATACCCACATACTCTCCCCAATGTCTATCACCCAGCCACCCCCATCCCTCCCACCCTCCACCACTCCAGCAACCCTCAGTTTGTTTCCTGAGATTAAGAATTCCTCATATCAGTGAGGTCATATGATACATGTCTTTCTCTGATTCACTTATTTAGCTCAGCATAATACACTCTAGTTCCATCCATGTTGTAAGGCAGAGCCAGATCTTAATTTCGGTGGCTTGAACAATCCAGAGGAAATAGAATCCTGATTAAATACTTCAATTAAAGAGACCAGTCAGTCATCAATGACAAAGAGCCGGGTGCCAGATCCCAAAAATAGTTGGGGAGTTCTTATGGCTACCTGAGGGAGGTAATATGCCGCAAGAGCAATGGCTGTGGATGGATAGAGGAGTGGGCATGCAACAGACCATTGAGAACCTTAGTACCTGCTCACTTACTCACTCATGTTAATAAGGTCTTCTTTGATAATGCGAGAAAGCTAGTGAAGGAAGTGACTGGAATGTGTTTTTCAAAAGTTTTTTTTCAACTCTGGTCAGATAAATTAGGAAGAGAGAGAAAAACATTGTACGCTGATACTGATACTAATTTTTTCTTAGTCTTAGTTGGTAAGTGAATATGTCATGATGTAAAAAGACGTGAAGGAGAATTCTCAGCTCAGGGGATGGCGGAGCGCTTTGAATTCAGATCGGCAACTCATCAGTGGTGCGACCACGAGCAAATCACTCTCTGCCACCCTAGTTTTCTCATCTACAAAAATACCTACTAAAGCCTCTGATTGTTGAAAGTTGCTGGGAGGTAGGAGTTAAAGAGACTACGTGCAAGTGCTTTTGTGGTCGATGCTTCATTAGAGGAAGCGGTGGTCATAGTTGTCGGCTTTGCTGTCTGTAGATTCCGGTGTTCTTAACCTGGTGAGCGCCATGGAGCTCTTCACAGGTCTGGTGAAGCCTGCAGAACCCTCCTCAGGATAGTGTTTCTAAGTGCATAGAACACACTACATAGTGTTATAAAGGAAGACATTTATCAAGTTTGTATTAATATATATATGGCAGGCAGAATAATGACTCCCAAAGACGCCTGGGTCCTACTCCCCACAACCTGTGAGTATGTTATGTCACATGGCAAGAGGGGATGAAGGTTGCAGATGGAATTAAGGTTGCTAATCAGCTGTCCTTTCAATAAAAGGAGAAAAGTTTCATGAAAGATTCATAAGTAATAATTGTTAGATGACCTTCATTACTTCAGGGCTGGAAGATGGTTAAGGTGGGCCATGGAGGTGGAGTACCTGGGTGGCACAGTCAGTTGAGTGTCTGCCTTCAGCTCAGGTCATGACCTTGGGGTCCTGGGATCAAGCACTAGGTCGGGGAGGAGGCCGTCCAGCAGGGGGTCTGCTTCTCCCTCTCCCTCTGCCTGCTGCTCCCCCCTCTCATGTTCTGACTCTCTCAAATAAATAAATAAAATCTTAAAAAAAAAAGTGGCCCATGGAGGGTAGCCAAATGTTGTTTACACACATGAAGATGAACAGAAGCTGAAATGTCAGTGAAGCCAGAACATGGAGCAGGTCTCTGAATGCTTCCCCCAGACCAAAGCTTGTGTATTCAGTTATGGTGAATTATCTGACCCATCAATAGAAATGCCGAAATACACAAGACAGGAGAATAAATCTGAATCTAGACCACTAAAATGAAAGATGAATTAACTTAAAAGTGACAGATTTTTTCATCTCTTGATTATTACTTAATAACTATTTGGGGATCTCAAAGAGGCCTCCTTTGATAATGCAGTGCCAGCAAGTAGATTTCTGCTCTCTCAGAGGCAGCTGACTCAAACTTCCATTGCTTTTCTTCCTGTATGTCTTGACCGAAGACCAGCGAAAGTTCAACAATTACAGACTCTTTAGTACTGCACACATAAGATACCAAGTTGAAAATCTTAGACTGGATGGTTGCAGTGAGTTCTGGAAATGAGGATAATTTTTAATTTTGAGTTTAAGGAAGCCTAAGTGGTGGGCACTAGAAAGGCTCATATTGGTCTTTGAGCTTGGCTATCATTTCTCAGAACCACCTGGTTCATTAAGTCTGGGCCATAACAGACTTGATGTGTGTTATGGGTTGCATCCTATCCCCACATCAAATTCAGATATTGAAATCCTAACCCCCAGTACCTCAGAATTTGACCTTATTTGGAAACTGGGTCACTGTAGATGTAATTAGTTAAATTAAGATGAGGTATATTGGGCTAGGGTGGGCCCCTAAGCTAAAATCACTCATGTCCTCATAAAAGGGGAAATCTGGACAGACAGACAGACACACACACACACCTACACACACACTCACACCCATACAGAAAGTCATGTCAAGATGAGTTACGCTGTCAAAAGCCAGGGAACAACCACAACTTAGGAGAGGGGCCTGGAACAGATCCTTCCCTAGAGCCTTCAGAGGGAGCATGGCCCTGCTGACATCTTGATCTCTGACTTTTAGCCTCCAGAACTGTTGTTAGACTACTCCATTTACAATACTTAGTTGTGACATCCCTAGAAAACCACCCTTTCAGCACGCTCCAGCCAAATTTAACCCCCAGGTGCTCAAGCAGTTCAGACACTCGGCACATTATCCCATAAAAAGACAGGAAAGCCATGGCATCTCATGCAATAGCAAATTCTAACATCTTTATTAATCATTTAGCTTGTCTGGGGCTCAAGTTTTATTCATCTGCTAATTGAGGAGGCTTAGTTTTTCTGAAATCCTTCCATTTGCCTGCCCCTGAGGGCAATAGAACATAAAGCCCCAGACAGTTTGGGATTTGCCCAGAGCAGCCCACTACCAGCTTAAACCATCTGTGAAACCTGTATTAAATCTTGAAGATTCATGTGGATTTAATTCTTTTCCACATTATGTGTGTTTGGTTTAATATTAAATAGTATTTGAAATTGCTTATCATTGAAGCATTAGTGTTATGAACTGTGCTTGTGCCGGAGATTCATATTCCTTTATACAGCATCACATGTCCCAGTTCCTGGGACCTCTGTTTGAAAACAGTGAGGCTATGCTATCTGTGGTCCCTTCCTGCCCTAAAACCCTGGATTCCTGGGGCCGTTCATATATGGCTCACATCATTAAAGACCAGATTGTGTCTCTGTGTGTGAGGCCCCTGGATAAGTCCCCCTTTGTCTTTGTGGATGCCAAAATGTGCACTTTCAGAATGAGTTAATATAAAATGAAAGTGCCACTCATTGAAATTATTTTGTTGGCTCATATGAAAAATATGTGTCTTCTGGGTGGCTCCCCAGTTAGGCACTTTGATCATGGCAAATTGCTTAAGGGATCTGTTCATTTTGTGTATAGGAAATTAGGACAGTTGGGAAAAATACCTCAAATTAGATTCTGTAATCATATGCTACTGCCTTTTCCACTGAAGTAATTTGTGACCAAATCACTTAAAACCAGAGCCATCACACACAGCCTCACACTCACAGTGAGGGAGGAGCTCCCCCTGGAGGTAGGCATTGCCGTTGGCTCTGCTTCAACCCCTCTCAACTTGGCAAGTTTCCTCATCTGTGAAATTGGGGTAACAATTCATCTTGGGTCTACTGTGAAGACTGAATACAATAATATAGATCCAATCTTTTTTTATAAATTTGAAAGGGCTGCATGGCTGTCAGGAATTATTATTTTGTGCATTTCCAAATAGAGCCAAAAGACATTGATGGGGTTGCCAGTGGGGCTGATATCCCTAGTGCTCAGGACGCTTTAGTCTATGATGAACTTAACCAAAGAGGATGAGACACTGAGAACAAGAGTCTCAAGGCTTCAATTAGTGTAAACATTTTCAGGGAAAATAAGAGTGACTCCAAGATAACACTTAAGAAGTCTAGAGGCCTGTTGGTAAAGGGGTCAACAGATGTCAAATATGCTTCTCAATATAGAGCGGTATAACAAATCATCTTCTGAAGAAGACAGTGAGTTTGTTTTGTTGAAGTACCAGCAAGACCATCAACAAAACTCAAAAGGGGTAATACAGTGTACTACAGGTGAAATCAAATGAGCAAAAAAATTGGATGGACTGATTACTTGTCTACATGGTTAGATACCAGACTTTGATGATGGTAGCATCCACCTCCAACTCAATTTGATTTTAGTGATTGTTAAAAACAAAAAAGAAAAAGAAAGAAAGGACAGGTGTGGTTCTCTTGGTTATATGGAGGTGAACTCCTCAAGTGATGGACACTTGCAAAGTCAGAAGGTGAACACAGCTTACATATCTTTAGAATAAATATGTGGTGTGATATCACTCAGGATGGAGATCTTACACCAATTTTGTGGGGTCTCCATGTGTGAGGAGACACTAGATAAACAGCAGTAAAAAAAAAAAAAAAAAAAAAAAGACAAAAGTGCATGGTCTCATGAAGCTTATATTCTATAGAGAGGAAGATAGACAAATGACAAATGATCACCTCACAGGGAGGTGATGGTCTATGCCCAGAAGAAAAATAGAACAGGTAAAGGGCCAGGGAATGATGGAGGTGGTACCATTTTGAAGGGGCTGGTCAGGGAGGGCCATAAAAAATGAAAGAGCAAGGAAATGGACCCCGTTGAAATGGGGGAGCAGGGAGTAAAAACAGCAGGTCAGGAGCCCTGTCATGAAAATTCAGGCCCCCTGAGGAGGTCAGTGTGACTGAAGGAGAGCGGGTAAGAAAATGAAGACAGAAGAGTTGAGGTCTGAGCATTACCGGGCCAAGTCATGAGAAGTCCTGTGAGGACTTTGGGCTTGACTCTGAGTGGGATAGGATTCGCCTGGGGAGCTATCGAGAGGTAAATGGGAGGGAGAAGCAGACACCATCTGTGCACCCTTCCACTATACCAGCTTCTCCCTCTTCACCCAGCCCTGGCCCTGGGGGCTCCCCTTCTTCCTCAGCATCTCCCACCCTGGACAAGTGAGGAGCAGTGTTGGCACCACAAAAGCAGAGTTTCTAGGATGGCCATACTGTAATCCATCCTGAAGATGACCTTTTCTTCACTAAACCCTAGAAGACTTTGGAGCTGTGGAACCACTGTCTTGCTTGCTCTTGTATTAGTTTCTATAGATTCATATGTTTCTTATCTCTGGAAGCATACTGAAGATCCCTGAATGAGGACTCGTTTTTAAAATCCATATTTCCCATTTGCAAGCAGAAGACATGTAACAAAACTTCACTACCTTGCAAGAGAACACTAAGTTTAATGCCTTTTTAAAAAATGTATTCTCATGAGAAAAGAAGCAATTCACGGATGACCTCAATGAGAATAAAATTGGTACATCCTCAATGGAGACAGTCTTTATATAATCACAATGAGTAAAAATAGAGAGCATAATTTTTTAAAAGGGAGAACCCGAGAATTAAATTGGAAAGGGAAGCAAAAATATGAAACTCACAAGATTAATACTAAATATAACACACTTGATGGAAATTCATCATTTGCCCTCCTCCTCTGGGACAGAAGTCATAACTACACAAAGACATAGGGCTGTCAGATTAAATATGGGATGCTCAGTTAAATTTGAATTTCTGACAAATAGTAAATAATGTTAGTCTAAGCAAATCCCAAATACTTAACACTCAAAATTACATGTTATTTGAAATTCAGGTTTAACAATATCCTGCATTTTTGTTAGCTAAATCTGGCAGTCCTACAAAGAAGAGGCTATGGACTCATTATCTCTAGACTATGAAGAATCATTGCTGCAGTAGTAGCAAGAGGTTGTGTTGAGTCTCCTTGCAACCACCTTGCAACCATTCTTTTTGACCTTGCTCTTCTTAGGAAGAGCATCCTTGGCTGCACACCTTACATATGCCTCTCCAGGTCCATTCTATCACCTGTCTCCATCCTGCTTTGGGTCCCAGGTGGCTGGATGAATCAGTGGGCTCCCTGGTCACTGGCTTCCCATTGGGGTCAGCTAATGGGAGGCACCAGTGGGAGATGGAAAGGCAGAAGAGTGCTGATAGTGTATTTATTTTATTTCTGCCAGCTCCCTCCCCGCCAGGTTGTTGAGGTTCCTGCTGGGCTCTCTTTCACTCTTCAGTCCTAAGGCAGGTAACAGATTTGAGCTGCTCTTAGCCCCTGGGCAATGCACTAACTTTGTAAATTGCCCCTTTTTAAGATTCTCCTCAAATTACTGAGCCTAGGGTGTCATCTCTTCCCTGCTGGAAACTTAATACAGTAAAGGCTATGCATGGAAATGAAAGGGCAAGGAAATGGACCCCCATATCCGAGGTCAAGTGTTTGATCTGTGATCATGAAAATGTGAATTAGAATGAAAAAAAAAGAGATTTGGGAAGAAAATGGCAGAGTTGGCATTCTGGCTGTGCCATTCAGATGGTGCGTTCCTGGTGGGCACTTAATCTCCATTATAAAATGGATATCTGCTCCTAAAAAGTTCCTAGAAGAATGAATAGAAATAGGGATCTTAACCAGCTGGAAAAAAAAAAAAGTAAGCTCTGTGGAAAAAAGCAATTTATCACTAGAATGCCCATGTCCCCCATAGAACAAGACCATAAATCCTGTGTTTATAGAACCTGTGTTTTTAAGGGAGTTTCTTCAGAAAATGCAGAAATCAAAATGTTGAGTAAGTGAAAAGGAAAAACTAACAAACAAGTCACATCTTGTCTTGGACCATTCTTTCCTGCAGCCCCTCCTTCCTGCTTGCAACCACTATTCCCTCACTGTGCTAGAGTTCTCTTCCCCAAAAATGGCACTCAGCACTTCCCTCCTGGCTCAGAACTTGGACAACTCCTTTCAATGCATATAGTAGGTTTTTAAGAAATATTTGCTAATTTTAATTGCATTTCTGCTCCTTTGACCCAATTGTCTCAGATGTGGTTGGGAGAAAAGCAACAGAGAAATGGCTAAATCCCCTAATTATTTCTCTAAACTTTCTCAGTGAATTAGGAGGCATCTTGCAGCATGGCTGATCCCACACAGTAGAAAAGACACACACCAGGCCAGTGGGTGGATTCTTAATTAAGAGCAAGGATCTTTTATTTAGAGGCTGGCCCAAATTAGAAGGTTTTAGCTACTATCGTCACATATGTAGGAGAGTTCTAAGAGTTTGTCTGGTTTCACTTGGTTTTACATTGATTATTCAAGCAAGGTGGTCGAAGGGCAGGAGAGCAATCAATAAAGAGATTGACTGGTCTTGTCAAAATTCTTCAGCCCTGATAAATTTGGGGGCTAGAATTGCTTATATTGTTGGGTCGGGATTCCTCGGCAGCTTTCTCCTGATCTGCCATATTGTGTTTGCCTCTCTCCTGCCATATGATTACATAAACACATTTAAGAGTTTCTTCTCAATTTTCATAGTTTGCAAGTATCTATACGTGAATTTCACTGTAGTCTGTTTTCTAGCTTAGGTAAATTTAGTTGATCTCATTTAACTAAGTTGCTCTGTTTTATTCTCAGCTAATTTTTTTCTGGAATTATTACCCAGCCTAATGATGTTCTGTGCAGAGCCCCAGCTCCTTCCTTGGTGCAGGATGGGTGGTATATCATCTTGTTACAATGAGAAACTCTCTTGTGTTCTAATCTCCCCTCTTATGATGGCTTTGGGCATTCTGTGGGTTCTAAAATTCTATTTGAGAATTACTATAGTGTTTGTTTATTGTCCTTTTAATATTTGTTATCTTTTCTCAATACTGCTGGTGGATACCTATATAAAATATTTTATATTACAATATAGGTATGCATAATCTTAAAATACAATTTCTTAGGGATCTGTTTATAAATTCTCAACAATGGTAGACAGCTATTTCTTGATCATCTCAATCAATTTCTGGTCTTACACAAATTGTGTCCAAAATAGCCTTGTGTAAAGGGGAAGGGAAGTCAAGACCCTCTACCTCTGAATCCTCTACCATGGGCCATTCATTCTGTTCAGTTCTTTATATGCCTTAGTTTGCTTCATCTTCATAGCGGTCTTACATAGCAGATGGCGTTATCCCTATTTTTTTATGTGAGAACTGATGTACTCTATGGTGGCTAACTGAATATAATAAAAAAAAAACCAAACTGAGGCCCACTGAGGTAGGGTCAGGTTTCCAAGTTCACTGAGCCACAATGGTAGGATCAGAACACCATCTAAAAGTGGTCATAGCAATCCTTGTGATAACCATAGCTGACATTTCCTAAACACCCACTGTGAACGCAGGCTCTGTGCTGAGCATTTAGGAAACCCAATAATAACCAAGTATTGTGATTAATTCCATTTTACAAACTGAGGCCAAGCAAGGTTGAGTCCCACTGGATCAAACCCAGGACCCACACCAAAGCCCACACACGTTCTTGACCCTATGTTATGTGTCCTACCCTGGGCTCAGCTTTTATGAGTACACTCGATGATACACCACAGACTCTCTCCTTGGAAATCTAACTATTCATGTTTCACAATTGAGGTAGTTTGAAAATCAATGGCACTTCGACAGAGCGTGGTGGCATTTCCGAATAGTAGCTGGAAATCTGTGTTAGAAATAAGCTTCTGTTTGGTGACACAGAGCTGTGCAAAGGCAAATGTATATACCTGATTTTTATGGAAAGCAAATATCCTAATTATCTTTAGATCTGAGTTCCTTGGAGCACAAGTGTGCAATGTTGAATTTCTGTTGAGCAAAAGAGAAGAGTGACATACATAATAAGTGCTAACTGTAGCAAATTTTGAAAGCATGGTTTGAATTGTTTATGTTTATTCAGTCACGGAGAATAAATTAGTTAAGAGCTCGCTGCAGAAAGACCAGTTGGAACTATACCATTCAAATGTGCTCCTGTGTAAAGAGAATGATTGCCTTCTCATTGAAACATTACTATTATCTTCTGGACACTGAATGCCCCACGGTTTCAATCTAAAGCCAGCTGACTTGGGGACCCTGTACTGTGCCTGTTTGAGCTTCCATACCCTATGTGGGTGGCAAGGGGGACCCTCACTGGTATGCGATGGCAGGGTTTGAAGGAAAGATACTCCCTGCCATTGAAAGACACGCAAGCAAAGGTGAGGGGTCTAGAGCAGGCGGGAGCCCTCTATTCTGGGCATGGGAAGTGAGGTTTATGCTCAGTTATTTCCCCTTCTTATTTTTATATAATTGTCCTTCACTGACCTGCATGCCTATTCAAGGCATACAAATACAAAGCGAACCAAGTTTTTAATTTAAATGGAACATCATTATGTGTAATATAGACCTAATAATTTATGCATTGTAAAGTGGAATTTACCAATGACTCAAGCTTTGGAATAACATTTTTTCCCTTAAAGTAATTAAAAAAAACCTTGATTTATTCAAAAGACATTATCGAGTGTATATTAAACATGACTCACTGTTCTAGGTGTCCGGGATACTTTAGTGAACAAAACAGACAGAAATCTTCCCTCCTGTGACTTCTGCTGGGGAAAGGGTACCTCCATGAATCATCATCAGCATGCAGATGATGCTGTGTGCTGGGAGGAGATAAGCATCCTGGGGGAATTAACTGCAAGAGCTGAGGAAGAGAGCGGGGAATGACCCCCAGACCCCAGCAGGTGGCTGTGTTAAACAGGGGCTGGTGGCCACAGTGGGCCTCACTGAGAAAGTGGTGTTTGAGGCAACACAAACAGGAGAGGTAGCTGGCGGAAAGTAGAGAGCAACGAGAAAATCGAGGTAAAGTTTGAGAACCAGGGTGTGACTAGCATGTTGCAGAAACAGCACAGAAGCCAGTGTGGGGCTGGGATGAATGAATGGGGCAGAAGTGGGAGGGTGGCAGGTATTTCAGAGAGGAAAGGGAGGGCCGGGCCTCATAGGGCATCGCAGCCCTGTATGATCTTTGCAGCACGGGGAGCCACCGCAGGAATTTGAGCAGAGGGTTAACTTCTGTTTTAGAAACTACTGTGGCTATGGAGTCAAGAAAAGATAGTGGTGGGGCCGGGCATGGTCAAGACTAGAAGCAGGGGGACCATGAGCAGGGGTCCTGGCAGTAAAGGATGGCATGGCAGGGTCAGCAAGGAAGTAGGCAGAAGGGATCACACGCTGGTTTTACTTTGAATGAATGGCATTTGTGATGACCTGGGTATGAGATGTGAGGAAAAAGAGCTCAATTAACGATGACACCCCAGTGCTCTGGATCATTTACTGTCAAGTAGAAAAATAGATTTTTCCCTAGAAAATATTTATTCCTCTAAAGAGAATTACATTTGAAATATACATAATCCCAGGGCAGTGGCCAAGAGTCTAGGGCCAAGAGGAGAGCAAAGAAAGGAGATTGAGGGCAGATCCAAGTCCTATACTAGTTTACGTGTCCAGTTCCTCTGGGACATCCACATGGGGTGTATTACTCCAGTCTGGAGATGAAGAATTGCAGGCAGAGCTCAGATCTTTCCTCAGCAATGAGGTGGGGGCAAAGTGAGGGAGGGGCAGAGGGAGGAGGGGCCCCAAGTACACCCCTGCCCTTCCCTTCCTCCCTCTTTACTCACCGTTCTTGGTACGTCCTGACCAGGAGCCGGGCGGTACACCATTGGCCTCAAAGTGGGAAAGTCATGGTCTTAAGATCCATGTAATGGAACCACACTATGGGAGTTTGGTTAAGTAAAAAATAAAAATGTCTAGACTCCAATTATAGATCTAGATTTTTTTTAAAGCAAGCTACATTTATCATGCACCACACTGCTCTTAGCAAATCAGACAGACCTACAGAATCTCACATTCCTGGTCGAAACAATATATCTTCTATCTTTTTTGACATCTCCAAAATTTAGGAGATGGAAGATTTTTTTTCTTTATACATATTTTATGGCATTATTTTTTTAAGGCAAACATCTAGAGAAGATTGGCCCATGGTTTTTGACTATCCAATTACATATGAGTGTAGCATAGTGTGGTAGAATCTCATACAAAATTCTCTGCACATAGCTGGCAAATCTCTGCGAATTTTCTTTCAAATCTCCATGAACTCTCCCGAACACGTCTTTGTTGCCTTTTGGTGGGGAGATATCTAGAATTTAAATTGTGTTTGCTGAGGATGATTCTGGAAATGAAACCAAGGGAAAACAAACCATTTTGTTAATCTTTGGATGTGTGTGGGAGTTGGAGCAGAGAACAATAAAATTAAGGTTTTCCTTTTCTCTGCTGAAGCTACAGTCAGGATAATTCTCCCTGCCTCCCAGGTTAGAGGTTTTCCTTCAGTGATCCTTGAAGGGAACTCTCATCAGCATGGTGTCCATTGCGGGATAATTTACCTTTCCTCTCTTCTTTGGGCTGAAGCCTTTCTCCTCTTCTTGATGTGCACGTGTTTTTCAGTGTCCATGAAGCCAGAACAGGATTAAAATGCTTATACCTCCCCTTCTAATGCAGCAGAGTCAAACCTGAGAGCCAAGGGGTTCTTGTCTTTTGTTTTTTTTTCCCAAACTGTCAGGCAATCATGGTGACAGAGAACCTTGGACATGACTGAGTGTCCAAATAATAGTTAACAGTGGCCAAAGCCCCTTTCCCCTTGTCCCCAGGAGGGGGAGGAGCCATGGTCTCCATGGAGACCTCTCAGCCCCTTTGGCTCTGCCTCAGCAGCAGTAGCATCCCTCCCTGTGGAAGCGGGAGCACAGGGAGGGAGGACTTTACCCTGGGTGCTGGTTCTCTCAACAAAGTTGTGTGTGTATCTACCACAGGCCGCCGTTACTGCTCCAGGTGTGGGGAGGGAGAGCCAGCACTCTCGTGGGGTGCAGGATAGCTTCATTGAGGACTGCTGCCTAACAAGAAGAAGGTTTGGATGAATCTGGAGCCTTAATTCGAATCTGGTCCCTGGACCAGCAGCATCAGCATCACCTGGGAGCTAGTTCAGGAGGCAGAAACTTCCAGACATCATGAATCATAGTCTGTGTTTAATGAGATGAGCAGGGGATTCAAGTGTGCATGTGTGGGAGTTTGAGAAGTGCTGGTCCAGGGCTCACAGGCGCTAGAACTTCGGACTTGGGCCACATTGGCTGCGGTAGCCCCTCTGTTCCCCACAGCCCTGCTCCCCGACGTTTCTCTCACTTTGAATAGCAAAGGCATGCGTTCATCCCAGTCCCCAGAGCCTGGGACTCTCTGGAAACCACTGTCTCATCCCTCACAGCTGCTCCACAGGGTCCCTCTAGAAGATCTCCAGAAGCTGCCCAGCCTCATGGCCCCCGCCTTGGTCTCTGTCTCTGATCACTAACCTTTGCACAGCCTTTTTGCCTCCACTCTGGCTCCCTACCGGTGGGTCCCCTACTCTGCATTCATGCTGATTTTGCTAACATTCAAATCTGTTCCCAAATCTGCTGAAAAAGCTTGAGTGTCTCCCCATAGCTCTGAAGGAAAGTCCACATTGCCTGGTGGCTTCCAATTCCCAAGGGATGTTATTCCCCTCCAGCCTTGCCTCATGCAACACCCCAAATGCCCAAACCTCCCTGAGTTAGACAGTAGGGCACTTTCCCTGGTCAGTCTTACGGCTACCTGGCATGCTTACCTGGCACCCATAGGCAGAGAGAGAGCTAGCATGCATGTGCACACATGAGAGAGAGAGAGAGAAGAAAGACAGGAGGTAGGGAAGAAAGGGGAGACAGAGAGAGAGGTCTCCCTCACCCTGACATTATTTCGAGTTTTTTTTCACTTATTTTTTTATTGAGGTGGAACTGACATAACATTACAATTAACCATTTTTAATCAAACAACGCAGTGGCATTTGGAACATCCACCGTGTTGTGCAGCCTTCCCTCCCTACCCCCGCCTTGGCAACCACCGGTCTGCATTCTGTCTTTATAGGTTTATCTGTACTGGGTGTTTCCTGTACACAGAGTCAAACAACGTCTGCTCTCCTGTGTCTGGCCTCTTCCGCTTAGCATCCAGTGTCCAGACTCATCCAGGTTGTAGCAGATGTCGGTGCCGCATTCCTTTAAGGGCTGAATAATACTCCCTTCTATACGTATTTCATCAGTTTTGAAGACCACAGAAAACTTGACCTTACTTCAGTGCACGTGGAGGGTAGTTTCTGGCACGCGCCTTCCTGCAACTTCCCACGTCAACTGTTCTTTAGGTGATAGTAGAAAGGCAAGAACCAAGAATTAGAGGCCCCCGAAAGGCTAACTTGAAGGGATCCAGTCTTTGTGCTAAAGATCCTGCCTCTCTGGCACGGGAGAGTTCCCTATGACTTCATCCTCTCCAGCAGCATGCGGTTGTAACCTCCTCACCACCTGGTGCTGCCTCCTCCTGGGAAGAAAGTGAGGACAAGCCAGGTTGCTAAAGCAAGCGCTGATGCCACCAAGCCAGGGTCAGGTGCTTCAGAAGGAGCAGAAACCCGATAAGGAGCAAAGCAGGAGCTCAGAGGAGCCCATGGGGGTGCAGCTGCTCCACAGATGTCCGCCCTGATGTTAGCTTATTTCAAGCACTGTTTGATGACTGCTACTGAGCACAAGAGCACAAGGGCTGCAGGCTCGTGCTACTCAGCAGATGTGAGAGCCTGGAAAGGGGGGCGCCTGGGTGGCTCAGTCGGTTAAGCGTCTGCCTGTGGCTCAGGTCATGATCTCAGGGTCCTGGGATCGAGCCCTGCATCGGGCTCCCTGCTCCGCGGAGAGGCTTCTCCCTCGCCCTCCATCCCTGCCTCCGTTCATGCTCTCTCCCTCCCTCTCTCTCTCTCAAATAAATAAAATCTTTAAAAAAAAGAAGCTGGAAAGGAAATATTGTCTGGTCTCCTGGTATACCAGTTTACTCCATGTACATTCAAGCGTTCATTTTAATGCTAAAACACTGCTGTATTATGAGCCAGAGCACAAGATCTGTGTGTGCATTTCAAGGTGAAAACATAAACTTTAAAATGTCATCTCGCACAGTCATGGGACACTTTTTATGCTATAACCCCAGACTCCAAAATAAAGCCAGGTAACCATAGTAGCCTTGTGTCAGTAGTGTTTGGGGAAATTTGTGTGTCACGCTTGGTGTCATATGAGATGGGGAAAGGTCAGCAGCTATAAAGGTGATGTGACCAGCAGGAAAGCAGAGCAAAAAGCTACTCACAAACTCTATCAAAGGATTTTTTTCTAGAGGGTAAATCATGACACTCACACAAACATGAACATGAGTCAGAGATTTTATTTAACGTATTTATCAATGAGCAAACTGGTTCAGTTGAGGATTTGACTCACAGGATTTGCATTATCTACAGGACAAACTCTCCTGCAGCTCCATGAACAGACAGAAAATGTTCACATTGCTATCTGTCTTCTATTCGTGTCTTCCTCTTGGAGTCGTAAAAGCCTACTCACAGGCGAGCAAAGGTACAGACAGCCAAGATGGGTGAACGAGATAAGACACCCAAAGCCCATTTAATCATTTCTTGCCCATTTTAATTCTTCACAATTTTTCCTGACAACATACTTGAAATGATGAAATACTGGACCTGACCATTCATAGTCCTTAGATTTGGTCTGTCAACAGGTAGGATGCCTGATGAATGTCAGAAAAACTTGTGGGGTTGGGACATTCTTGAAAGAAAGATCCATGCCCAATCCTCCATCCACTAGGACCCCTCCTACTCCATAGAATTAATAATCCATAAATATTGGGCAGTTGCAGAAATACTGAGATTAAAATAGCCTGATTCCTGGAAAAATAAAAAGTGCTTGCTTTGTGTCTTGATAGGGAATGCATGCTTAAATACCTAACGTTTACACTTCCCATTCAAATTTTAAAAGACCCACACCCATGGAGCTCCTTTTCACAGAAAGCTTCCCAGTGCTCAAGACATGTCTCCAGTAGGGTGACCAAAGCGTGTTTCAGCTCTGTTATTAAAATGATAAGGAAAACAGGCAAGCTTTCATACCCAACCCAGAGATGAGACTTTCAATGGAAAAACAGTAATCCACATTTATTCATGGATATTCATAGTTGCTAAATGATTTATATAAAAATGTGTCTGACAAACAGCTTAAGCAGTATTGCTGTGTATGTTTAATTATAGTATGCCTCTATTATGTAGGAAAATAACGTATTATTAAGGATGAAGTTTTCATACTTGTTTAATTGGGTGAAGTCATCATGGCTTGTCAATCCACACCATAAATTTTTTTTTTTATATACACACAATAAAATTTTTATGAAAAGTAGCTGATAAAGATATAATTCCCACTGTAATTTCTAGCCAAAGTGTTTAGGTCAATGACATTAAAACCAAACCCACTTAACACTTAAATCACTTTTGCCCATTTAGCTTCATTTTCTCTTAAAACAAAAAACTGTGATAATATTTTAAATGGCTAAGACCATGCTTATGTGTAACAGGTTTCTAATAAATGTTTATTCTTCCCTCCTTACTTTGCAAATGGAATCAAAATTGAATTAAAATAAAACCTCAGAACAGTGAAACACTTTAGGAGATTTTCAGAGAGATAATTGCTACTTTTTACATTACTTAAAATCTTTTAGAATTTGTCCTTGTGTGTGTCAACACACGTGTGTTTGCTTTTCCACAAAACTACATTTCATCATGTTTCTAATCTAGAAACAAAGAAGAATCATGTGGTTGTTTTAATTAGTTGACTAATTCATTGTCAAATTTTATGAGCTGTCTTTCGCTGACAGAGTCGATTAATATGGAACAAGCCAGTCAGATGTATTTTTGAAAATAATCCCATCCACAGGACAGCAGCACTCCCTTAATTATATTTTCACAATTAAGCAGGCTGCGTGTCAGTAGTGTCCCTGATAGCATCCCGCGTATCATCACCTCATTTTCAAGCACACGTCTGTTGGAGGCAAGACACCCCGCGTCCGCCATTCTTCTCTGCCTCAAACCTCTTCAAGTGCTGCAGTGGTCCCGAGACCTAGAAATTGTCTTGCTGAAATGCTTTGGGAAAAAACACAGGGGCTTCACACAGGATATAAACAAAGGGAATCAGAAATTCTAGAAGCAGAGCATTGATTGCCCTCCTGTCAGACCCAACCTTGGGGACTGTGAGCTACATTTTGCTCTAATTCTTTTTGACATGGCTTCAAAGAATGGGAAAATGTCGTGATTTCTCTGGTCTTGCTCTCAAAACCAATAAAGTTTTCCTTTAGTCGAATTTCAAAAACGTGAAATTGTTTCAAACGATGCTTGAGCTGTAGTGAGGAAAAATTCTGAGCAATTCTCTACTTAAAAAAAAAAAAAAAAACAGAAAAAAAAAGTTGAACCTGGAGAAGACAGGGAGGAAAGGCCTGTATGAAACATCTATACGTGACAAAAGCAATTGTTAGTTTTATTATTTTGGGGTTAAATGTGTTCAGAGTAAATGGGCCCAATTTAATGGTGTTTTCCTATAGCTCTAAGTGTGTAAAATTAAGTATCTATTAGAAAAGCTGCTTCACAGAGTAGATATGTATGCAGTAATTATGTGTGGAATACTGGTTAGAATGGCCACATGAAGAAATTAAGAGAGAATAGGAAGAAATTCACTTATGTGAATGAAGAGGCCAGGACTGATCTTCACTTCTATGGGAGTGTGGTCACTAAAAGGTGGTGGTGACCATCTCCACCTAGGACTAAATGAGCAGTAGGCTCACAGGCAGGAGAGAGGGCTCTCTTGTCCTTCCCATGGGAGTTGCGTGGCTGTAATAATAATTAGAGTGACTTCAGCGACTTCTGAGATTTCTTGTTTCCTGCTCAACTGGGGACCAGGAATGGACCCGCTGGGTTGAGGGGACAGCTTTGTATCAGTGACCAGGGCAAGTGGCTCCTGGCTCTGGCTCTGTCATTCATTTGCTTGCAGCTTCATGGCTGCTCGGTCCCCACACTCAGCTGCCTCCCTCCAAAGGAACCTAATCCCCGTCCTGTCAGCCTCTTGGAGTAATCAGTTATGGTGGCCCCAAACCCCAATTCTAATGAAGTGAGGTGAGTTAGGACAGTCCTTCTTATTGTCATAATTTACTGTTAGCACTATTGAATGTGGTTCTGGTTTTATTGTACATTTTTAAAAATGGAAGAAAGCCATACTCTTGTAGTTTTGTTGGATTACTTTGGTCGTTTTCACCAATACTGAATAATGTTGGATATTTGAGTATATTTCAGTGCTCCTGAGCAAGGCTTTTGTTAAAAGTGAATTTAATAGCTTTAAAATAGTTTTTTTTTTTCCCTTGATGAATAGACATTGTCAACTCTTTTCCAAATCCGTATATGTGGTAGGTTGACTAAAACATTTTCCAATGGCATTAGAGGAAAAATATACAAATATTAATATCTAGAATGTCCTCTGTCTTTGAACCAATATAATCTTAAAGGTCCAGTTATCCAAAGTCTTTGTGGGGATTACGGTGGTCTTCCTAGTGTACACACTTCTGTATGCCTCGCTGTGAATTTCTCCACTCAAACTGTATGGCACATTGTTCTGTAATAATAACGCAGTCTAGCACTGGACCCTACCTTAACGGCTTTCAGCAACAACAGTGCCAAATTCCTGCCATCAAAACTGTATGGATTGCATAACTAGACATGTTTTCATATGGGATGTATGCGAGAGATAAGGAATTTCTCTAATGGTTTAAAATGCATCTCCTTTTTTTTAGGATAAAGTTTTTATTTTTATTTATTTTTTTATTTTATTATGTTATGTTAGTCACCATACAGTACATCATTAGTTTTTGATATCATGGAACACTACGTTAAAATTCATCTTCTTAAAACAATTTTGTTGCAGTGCAGTTGACATACAATGTTATATTAGTTTCAGGTGTACAACATAGTGATTTGATAAGTCTATACATTATGATACACTCACCATGATAAGTATAGTCACCATCTGTCACCATACAATGTTATTACAATATTATTGACTATATCCCTATGAAGTATTTTTCATCCTCATGACTTGTTTATTTTATAACTGGAAGTTTGTATCTCTTAATCCCCTTTACACATGTAATCCCGCACCCCCCCCACCCCTCTGGCAACCACCAGTTTGTTGTCTGTATTTATGAGTCTGTTTCAGTTTTTTGTTTGTTTATTTTTATTTTGTTTTTTATACTCCGCATATAAGTGAAATCATATGCTATCTGTCTTTGTCTGTCTGACTTATTCAGCATAATGCCCTCTGGGTCCATCCACGTTGTTGCAAATGGCAAGAGCTCATTTTTCTTTTTGATGGCCGAGTAATATTCCATTATATATACTACATCTTCTTTATCCATTCCTCTATCAGTGGATATTTATTGGGCTGCTTCCATATCTTAGCTAATTTAAATAATGCTGCAATAAACACAGGGGTGCATATGTCTTTTCAAATCAGCGCTTTTGATTTCTTCTGGTAATTACTCAGTAATGGAATTATATAGTATTTCTACTTTATTTTTTTTGAGGAACCTCCATACTGTTTCCCACAGTGGTTCTGCCAATTTGCATTCCCACCAACAACGTACAAGGGTTCCCTTTTCTCCATATCCTTGCCAACACGTGTTATTTCTTGTCATTTTGATAGTAGCCATTCTGACAGATGTGCAGTCATATCTCATTGTGGTTTGGATTTGCATTTCCCGAAAATTCATCTGGACCATGTCTCAGGTGTGTAGAAAACAAAATCTATGATATTTCTAAAAGCAGCCCCAATTTGTTATGTGTAGAATTAGACTTAATGTACATGAGTCTCTGAACAAACTATATCAGTCTTTGACATGCTACTTATTCTCAAAGAATTTAGATGTTTAAAGGGAAGGACACAGGGAGGAGAAGATCTATACCCCCAAAAGGCTTTGCAAAATGCTTTGTCTCATGCTTTAATAATTCCTCAACTTGTGTGGATGATGCCACATCTCCGTAAAGAGACCATCTCTTTTCTAAACAGGAGCCTAGGTCTGGGTACAAGAAGATGTGTAGGGGCCATGAGGCATCTAAACGGGGACTCACAAAGAAATGGCTCCTGAGTTTCCATTTGACCCCACGTCCCACCTTCCTCCTTCTTCCTACTGTGTGTAGGCAGTTTCTGCCTCAGCTCACTGAGCTTAGGGCTTGGGGGAGAATTCCATTGTAAAATTTTGCTAAGTTAAATAAACAGGATGGTAAAGGAAGCCTGATTTTATTTATTTTTGTTAGAGCTCATATGTGTTGCTATCTTTACCTGATGCAAAAGACCAATAGATCTGCGTGTGTATGGAAATGAAATCTAAAATATTTGCAACCCATTTCTCTTCACTGCTGGAATACAAAGTTTTACAGTCAAAAGAAAATTATTTTTGGCAGCCCATGTAGAGAATCCCACATGGGATATTTCTAGAAAGACCAATGAAATAACCACATCAGGAAATCCAGAAGAGCAGTATGTTACCCTTGCCTCCCTCTGTACGATGATCTCAACTGTGTGCTTCCCAGAGCTACACCAGCAGCCTTGGCTTCAGAGGGGAGTAAGAGCTGGATCTGGAGTCCAACAGACCTTCACGGGGAGCTTCTCGACCCTCGACCCTATGTTACTCATAGTACATCTCTGGTTTCATCATGGATAACTGGGGACAATAGTAGAACCCACACACTTATTGAGAGGAATAACACATTTTTGCGGTAAAGCACGCGGCACAGGGACTGGTGCCTAGAAGGGGTTCCATTACCATTTGTTACGTTGTTGTATTTTGTGGAAGTAGCGGTAAGATAGTAATAATCACTGTTGTTAGATATATAAGTTTTTGTTCAAAATCTCAGTTTAACACCTGAAACTACAAATCTTCCTTATTGCCACATATTGACTTTTTAGGATGTTCTAAATGTTTTGAAGATTATATGTAACAAAAATGGCCATAATTTTAGTATAAAATAACATTTTTTATAATTTACTCATTTAGTTGGCAGATAAAAAGTAAAACAAGGACAACCACTATGAAAAACTATCAATATCTTATAAAGCTGGTCATATGCTGCCATATGACAAAGCCATTCCACACCCAAGTATGCCCCTAATGGAAATATTCACTTTTGTTCACAATGCGCAGGGACTAGAATGTTCTCAGCATTCTTCATAAGACCCCCAAACAGGAAGCCACCTGAATTCCCCAAAAAGCTGAATGGAGAGGAATCAGGGCATGTTCACACAATACAAAATACTTAACAAAGAAATAAGGATGAATGGCCACCAGCGACACGCAATGTGGATGAATCTCACAAAGGCAATATTGAGTGAAGGAAGAGGGACGCAAAAGGATATGTACTGTGTGGTTTCTATTTATATAAAATTCAAAAACAGGCAAAACTAACCTATGTTGTTAGAAGTCAGGGAATGGGTTACCTTGGAGGGTGATCCCGACAAAGGCATGCGGGTGGGGGAGGGGGTCCTCAGGAGTGCTGGTCATTTATTGTTTCTTGACCTAAGTATTTCTTACATGGGTGGGGTCAGTTGGTGAAAATTCAGTTGAACTGTTCACTTAAAATAAATGTATTCTTTTTTTTCTTTAAGTATATTACACTTTACTAGCAAGTTTAAAAAAATAATCCAGAAAAAATATCAATGCAGAAAATGTACCATTTGTATCTTTTACAATATTGAATACAGGGCTGCCTGGTGGCTCAGTTGGTTAATGTCCGACGCTTGATCTCGGTTTAGGTCTTGATCTCAGGGTTGTGAGTTCAAGCCCCACATTGGGCTCCATGTGAAAAAAAATTAAAAAAAAAAACTGAATACAGTTTTAACAGTTTAAATGGAAATATGTTTGGATTTTAAATTAATTATACAATTTTGATAAAATTCTAAAATAGTTACACATTTGTACTCAAAAGCATACCTCTTACTTCCAATAGACACTCTACCTAACTGAGCACACTAAGTATGGTGGGTTATCACTTCCTTCCAAAATAGAGAAAAGTGAAACATTAAGTTTTGAATGCTCCTTCTGATGGGTAGATTTGTTGGAGAGGATGTAAGTACATATGGCCATTCATAGGCATTAATGGAAATTAAAACATTCCTTTGGAATTCCAGTGTTGAACATCAGAGGAAGTGCAAAGTTCTGCTGCAGAGATTACTAGTGGATAAATACTGTTTTAGCCATTATCATGTTTTGTTTTGTTTTCTTTTTTTTTTTTTTAATTTTTTTTATTGTTATGTTAATCCCCATACATTACATCATTAGTTTTAGATATAGTGTTCCATGATTCATTGTTTGTGCATAACACCCAGTGCTCCATGCAGAACGTGCCCT
>NW_022589771.1:3960360-3985912 GCF_004348235.1 Phoca vitulina | reverse complement strand
TATATATATATATATATATATATATACACACACACACACACACAAACACACTGGAATATTATGCATCCATCAAGAAATGAAATCTTGCCATTTGCAACCACATGGATGGAACTAGAGGGTATTATGCTAAGTGAAATAAGTCAGTCAGAGAAAGACAAGTATCATATGAGGAATTTGAGAAACAAGACAGAGGATCATAGGGGAAGGGAAAAATGAAACAAGATGAAACCAGAGAGGGAGATAAACCATAAGAGACTCTTAATCTCAGGAAACAAACTGAGGGTTGCTGGAGTGGAGGGTGGTGGGAGGGATGGAGTGTCTGGGTGACGGACGTTGGGGAGGGTGTGTGCTATGGTGAGCGCTGTGAATTGTGCAAGACTGTTGAATCATAGACATGTACCCCTGAAACAAATAATACATTGTATGTTAATAAAAAAAAAATTTTAAACAATTAAAAATAGCACGCAGCTCATCAGTTTGTTGTGGAGGATTAAATTATTGAATCCCCGTGAAGTACTTGGATCAGGATTGGTGGTGGTTGGTCATCCACAGTTGCCGTGATGGTTGTTTCACCAGCACTGGGATAAAAATCATGGTAGCTGAGATCTGCCACTAACTAGCTGGTGGCAAGAGGATAGATTGTCCTCAGTTGTGTCACAGGGAGTGGCTCGTGGCCTTGACCCCATTAAGTCAACTGGTCCCTGCTTGTGGTATAGAGTGGTTTTGCAGCATTGACAGGAGCTCGGTTCTCTGGCATGTGAACAAACCGCTCTTTGTGCACGTGAGGTCAGAACTTCAGCAAGGAGCTCAAATTGCTGGGATAATTTGCCACTAATTGGTCAGAGTTCAAGTGGATTCAGCTAAACCTCTGAAAAGAAAGTTGCCATTTATAGATCTTTATCAATTACATTTTAGCCCCTCTGATGCATTAAAAGGAAAGAATACCAGAAATGAAACGGCTAGATAAAATTGAATATGACAACTGGAGTCTAGGGAAGGAAAACCGTGAAATGTCCATAATGAAAGTAAAGTTGCTAAACAAAACCAAAATAATTCATAATGATTTTTCTTACGTATGTGGCATTCTGAGGCTGCTGGTTTAAGATTATGAGCTCTTTGTTGGCCTTGAATGAATCCTGTCAATTAAAAGACAACCAAAACTCCTCAGGCGTCATGACTTGGAGTAACCAGGGTGCTGGGTTCAAACTGTGGGACCCCTAAGAAGGGCCAATGGGACCGTGACGGGCAGTGTCAATTCGGAGTTGACCCCGTTGGACACCAGGTAGCAGAAAGCTCTTGGATCCTGAGAGCCACCTTCGTTCAGGGAGCCAACTTTGCCTGTGGAGGGAAGCACCGAGCGGTGCCCGTTGCTTTGGTAGGACATTATTGTAAGCCTATTGCTGTCATAAATTGTAGAGTTCAGGGCTCTTGGATACCCAGCATCCATGTTGTTTTTCCCAATAAGGCAGAAACATGAAATTCATGGGCTAGTAGAGCCCTTGAGTTTTGTCATATTTACTAAACTCTCATTGGTTGGAAATCTCTCTGCGCCGCATCAAGTGACAAAGCTTTTCCTTTTGCAGCCAAATCTCCCTGCTCTTTCCATATTGGTTTCATTATCTTTATTCATTATAATATTTATATTAATTCCATCACTTTTAGGTAAAAACAAACAAACAAAAACCAAACAAACCAAAGATAGATGCACTACAAAATATTTAGAAACAGGAAGGATTATTAAAAAGTGAGGGACCCCTATCATCTTGTGCCTCAGAAATGAATATTTTCTTTCTTTTTTTTTCTTAAGATTTTATTTATTTATTTACCAGAGAGAGACAGAGAGAGAGGGAACACAAGCAGGGGGAGTGGGAGAGGGAGAAGCAGGCTTCCCGCTGAGCAGGGAGCCCAATGCGGGGTTTGATCCCGGGACCCTGCGATCATGACCTGAGCTGAAGGCAGACACTTAATGACTGAGCCACCCAGGCACCCCAGAAATGAACATTTTCAAATATGTTGGAGTAGAGTTATCCAGGTTTCTTCCTACGATAATATGTGAGATTACATTATTTTACAACTTTTACTTTTCCTACAGAACCTATTAATAACACTTTTCCATAGAGTACATATGCCTCACTGTTTTCTTTTTTTCCTTCTTTTTTTAAAGATTTTATTTACTTTTTTAAAAAAGATTTTATTTATTTATTTAGAGCATGAGCAGCTCTCTGAGGGGCAGAGGGAGAGAGAGAATCCCAAGCAGACTCCCCACTGAGTGTAGAGCCCGATAGGGGTTCAAACCCACGACCTGGAGATCACAACCTGAGCCGCAATCAAGAGTCGGCCGCTGAACTGGCTGAGCCTCCCAGGCGCCCCTCACGGGTATATTCTGAATCAGAGTCACCTCATTATAAAGGGCTCCTATACAGCCCCCCCCATTTTTGTCCATGCAGTCACCCACTTTCACTGCTCCTAGTATTTTAAAAGTTTCAACCAATCCATTATAACCATGGAAATATTATTAACGATTGAGGCAGGTAGTGTGCCATGCCTTGCACAGTGAAGACTTCCACACTCCAGAGCACACCTGGTCAGGTCTGGCAGGTAGGTGGTCAGTCCCAGCTTGTTTTCCCAGCGGGGAAACCACCCAGTCCCACCCCCACTGGCTTCCAGTCTGAGCCGCTCTCCCTGGGCAGCCCTGGCCAGCGTCTGCCTACATTCTCCCCACCTCCCTAGAAGTTGTTTCCCCATTTCCTAAGTCCTGCATCTTCATCTGCATTCCCTTTCTCTCTCCTTTCAGTGAGGCACAGCCTCCAACCAGGCATTTCCAAAAAAAGGGTGCATGAGAAGTGCATTTTGAAGACAGAGATGATGTTTTAAGTCTTTATTCTTTTGTTGTCCAGATTTTATTGTCATTGTTGTTTGATATCCCAGACATTTCTTCCAACTTTTTCTTCTTGTTGTTATATGCACTTAAAAAAATTCTCCACTTAGCTTTTAATGACCCCAAAATTCTGTTTCTGCTTATTAGCCAGAGAACAAACCTGTAGGCTCCTGAGTTGCTGAGAGAGGAGTAGTCACAGAATGCAGGGCAAGGAAGGAGGACCTGGGGATTTTCAGGCACCGTCTCCTGGTTCAGCCCCTACTCACTCCACATCTCAGGAGGATCTGGTGCCTCCAGTTTCTGAGGCGTTCCAGTGTTCGGTGTGTGCGAGGAAACATCTCCTCAGATAGCCTTCCCCCACATCCTTCCATGTACACACCACTGCTCTTCCATCTTCTGGCCCCGGAGCGTGGAGCTAGTGTGTGTGGACATTTCCCTGTAGCTCTGCAGTGCTCGATGTCTCTGGAATGGGATGCCCTCCCTCCCTCTTCATCTCCTCCTCCCCTGTTGCCCTCCCTCCCTCCCTCCCTCCCCCTCACCAAGGAATTGCATTTTTAAAAAATTTTTTTAAAGATTTTATTTATTTATTGACAGAGAGAGAGATAGGCGAGAGCAGGAACACAAGCAGGGGGAGTGGGAGAGGGAGAAGAAGCAGGCTTCCTGCTGAGCAGGGAGCCCGATGTGGGGCTCGATCCCAGGACCCTGGGATCATGACCTGAGCCGAAGGCAGATGCTTAACGACTGAGCCACCCAGGTGCCCCTAAAACTACTTTCTTATATGAATTTCACTTATAGCAAGTATGTACAAGAGGGTTCACTCTGCTCTTCGCTTCCCAGAGGAAGGATTTGTCATCTTTGGTTTGCTACGTAGGTAAATTCATTTCATCAAATTGTCATCACTCGTACTTCCGAATAGGCCTCCCGATAGGTACCTGTTTCTGAATAAGAGCATTCACTCTTTCACATAAAATAGTCATGTGACAATTTCTACAGATGTAGACAGCATATCCTATAATATTAAATAAATTTATGGATAAAGAGCAGTTAACTATTTATTCCTTTATGGATTAAATCTGTTTGTGTATACATATACGTGTGTAAGGACACAGTGTGTTGAGGTTAGGAAACAAAGACAAATCATTTAAAAAATTTTTGAAGTCTCTGTGTCAGTCACAGCTTATGTTTAAATTTGGTGACTATTTCTACAAATTATCTTTATTTTCTTAATTCTTTAAATTATAGGTGAAGTACCAATGACCAAAATATGGGAGCCCTCTGGTGGTGGTTGGTGGTGAAAATACCTTTAGATACAGATTAATGTATTTATCCTTAGGCTTAAATTCTAGATGTATGAGATCTAGTTATTTTAAAGTTCCTGAAAATGTAGGAAAAAAGTAAATAAAAAGGTGAACAAAGCTAACTAAAACTTTCAAAACTTTTGAATATGACTACATTAGGAAAAAAAATATGATTTTTAAAGGTGAGGATCAGCTAAGTTTAACCAAGTTCTTATGGGTGCTCCTGGAAGCCAATAGAAATCAAACCTATGTGTTGGGTCACAGAGGAGCCCCAATATCTTTGGGGCCTTTCTGTCCACTCTCAGCAGCTCAAAGGCCTTTGAGATGGCCCCGAAGAAGTTGCCACTGCTTGGCTTTGAAGGAAGCAAGTGTATGTAAACGGGAGTAAAGAGGAGTTGTGTTAGTTATCTGCTAGGGTCACAAGGGACATATTGGTCAGAATGACTCCACTCCTCACTTGGCCAGTGAGGGCAGAAGTAGAAGCTGAGTGGCGGGCAGCAGTTTCAGGTGCATATAAGGAAGAACTTCCTATTAAAAACAATAATAACAAAGCAATAATAAAATGATAAATAATAAATAAATATGATAAAAACAAAAAATGTAAGTGGGCTTCCTTGGTGAAGTAGTGAGTCCCCCATCACTGTGAGTATTCAAGCAGAGGATGGAGACTTGCTTGTCGGAGCTGCCATGAGGGGATTTAGACTTCCAGGGATTATCCTGGACTCCATGATCCTTTCTGACCCTCCAACCTTGAGACCACATCGGTTAATAATCAATGGTCATGTGGGAGCAGCTGAAGGCATTGGAGGCTTTCTGTTTAAATCAGAGTTTAAGGAAATGAAAGGTGGTATCCGTGCATGAGATGGGTCTCAGCAGGGGTGAATGTCATTTGTCTCCAGTTCCAGGAGGGTAGATGTATCTAGGCTCCATGTTGCCTTATTTCTGAAAGGGTAACCGCACAGATCACTCCTGATCTCTGAGAACTCTCTAGCTGTTCAGGAGCCATGAATTTAGAATCACAGATGGGGTCGTGCATATGTCTGTGGGATGCTAGCATTTTTTTCTGAGCAACAGTTCCATTTACACTGCACTCTTTGTGACCACATCTGCATATTTCACAGTCTTTTTGAGATCCTTGTCAGCATGATTCTGTCACCCAAAACAGAAGGATACGCTCCTCTTTTATTTTTATGCTTTCAAAAACAGACCTTAGAATTTGACAAGATTGCAGAAAATATTTTTCACCAAATGTGTTTATAATCCAACAAGTTGGTACAGCAAGGGGTCATTGTTCCTTCCTTAAACTACCTCAAGAGTTAGCTGTAATGCCCTTTGAAGGGAGAACATAATTTTATTCTCTAGAACGGGGACGAGTAAACTCAACTCATTATTTTAATTGGACACAGTTTCTGATGTTAATCTATATCAATCTGAACAGCTTATTTTGCTGATACCTACCTTCCACCTTGAATCATCCCAATTCGATTGGTCTGAGGTACAACCAGGGCGTTGAGAATTCATCCAAAGCCCAAAGTGATTCCAATGTCCTATAAAGTTTGGGAACCAGGGCTCAGTCTAAACCAACAGCTGCCTTAAACCAGTGGTTCTCCAACATTCATCACATCCAAATTACTACGAGGACTTGTTAAACCAGATTATTGGCTTACCCTTTTAGAGTATCTGATTGCAGACATCTGATGAGGGGTCCAAGAATTTGCTCTTGTAACCCGTTCTCGGGTGACCCTGCTGCTGTTGGTCTGGGGACCGCACCACGAGAACAAACCACCGTGCCCAACTGATAGGAGCCCATGTGTCCGGTTGCAGGTGGCCTGCCTGGAAGCTCACATCCGTCCTGCATGAAATCTCACAGAAACTCAGAGGAAGGGACTTCCAAGAGGAGAGAAGGGTTTAAATCCCATCTGCGCCCACCACCTTGTAACCTTCCTGTGGTCATTCTTCTGTTCTTCTCCACTGTATTAACTTCCTCTTGTTTTAACAAATTAGCATAAATCTCAGGAGCTTAAGACAACACAAAGTTATCATCTTACAGTTGTGGACATGGGCTAAATGAGTCTCAGTGGGCCAGAATCAAGGAGTTGGCAGGGCTGTGTTTCCTTCTGGAGGCTCCAGAGGAGAATTGGTTTCCTTGCCTTCTGCAGCTTCGGTAGACCACTGCATTCCTTGGCTCACCGCCCCCTCCGTCTTCAGACCCAGCAGTGCTGGTAAAGTCTTCCTAATATCACATCAGTCTGATATCGACTTTTCCTCTCACTTCCACTCGTGATTACACCGGTAAACTGGGATAATTCAGAATAACCTTCCTCCTTTACGGTCAGCTGGCTCATTCACAGGTTCTGGAGGTTGGGGTGTGAACACCTTTGGGGACCATTATTCTGTTGCCTCCCCTGAGCTTTGGACGTCCAACTCCAGAAGCAGATGCTTTAGCGTGAAACCAGCTAAAACCAGGGGTGTGTGACCTGGGGCAGGATATTGAACTTCTCTAAATTTACAGAAGTCAAAGAATTAAAGGGCTTACCTCACAATATTGAGACACTATTAAATATGTGGATATTTAATTACGTAGGGGGCAGATGGATAAATAGCGATAGATATGCAAGGCCGGCAAAAAGATGTTAGAAAACCTTAGCTATTTTTACTTTTTTAATAATCATCATCATTTTTATTAATAGTTGTATATCTTTCCTACAGTCACCCAGTTCCCCACTTCATAGGCAAATACTATTACCAGTTCTTGGGGGATCCTTTCAGAGATGTATGCATTTACAAGCACATGCAGATATCTAATTTATTTGCATAAGTGGTAGACTAGAAGGAACTTTTCTGAATAATAATTCAATTAATGTCACCTTCCTCACTCTTTAAACAGCTGTATAGTTTCTATTTTATGAATGTACTTCAGTTTACTCAGCCAGTCCTTTATGGATGAACATTGAGTGTTGTTTAGTTCTTTGCAATTAGGAACTGGGCAGTAGCTAATATTCTTATAAATGAAACAGTTTGTACATGGTCCATTTATCTGTTATATAAATTCCAGGAAGTGATCCTTCTGAATCAAAGGTAATAATGTGCATTTTAAAATTTGATATTGCGGGGCGCCTGGGTGGCTCAGTCTGTTAAGCATCTGCTTTCGGCTCAGGTCATGATCCCAGGGTCCTGGGATCGAGCCCTGCATCGGGCTCCCTGCTCAGCGGGAAGCCTGCTTCTCCCTCTCCCACTCTCCCTGCTTGTGTTCCCTCTCTCGCTGTCTCTCTCTCTCTCTCTGTCAAATAAATAAATAAAATCTTTAAAAATAAATAAATAAAATTTGATATTGCCAAATGTGGCTCTTGAGATCTCTTATCCATTTTTGTTCCCATCAGCACAGTGTGTGTGTCCACATGTTTCCCGGCTGGCTTATGTGATGAAGGATCTTTATTTCCCTGTGACAGGTGAGAATAGTACCATACATTGCATTAACATCACTCATTATGAGTGGATCAAGCATCTTTTCATATATTCCTTTGCAATCATATATTTTTTTTAAATTAACCATCAATTTATGTCCCTCATCCACGTTTCTTTTGAGTGTTGGATTGTTTTCCTTAATGATTAATTGATAGGATTTCATCACAGTTCAGGAAGTATCTTTTTTCCATGATATGGATTACAAAATTTTTTCTCACTTTGTTTGCTATTCATTTTGCCTTACAGAAATATTTGATTTTTATGTGGTTGAATTTATATGTTGTTTATAACATTACAGTTTTGTATAATACTTAGAAAGATATTTCCTATCTTAGGTTATATAAGACAAAAATTTCTTATTTTTCCTCTAATAATTACATTATTTTGTGTTGTTTAAATCTCCGAAACTTGTTTTGATTCAGTGAGTTAATGTAGGGATATGGATTCAGTTTTTTTTTCTGGAAAAAAATGGGGCCTCAAGACCATTTATTGAATGATTGTTTTCTTTCTAATGATAGATGACATCATTTTTATCACATGCCACAAAATTTATATATATATATTTTTCCTGGTCTCCCCTTTTTGTCCCATTCTTCTATCTCCTCATGCACTCTGCTACAACCTTGAAATGCATTTGAATATCTGGTAGATCCATTTCTGCCTTATTTACTCATTTTTTGAAGATTTTTTTTCCTGGCTGTTTTTGCATGATTGCTTTAAAATTAGATTATCCATCTATCTGGAAAAAAATATATTTGGTATTGCGTGAATGTGGTCTGAAATGTATAGATTAATTCAAGAATTGCCCTTCTCAGGATACCGTGTTCTCATCTTAAATAGGGTCTGCCATTCCACTTAGCCAAATGTCCTTTTGAATATCTGAGAAGCAATTCAGCATGTTGTTTGTGGGTTCATACACATTTGTTACCTTTGTTCTTCCTGTCCCCGTTGTGAATTGGATCGTGGCTTCAGAGGGGTGGTTGTTATGTACTGAGGCAACCTACTGTCACCTGTTTTTTTTTTTTTACTCAGTCACTTCACGGAGTTATCTTTACCGTTTGTAATGGTTTTTCAATTGATCCTCATGGTTTTTTCAGTTGTGCAATTGTATCGTGTGCGAACAATGCTAAGCCCCTTCTTCATTTTAGTAGACATTGTTCTGATGTCCTCCCCTCATCACATTGTACACATTCAGTCTTGTCACTCTCTGTAGCTCAGTTCCCATTGCCATTGTCACTTTGGTGTGTTTTGTCCTTCTTTTCCCAATTAGCCAAACCATCTTTTCTATTTTATTAATTATTTTAAAACTTTAGATCTATGTAATAGTTCTAACATCAGTCTGCTTTGAATACATTGATTTCTGCATTTATTTTTAGCTAATTTCTTTTTTTTTCTTTACTTGTATATATTTTATTCATTTTTTTTTCTGATTTTTTTCCACTGGATACTAAATTCATTTATTTTCATTCTCTCTTCTTATTTAGATAAGTGTGCAAGGCTTTAAAATTTCTTCCAAATGTTGTTTTTGGTATTTTATATAGGTTCCAATATGAACTATACTCATTACCATTATTTTTGAACTCCTTTTTTGTTTCAAGTTTTTATTTCAATTCTAGTTAGTTAACAAATAGGGTAATGTTGGTTTCAGGGGTAGAATTCAGTGATTCATCACTTACATATATATGACAGCTAGTACTCATCACAAGTGCCATTGTATTTTAGATGTTCTCCAATGTCTGCTTTGGTTTCTGTGGTTACTTGGGGAAAATTCCATGTGGGAAATCCTGGTTAGTTGCAGTTCTGTACTGAGTTCAGAGACTGCTCTCTTCTGTACCATTTCTACTTGCAGAAATTTAATGAATTTCTCTGTGGTCTAATGTGTCTTCAATACTGGTAACGATTTTCTGTGGACGATGGAGAGGAGGACAGAGTATCTGTCTTCAGGTTATAGAATTCAGCAAATTACATATAGATCTAACTTATTCACTGTGTTGTGTGAATCTTCATTATCTTTTTTTTTTTAAAGATTTTATTTATTTATTTGAGAGAGAGAGAATGAGAGACAGAGAGCAGGAGAGGGAGGAGGGTCAGAGGGAGAAGCAGACTCCCTGCTGGGACTCCAGGATCATGACCTGAGCCGAAGGCAGTCGCTTAACCAACTGAGCCACCCAGGCGCCCTCTTCATTATCTTTTTATGTATATTTGATCAGTCATGGGCTGAGAGAGGTAAATTAAAATCTATTATTTCTGCCTATTTTTTTCTTTTTCTTGTAGATTTTGCTTTATGAATTTTGATGTGTTATTTGCATTATGTATCTATATTCATACCTCTATATGTTTGTTGCAGATTATATCCCTTGCCATCATAAAAGACCATCCTTTATAACACTAATGCTCGCTACCCTAATTTTATCTTTGTCTGTTACTTGAGAACATGACCAGTGCTTTCCCTTTGTTTGCATTTGTCCGATATGCCTTTCCATATTTTTAATATTCAGTACTTTTAATCGCTTTAAAATTCACCAATATGGTACATAATTAAATTTGTGATCCAATATGGGAATAAGGTTAACAAATCTACATTGTGCTCTATCATATTTCATGTTATGCTTTTTCTTTATCTGGTTTCTTTTGTTTTTCCTCCTTTTGTTCCTTTGTTTGTTTTTGGTGTGTGTTTAGTTCTTTATAGTTATGGAATCTTGATGTCCTGTTTTTAGTTCTTACAATGGCTAACTCTACAATTATACATTTGTGTGATATACTTGATCTTCTTTGTCTAAAGACAGCATCAGCTCTCCACAATGACTTGTGAAGAAATTATGAAATATCTTAAGAATTCCAGCCTTCAATTTTATTGATTGTATTTATCTTGGTTCTTCTGGTGTTTACGTTTATATTTTGATTAATTGATATATCACCATTAAAGTATCTATATTTGATCCCTGATTATAAGCATTGCTCTACTTCCTATCTCCTCTCTCCTATGAATTTTTGTTATAGTAATTTTAAATTGCCATGAGGTAAAACATTGATTTCTGTTCTATAATTCCTAGTTTTACTCCTAATCCTATGGTTAAATGAATTAATGCAGAGTCAGTGATTTTCCCATGATTTCTTGATTCATTTTCCCCTCATTTTACTATGAGCATTTTTAAACATAGAAAAATTAAAATAGTTGTAAAGTGAACACTTATTAACCATTATCTAGATTCTACAGTTAATATTTGCTATATATACTTTATCATCTGACTACCCATTTAACAATTCCTCTACCATCCATCCATCTTATTTCTTGATGCATTTCAGAATAATTTGCAGGTATCAGTAGACTCTTGAACAGTTCAGCCAACACATCACTAACTGGAGTTCAATATTAATAGTCTTCATTCAGTTTTTCCATTAGCTATTTTTTTTTTCTAATTGTCAGAATGATTTCACAGCAACTGTAATTTCTGACTATGTTTTCATTTGAAAATGTGCTCTGAAGTCTTTATAATTGAATGCTATTTTTGCTTGGGTATATCATTTTATTTCCATGAATATTTTACATTGTCACACTGTCTTCAAATGTGGGATGTCATTGTGAAAAAGACAAGTGTAATTATGATTTACTTTCTTATTTTAAGTGACTTTCTGTTTTTCTTTTTTTTTTCACCCAATTACAAAGAAAAATGTTTATCCTCAAAAGTCCTGTAAAATAAATCTTAATAGAGATAAGGTTCTTGTTGACTTTTCCATATCAAATATTCTTAGGACAATATAAACATTTTAATTTATATATTCAAATCTTCTTATCCTGATATTTCTGCATTACTTCCTAAATAACATTTTTAATACTTTTTAGTTCATATATATGCTTCTCTTACTCAGACACACCAGTTATGTGCATTTTGGATCTTCTCTTCTTCCTTGTCGGTCTTGAGTCCTTTTTAATTACCTATCCATCTATCTACTTATTTACTTAGGCTATATTCCTAATTTAGTCCTACATGTTATGGACAATGTCTAATTTCCTTGTACTGATCATGATGTGACAGTCAGTTTGTGATTAAAAAAAAAAAAATCTCTTCCTTTTCTTTCCTTTGCTTTTAAGTAGCTTATATTTCATCTCCTTGTCTTCACCGAGGCTTTTACCTCTGCTCAAAGCTAAGTGTTTCCTTTAATTATTTTCCTTCATTTTGTATATTTTGTTTAAATGATTCTTTGGCTCAGTAACTACCTTTTCTGATGAAGTGTTGATGTTTCATTTGTTTTTCCAGTGCTTTTCCTAACCTTGTCTTGTATTATATTTATATAAACAGTTCCATACTGGGAATTTTTGGATTTATTTCATACCTTTTTGATGGAAGACATTCCTAGATCAGGTACTTGTAAAAAGGTTTATTCAGGAGTGAAACCATAACCAGATTAGGAAGAATTATTCTCACTTTATAATGAAGCAACTTCTGACATCGGCATATATTCATGGGTGAGTTACTTTGTCTTCAATTTTCTCCAGCCAACACAGGTCAGCAGGTCCTGGGCTGCTCCTAATGCTGAGTATCCTTTAGAGATGGGGATAGAAATTAACCAGCCCTACCTCTCTTGCTGTCCCACCATGCCAGACAAGCTCCAGAGAAGCTCCCATTAGCAGCCCGCCATCATCTTACTGAAGTTCATGATTAATTAAGCCATTAGTTATTCCTGTAGTCTAATTCCCGCACTTTGAGAAGGATGCTTTGTTAGCTCTGCCTGAGTTGCTACAGATAACACTTCTGTGGTCACTTCCTACATTTTCATCTCTCTCCCCCTGCTTCTGGAGGTCATTTGAGTTAATGGAAATCTCTTCGGGTTTGTTGAAGACAATCATATATGGAAAGCGCCTTTTCTTCCATTTGGAGACTCTTCTCTTTGTGAGAAGTATGTGCATGCCATCCTTCTGCCTCTTTCTGGTGGAGCTCCTCTGTTCTCTGTAGTGTCTTTAAAGTTGTTGTACTGCTTTTTCTCTTTTATTCCTAAATTTTTAAAGGCAGGGCATTTGGATAATTGAAAATTGGGTGTTTTCCTACAGAGTAGTACTGAAAGAAAACTTCCACATATATAGTTTGCTTTCTTCTTTTCAACAATCCTTCAAAGTGGGCATAGTCATCCTCATTTTATAGGCAAAACAGAAGAAACTCCAGGAACACACATGCCATGGCCAATGTCATACAGCTAATACGCGGCAGAATGAGCTCCCAACAGCCCTCTTCACTTCAGCGCCCCACCCCTTGTAGCCGGGAACTGAAGGCAAACACAAGAAACAGCCCTCAGAACTTGGTGAGAGCTTTGACATTTGAAATAGATTAGAGAAAATAGAAAATTGCCCTTATTTATCATGAGCAGGCTTTGCCATGGTGACAGACTGTCTAATTGGCTCATCTATATCTTTCCATTTCAGTATATGATTCCACTCATTAGTATGCAACGCTCTTCATCCCCACTGGGCAGGGACCCGAGGGCACTTATGGACCTTGTTCCCACATCGGGGCCCCATTGGCAAGTGGGAGGGCTTTTGTGCGACATAAAAAGTCCCAGCCGAGGACAGGATGAGTGCCTTTGCTAACCCAGGGACCAAGGCTTTTCCTTCTTTTTCAGTCTTATTAGTGAGGGATCAGCTGTCCCCTGATCTTTCCAGTTAAGATAATTTTACAGGAGGGCAAAGTCTGTTTGCTCTTTATACACCTCAGTGCTTCAAACATTTTAACTGCTGTGTAAATGTTTCTTGATTGAACGTTATCCATTCTTAAGGAAAGAGTTGTGGCACTTTCAATGTTCTACTTTTATTTATCTTTCATCATTATCAATATTACTATTTATTGACGTTGTACTAAACAGTGCTCTGATGGATGGTACATTTCTCGTCCAAATGTACTCGATCAGGAGATGGGTGATGGTACCCAGAATGGCTGGAAGAAGGTTGGGGGCAAATGTAGTTTTCTGAAGTGTTTGTGAAAATGCAAATGAACACATACATTTTGTTGTTGCAGACATTTTGTGCAGTGAGAATGTAAAGTCATTCACCAATCATACTACAGAATCCTCCAGAATTACAGCGATCAGCCTGTCATCATGACCTTTTTTTGTGTCACATGCCATGGAGTTTTATGTCACACAAAGACAATATGACAGAAAACTGTGCATTACTTTTTCAGCAAGTCTGCCCATCCTCCTTATCCTCTCAAGAAGGAATACATTCTGAAGGAGAAAAAGGCATATATTCATCACATATCAACCCCGTGAGCTCAGAAAACAGATGGCAAGTACACATTAATTAAGCTTTATTTTATGCAGTTATATGCACGTGTGTGTATATATGTACACACACACTCACGTGCTCACACACAGAGTGCATCAAGTTCAGAAACAGAGGCAGCCATCTTCCTGCCTCATAGTAGAAAAAGAAAGATTGGAATATCAGAACTCTTTTTAAATGTCATTCTGAATTTAATAGGAATTATCAAATTAAATCTAACTGAACAACTGAGACATAAATTACTAATTTCAGCCCCAGCTAGAATTTTGCAGATTTGTCCCATTTTCCTGTATAGAATATAACATTTGGCACAAATCCTAGATCAGACCTTCTCTGCAGCTGTATAATTAACTATGAGCCTTGACAGAGAATTATTTGCATCATGCCTCAGGAAAACAGTCCTAACAGATCCAGTTTCTTCTTTTCTGCTGGTAGAGAGCTCTCACACACAATGATACCCCATAACCTGGTAGCATCCCACTGCTTACCTGAGAGCCAGTGTCATATTCTGTGCTTTATGTCGACAAAATATAAAGTCTCGCTCTTACCGATAGATCATATATTTCATACTTTATATCATAGTAATAGGTTGTTAGAATAACTATTGAAGTCACTTTTTAATATAAAAATGTGTTTACACAGTAAAACGGGCACTACAAGTGATATTGCTCTTTATTCAATTTCATTAATTTCGTATCTTAACATCACTAAAATATCTTAAATATATTCATGTCTATGTGCACACATCTCCGAAACCAGCTTGCATAAGATAATAATTGTTCTCAAATCCATTTTGAATATTGAATTTACATCACAAGTTAGATTGATGCATTTACAGGGCATTTTCCAGGATAACCTTTTCTTGGTATATTTATTTAGTGCTCTATATCTATCTCTCATGCATTTTTTCTCTGAATTTAATCATCTTGATTTTGTGTAGATAGATAAAATAAATTTTATATATTTTTATTTTATTAAGTTTTTAAATTTTAATTCCAGTATAGTTAACATACAGTGTTATATTAGTTTCAGGTGTACAATATAGCGATCCAACACTTCCATACAACACCCGGTGCTCACCATGGCAGGTGCACTCCTTCATCCCCATCACCTATTTCCCCCATCCCCCAACCCCTCTCCTCTCTGGTGACCATCAGTGTGTTCTCAATAGTTAAGAGTCTGTTTCTTGGTTTGCCTCTCTCTCCCTCTTGTTTTATCCTTTCCTCATTTTTTTTGTTTCTTAAATTCTGCATATAAGTGAGATCATATGGTATTTGTCTTTCTCTGACTTATTTCACTTAGCATAGTACTCTCTAACTTCATCCATGTTGTTGCAAATGGGAAGATTTCATTCCTTTCTTTGGCTGAATAATATTCCATTATATATATGTATATAATATTACACTATATATATTGTATCATATTATTATATTATATTATTATACACATTATAATGGAATATAATTCCATTATATAATGGAATATATATATATATATATCTAATGGATAAAGAAGATGTGGCATATAGTAATGTATGTAATGTGTTTTATATATATATATATATATATATATATATATATATATATATATATGTATGCCACTGTATATATGCCACATCTTCTTTATACATTCATCTATCAATGGACACTAGGGCTGCTTTCATAGTTTGGCTATTGTAAATAATGCTGCAATAAACATTGGAGTGTATGCATCCCTCTGAACTAGTGTTTTTGTACTTTGGGGGTAAATACCCAGTAGTGTGATTACTGGATCATAGGGTAGTTATATTTTTAACTTTTTGTGGGCTCTCCATACTGTTATCCAGAGTGGCTGTACCAGTTTGCATTCCCACCAACAGTGCGTGAGGGTTCCCCCTTCTCTGCAACTTTGTCAACACCTGTTGTTTCTTGTGTTGTTTGATTTTAGCAATTCTGCCAAGTGTGAGGTGATATCTCATTTTTATTATTATTACATTTCCTGGATGTTGAGTGATGTTGAGCATCTTTTCATGTGTCTTTTGACCATCTGAATAGCTTGAGCAAACAATTTAAAACTTGTATGGAACCATAAAATACTCAAAATAGCCAAAGCCATCTTGAAAAAGAAAAACAAAACTGGAGGCATCCCAATTCCAGACTTCAAGCTCTATTACAAAGCTGTAGTAATGAAAACAGTATGGTACTGACACAAAAATAGGCACATAGATCAATGAACAGGATAGAAAACCTGGAAATAAACCCACAATTATATGGTCAATTAATCTTCAACAAAGGAGGAAAGAATATATACAATGGGAAAAAGACAGTCTCTTCAATAAATGGCATTGGGAAAACTGGTCAGCTCCATGCAAACAAATGAAACTGGACTACACTTTCTTACACCATACACAAAAATAAACTCAAAATGGATTAAGGACCTAAATGTGAGACCTGAAACCAAAAAAATCCTAGAGGAGAACACAGGTAGTAATTGCTCTGACATTGGCCATAGCAACATTTTTCTAGATATGTCTCCCGAGGCAAGGGAAATAAAAGCAAAAATGAACTATTGGGACTTCATCAAAATAAAAAGCTTCTGCACAGAGAAGGAAACAACAAAACTAAAAGGCAACCTACAGAATGGAAGAAGATATTTGCAAATGACATATCTGATAAAGGGTTAGTATCTAAAATCTATAAAGAACTGATAAAACTCAACACCCACAAAACAAATAATCCAATTAAAAAATGGGCAAGAGACATGAATAAATTTTAGTTTTGAAGTTCCCCTAGTTGAGGGCCTCTCCGTATGCCAACATCTTGGGAAGCAGTATGATTGGTATCTTTCAGCAGCAACACTAACTATTGAGGGACCTCGCTGTCATAACCAGTATCCACAGTGAAGTAGTAATCCCTTGTTAAATATCGCATTTGTAATAACCTTCCAAATAGTTTCTGGTACACACACATAGTGTAGCTATCCCCAAACTCTAACTGTAGTGATTTATTTGTACACTTGAATGAAGTCTCGCATGTGGTCTGCTGGAAACACTTGTGGCTAAATTGCTATCATTTATTGTCCTTTACCACATTGATGTTTGATGTAATTGAGAAAGCAATTTTAATTTAACTTATTCTGACGACCGTCTATACCTGGTAGAGACTTAATATGATTTGAGGCACACATGCACACTCGCACATGACTCTTATGAATACACCACATGGATGTGGACCAAGAAACACTCAGTGTCTCATGCATTTGGTGTGGAAATTCCTTTGCTGCCCCCAGTCTGTTACTTTCAATATACCATGAAAGCAGCTCTACTAATCTGTTATGAAGATTTCCGTCTCTTTCAACAAGAAGACGTGTCCAAGCTGGTAGAAACCATCTTGGGGAGCTGGACTGTAATACTCTCTTTTCATTAATATAACATCTGCTTCCTTTTACAAACCCTGGAGCCTGGTGTTCTCTTTCACCATGGCCAGGAGTCTGAACAGTTTAATCTTAACTATTCAATGGGAGGCCCAAATTCCAACTGGGCAGGTTTTAGATGAGGCTGAATGCCTGAAGATGGCTTGCTAGACATCTCAGAAATCTGCCACCTTCCTGCCTCCCCCACCCTACTCTGGTGTGCTGTGTGAAAACCAAAGGATTATTTATAGACCTGGCCTTGAAGAACAAGACATACAGACTTTCATGTATTCTGGAATGGCCCAACTCAGCCAACTGGCCAGAACACCCACCAACAGGAAAGAATCTTGAGGAGGAGGCAGGTGAACCACAAGATATTCACAGATTTACAAAATACAATTGAAATTCTAAGATGCAAAAGGAAAACAAAAGATGATAGATAGATAGATGGATGGATAGATAGATAGATGATAGATAGATATAGAAATATAGCTGTAGTGCAATTGTTGCCAGAAATTTCCATATAAACTCTACATGAATCAAGCAGCCTGCTAAACACTTTCTGTCAGACCTGAATGATGTGGGCAATAAAAGAACAGTAGCAATAAAACGTACCTTCTGTCAAGTCTCAGTATGCTTCATAAAAACTATGCATGACCTCAACTTGTGAGCCCTGATAGCTTTGATAAACCTAATACATATGAAAGACAAAAGCTCAAAAATTTACAAATAAACTTCATTTCTTATTTTTTTTTCTTTTTAAAATAAACTTCATTTCTGAATTAAAACCTGGATAAAAATATGGACAATTAACTAAATATTTGGAAGTCGTTGTCCATGAAAACCACATGGAATATTAAACCCAGAGCTGTATCCTTGAAAATACTCCTTTTCAGGGTCATCAAGATTGCCTTTATGGGTAAATAACATTTATTGTGTTACCAGAAAGAAGGTACTGAGTATCAGCATATAGCTGTGAGTGAATAAATGAGATTCTGGCTAGAATCTGAATCAGACAATGTTGTATCAAAGACATTTGGGGTCTATTTTCAAGTGCTATCTGGGTTCAGGAAAGTCAAAAGATTCAGACTCTACACAGTCTTTAGGAAAACAAATCTGGTTTGTTCTGCTGGTTTTCTCAGTGTTCAAAGTAAGGAGAAATCCTCACACATATTATTGTTATGTGGTTTGGTTTGGTTTGGTTTGGTTTGGTTTGGTTTAAAAAGGTACTGAGTTCCATGTGTACCAAAAAAAAAGTCTAAAAAAGAGTGTCAGAGTAACTTGTTAACCGGTATAGCATTCTAAAACTTTCTAATACTTATTGACATCTATGTTGATGTCCATTTAGAAATGTCATTAACCATTTCATTGACTTGTTATTCTTATATCCCAATCAGAACTTGCTTAAAAGAAACAAACAAAAAAATCAAGCAATATATTAATTTTATTTCTGCCTTTACAGGATATGCTTATAATTGCTGTAGATACTATAGATGTATAATAAAAATAGGTTTAAATCAAATGCATAATAGTGAGAAGTCTCACTAGGAAAGGGAGGCCCAAACTTTATTTATTTATTTTTTCTAAGAGAGAAAGAGAGTGTGAGCTGGGGGCGGGGGGAAGGGGCGAGGGAGAAGGAGAGAGAATCCCAAGCCAACTTAGCACTGAGTGCAGAGCCAGTTGTGGGGCCTGATCCCCTGACCCTGAGATCATGACCTGGGTCTGATGCTTAACTGATTGAGCCATCCAGGTGCTCCAGAAGCCTAACGTTTATTAAGAAATTTAGAACAGTTTCTTTTATCAGGGAACTTTGAGTAAGAAAGACAATATTAAATGTTAGCTACACTGGTTATTTTAACTCAAAGTCTTTCATGTCTTTGTGTCTCCAAAGAAAAATACCAACAGAAGAATATGGACATAAGCTTATGTGAGTCAGTAAAAATGCTTATTTATTTTTACTCTTACTTTTATTTATTTTTTAAACTTTTATTTAAATTCCAGTTAGTTAATATACAGCGTAATACAGTGTCAGGTGTACAATATATAGTGATTCAACACTTCCATACATCACCCGGTGCTCATCAGGACAAGTGCCCTCCTGACTCCCTATCACCTATTTCCCCCATCCCACCACCATGTCCCCTCTGGTGACCACCAGTTTGTTCTCTATAGTTAAGAGTCTGTTTCTTGGTTTCTCTCTCTCTCTCTTTTCCCCTTTGCTCGTTTGTTTTGTTTCTTAAATTCCACATATGAGTGAGATCATATGGTATTTATCTTTCTCTGACTGACTTACTTTGCTTAGCATAATACTCTCTAGCTCCATCCATGTCATTGCAAATGCAAGATTTCATTCTTTTTATGGTTGAGTAATATTCCATTGTATATATATGCCACATCTTCTTTATCCATTCATCAGTCAGTGGACACTTGGCCTATTTCCAAAATATGGCTATTGTTGATGATGCTGCTATAAACATCAGAGTGCCTGTATCCCTTTGAGTTAGTGTTTTTGTATTCTTTGGGTAAATACCTAGTAGTATAATTGCTGGGTTGTAGAGTAGCCGTATTTTTAACTTTTTGAGGAACCTCCATACTGTTTTCCAGAGTGGCTGCTCCAGTTTGCTTTCTCACCAACAGTGCATGAGGGTTCCCCTTTCTCTGCATCCTCACCAACACTTGTTGTTTCTTGTGTTGTTGATTTTAGCCATTCTGACCAGGGTGAGGTGGTATTTCATTGTGGTTTTGATTTACCTTTTCCTGATGATGAGTGATGTTGAACATCTTTTCATGTGTCTGTTGGCCATCTGGATATCTTCTTTGGAAAAATGTCTATTCATATCTTCTGCCCATTTTTAACTGGATTATTCATTTTTTGGGCATTGAGTTTTATGAGTTCTTCCTATATTTTGACTATTAATCCTTTATCAGATATGTCATTTGGAAATATCTTCTCCAGTAATCATTCCTTTAAAAAATCTGCTCAATTACTATTTGGAATATAACATTAAAGAATACATCATGGATGACTTATGAAATCAATTATTTTTGCCACACATGAAAATCTATGGCAGGTGAAACTTTATTTTGATTCCTAAAAAGTGATTGTGATGACTTGATGTTTTATTTCCCATCTCTGACTTCTGAAACTGTGAGAATACAGATTGGTATAATTAGCTTATATTTGGAATTGTAGGATACACAATTTTTATAGGTGGGTCATTATTTCAGAAAGGTAATTATATATATAAAGATATTGTGGTAGGCAGAAAAATGGCCTCCCATAGGTGCCTACATCCTACTGCCCTAAACCTGTGAATATGGAACATTACCTGGCATAAGGGAATTGGGGTTACAGATGCAATTAAATGACCTTGAGATGGAGAGATTATCCTGGATTATCTGGACCGGCCCAGTCTAATCACACAAGCCCTTAGAAGCAGAAGGCCTCTCCCAGGTATGGTCAGAGGAAGGTGTGACCACAGAAGGGTCAGAGAGAGGCAATGGGACTGAACTTGGACATGCAGAAAGAAGCCACAGCCAGAAACTTCAAGTGACCCCTAGGAGCTGGAAAAGGCAAAAAATACAGTCTCCCTTCAGAGCCCCCAGAATGAACACAGCCCCGCCCACCTCGATTTTAACCCAGTGAGACGCATGTCCAACTTCTAAGTTCCAGAAGCGTAAGAAAATGAACTTCTGATGTTTTAAGCCACTAAGTGTGTGGTAATGGGTTACATCAGCAACAGGAAATCTATACAGATGTGAATAAGATTTAGCATTCTCTCCCTCAACACTGAGACAAAACTCTAAGAGCTATCCTTTAAAGTTGTTGTGGGGATGGGGTGGGAAATATAGCCCCTCAGAACATGAGAAACAGGTTTTATGTTTGCATACTAAATAGACTGCAACACAGTTGTTTCCATGATGAGAGAATGAAGGAACTCAGCCTTCATATTGTCTTTTGTCTGTGAGACCCAAGGAACATTTAGTTTTATTAGGCCAATATTCCAGCAACCATAGGGATGGAAGTCTCCATGACCAAAAATTCTCTCTGGTAAAGCAGATGGGTTTTTAAGAGTAGAGCAATCACATAAAGATTCAGTGTTGAGTGTTTTTTTTTTTCCTCCCTTAAAAATTTCAGGTAGATTGAGTTTGGCTGATATGCATATCACACTCTTGCTTGTTAAGCAGCTATACTTCGTGGAATATCTTATGTGAGAAAAGACTTTTTCACAAATAAGTTGTTTAATTTAGGAGGAAAAAATGTTAGTTAACACCAACAGAAATGTGGTTATCCTTTCGAGGATGCTTATTGCCCCTGGAAGTACAAATACATAGCATTTGGGGTGTACCATGAGCACAGTGATGTGTTGTATGAAGAGTATGACCTTGACTAGAAAGCAAAGAGAAGGACAGTTGGCCATGGCATTTGGCTGTGGAGGTTCCAGGAGTTCTGGAATGTCTCAAATATATAATTTTTCCCAATGTGAGTAGTGTTCTCCTAATCATGGGTTACTTCTTATTCACTTCTGCTCTACATAGAAGTTGTTAATGATTTTTAAACCATCAAATACATGGAGCAGTATCTGTCCCCAGTAATGAAAGAACAAGTATTTCACTGGTCTGTGGAAAAAAAAAAAACACTATATATTTTCAGTTGTTCTTGGTCTTTACTTGTCCTAGACCCTTTAGAACCAAAATAGGAACTAGGGCTTTTAGAAGGAAACTGTGGGTCTTAGGTTCTGTGTTGGTAATACAGAGGCCCTCCATGCCTCCCATGAAGTGGCCTCTACTAGGGTGTGAGAGCCCGGGTCATGGAAGGGGTAGGACTTCATTCACCTACCTGCCCAACCTTAACCCGATGAGTGATCCTCCATTCTGAGAAAGAATTGTCATAAGGGGTTCAATAGAGTGACTGCTAAGGCTGCCTGGAAAGAGATCCCATCAGCCTTTTGTAGAAGCCCTGGCAGTACAACACAGGAGCACAAGGATGAAAGGAAGGCATCCCTGGTGGGCGGGCTCCCCCATTGGCAGAGCACGAGACTCCAGGTCTTCTGAGCCATTCTGTCCTTGCCGTGTGCTGACGTGCAGTGTGGTCCCTGCTAACTGAGGGCTGCTATTGTCATCAGAATTTCCCAACAGCACTTTCAAAGTCATAAGGATTTATATTTTCATTCTCAAATACAATTTCCAATATGAGACTTCCAGGTGTCTGAGGTAACACACAGCTGCTCTACCTCATTAGTTGGAACTGAACATTATGCATTTTGAGGTAGTCAGTAGAATTATTTCCTTTGGGGAAAAGCCATATCCATGAGTTGCTAAGGGTGATTCTTAAACGAGATTCACTCTGTGACTTGGTCCGAGTCCATTCTGGCCATTGGAAACCATGCACCATAGTGCATTTACTTTTTTGGGCCAATTTTACTGTTTCTCAACAGCCACACTAACTGGGAATGGCTCCTTCTTAATGCAACTGAGCAAGGACTACATTGCACAGGGGCCCAGGATGCTTAATGGAAGATAACCAGGAAGATGCTGGGTTGTGTATGAGAACCAGTGAGGCACTGCGTGTGGGAAAGATTTCTGCTGAGAACCTCCAAGACCCGCTAACATTCCTTGGCCCGGTGCCCTTAGAACTGAACCTCCCATCATATCCCATGTGTTGGCCTTAGCAGAGTCCAGTGTTTCTCTGACTGACAGCGAAGTAGAGCAGAAAGGCAGGCATGTCATTTCAGTGCGAGCAGACTGTCGACTTGGCATGACTCTCTGAAGTAGACTTGAGATCCCTAATTTGTATAAACCAGTGACTTTGACCACCCTTTCTGGGACTAAGTAGGCCACACAATGCACAGAAGTCCCACCATCTTTTGTCACCATCTCTAGATGGCCTACTGAAAAGGCAGAGCAGGGAGGGATGGCCCTCAACAAGGTCCGAGGAAGGACAGGTGCTCCAGGAGTGGGTGGTGGGAGTGATCTGGCCCAAGGGAGATAGCACAGCTGTTGCTGGTATTCCATTTTCTCCACTTGATCTGATTCCTTGGCATGTTGCAGAGGTGACTCAGTTTTCTCTTATTATTCATTTGTCTTTGACCAAGAGCAGATGGTATGGGCACCTCCTCTGTTGAAGGATAAAGCAGGATTCCTAACTGGATCCATCAGTCCCTTGATCTGGCCCCAGCTGTGTCTGCAGCCTCTCTCCTCCCCCCGACCCCTGGCTCTCAGTTCCGGCCACACTCCCTACTCTCAGATCTCCAAATCACCAACCCCTTCCTTGACTCGGTCTTCACAAGTGTGCCTCCACCTCTTCCCCTCCACGCCCCTCTTTGTCTAACCAACTGCTCCACTCAGCCTGAAGGTCTCCAAGAGAAAGGCCTGTTATGACAGCTGGAGCCCAGCATTTTCCTCTTGTCAGTATCATGACCTTTAATGATGCAGTAGTGTACATGAATACATGTTTACATTCTGATTTTCCAGTTAGATGCTATGTTCCGTGAGGGCAGATCCCACGTCTATCCCCCTTTTCCCTAACAGCCCAACAGGTGCCTGAATGGCTATGCTGACCTTATCTGCCAGGGACCCTACCCCGTGCCTGGTCTCCCCCCAGCCTCCAGTAGTGTCCTTCAGTGCCATCTGAAGCCAGCCAGGCTTGGCCTGCCCAACCCTTGACTTTCCTACCCACCTGACCCAGGAGCACCGAACAGAAACTGAGGATGGCATGCTAAGATGAGCTTTTGGCCAGAGTCAGCTTCTGGTGACTTCTCAGAAATAAGCACTTTCTAGACCCTAGAAGCATATATGTTTAGACTTCGAATTGCACTTAGTCTAGCCACCTTCTTTAGACAAGCAGAGAAATGGGGGTCTTGCCTCCCTGGCTGGTAGTGTGCTCACATTGTCCACCCCTCCCCCACCACACTGTCTACCTCTTTCACTTGTTCATTGCATCCACTCCCTTCCTCTCTGACACTCCGGACAGGGTCAACTGACCTGTCCCAGCTCTCTCATATCTGCCTTCTGTGTCCAGATACAGCGGTACGTAGGCCATCCCCTGAAGTTACCACCACCCCCACCAGAGTGCATGTTTCCCTGCTTTGGGAAACAGAGACAGGTGGCTGAAACTGAGAGGGAGGCCAGGTCCTCATGATGGTCCTTCATCCATCACTGGGCCACCCAGCAAGTACTCATCCAGCAGAGCCTTTGTCAGTGCCCGCCTCAGCAGGGCATCACGGGAGCATCGGCTGTGCCTGTCCTCAGAGAGCTGGCATCTACCTGGGGAGACACACAAGTCAACAGGAGGCTCCTGCGGGCACCAGCCAACTCGGGCTTCTATGTCTGATACATGGTCTTTTCCTTTCCTCCAGTAAATTAGTGTGCTCTTAGCATCATCTAGGACACAGGCTTATTGAGACACAAAAGGCAAAGGCTAGCAGAGAGTCAGACAGAGAGGTGCAAAACTGAAGCAACAAATGCTTGCTGTTATTTGCCAAGGTGCTTGAAACATTTAAGGTATGGGTGAAACACATGCATCTGGGCCCCTGTGGCACTGAGCCCTTCGTGGGGGTGTCCAAAGTGGTGGTGGCTGAACAGGTCCACTTCCGCGGGAGCTTCCAGCCTTGCTCCTTGGCTATTTCCCCCCAGGAGCCTTTTATTTTTTAAGATTTTATTTATTTATTTGACAGAATGAAAGAGCACAAGCAGGGAGAGCAGCAGGCAGAGGGAGAGGGAGAAGCAGACTCCTGCTGAGCAGGGAGCCCGATGCCGGGCTCGATCCCAGGACCCTGAGATCATGACCTGAGCCACACAGGCCCCCCACCAGGACCCTTTAAGTAAGACAGGATGTTTCAGTTCTGTCCTGCCCAAAAAAGAATAGTACACTATAAATTTTCTTGAGAAAAGTTCACATAGAGCAAAGACATGAAGATTTAAAAAATTTTTTTTACTTAAATTCAATTTAGTTAACATATACTGTATTATTAGTTTTGGGGGTAGAATTTAGTGATTCATCAGTTGCATACAAAAATAGAACTACCCTACCACCCAGCAATTGCACTACTAGGTATTTATCCAAAGGATATAAACATAGTGATTCAAAGGGGCACCTGCACCCCAATGTTTATAGCAACAATGTCCACAGTAGCCAAACCATGGGAAAAGCCCAGATGTCCATCGAAAGATGAATGGATAAAGAAGATGTGGTGTATACACACACACACACACACACACACACACACACACACACACACACACACA
>NW_022589771.1:3924972-3960350 GCF_004348235.1 Phoca vitulina | reverse complement strand
ACACACACACACACACACACACACACACACACACACACACACACAGGAATATTATGCAGCCATCAAAAAGAATGAAACCTTGCCATTTGCAAAGTCATGAAGATTTTTTGAATCATATTAAAAAGATTGTCATAATTAGTGCAACTTAAGGAATCTAAGGGGCTGAGCCTCAAAATATTCACATAAATGATACTAATGACCTTGATAAACTGTATGTTTTAATGTCAATATCCATTATTTAAACTATTGAATAATCTTTCAGGAGCATTGCAAAAAAGCTGTATTCAGCTTGGAAGTATTCTTGGTGCCACTTCTTTGTGCCAGTTGGGTAATAAGGTCCCAGATAGGAACACAAAACTATTCTGTTTAACCTTTGTCTCCAGGGCTAAAGATGTTTTACTGAGACATTAATATACAGGCAAGTTGATTCTCCATTAATAATGTATTCATCTTAACAAATATAGATATATATCTTATTACATGTATTTAATAGATATTTTTTGTATTTTTCTCTGGTACAGAAATGAATTTCTTAGACTAATTGGACATCTTTGCATTTAAAGTAATAGAGTCTGGCAAGAGCTTATGGCTGAATATCTCACATCATCTTTATCCATTCATCTATTTATGGACACTTGGGTTGCTTCAATTTCTTAGCTATCATAAATAACCCTGCAAGAAACATAGGGGTGCATATATCTTTTCCAATTCGTGTTTTTGGTTTCTTTGAGTAAATACCCAGTAGTGTGATTACTGAATCGTATGATAATTCTAATTTTTAAGGCACCTCCATACTGGCTTTCCACAGTGGCTACATCCATTTACATTCCCACCAAGAGCATATGAGGATTCCTTTTTCTCCACATCCTCACCGCAATCTGTTATTTTTGTCTTTTTGATTCTAGCCATTCTGACAGGTATAAGGTGATACTGCTTTGCACTTACAAAATAAATAAGTCACAGAGATAAAAAGTACAACATAGGCAATATATTCAATAAGATGTTAATTACGTTGACTGGGGACAGGTTTTGACTACACTTACCGTGGTGATCACTGAGTAATGTATAGAATTGCTACATCATTATATTGTATGCCTGAAACTAATATAATACTGTATGTTAATGATACCTCAATTTAAAAAAAAAAAGAAAGTAATAAAGTCTGATAATATCCTTTCGGCATGAACTGCACAACCTGAATCATTAGAGAAAACAAGACTATGCTTCTCTTTCCAAGAAAATTGAGCATGTTTTATGTATTCTTAGTTGCAAAGTATCGTAGTTACTATGTGGTGAAGGTTATGTGAAGGAGATGGAGATTCTTCAAAGTAAGGGTTAAGTTAACTGACATCTAGAAAGCAGCCCATCACAGTTCTAAATCCTACCTGGATTTCTGGAGGATGCTCAGGGACAGCAGATTTTATATATGACCTTGTGTTCCAGACATACATAGTTGAGTTTTGTTCTCCCTTATCTATTAGAAATGAGTTGAGAAGTAGGGGAAGCACCCTTAAGAAAGGACTTTTGTGCTGAACTGTAGATTCAACCCAAATATAAATTCAGCTGTCTAGTAATGCTGTATACATGACTGATTCCAGGCTTCCCAGCTAACATACCCTAAAGGATTTAACAAGGCCTTCCTGCCAATGCAGTTAATTGCTTATCAAAAAGGAGTTCCGTTTTGCCTTTTAAATAATGTGAAAGGCCAGTGGCAAATCAGATAACTTGGAGAAGGATTTCTGAAAGATGGAAGGAAATTTGCATTTAGAAAGGCAAAGATGTGAAATTAGGCAAAATCATTTAACCTTACGGTATTTCAGAGAAGTGAGCCCAAGTGGAGTGGGTCATGGCCCTTGGCAAACCCTGGGTGCTGGGACAGAAGGAAGGAAGCTCGTGCTGAGTGTTTCAGGATGGATCATGAGCTTCTGGCTGCCAACTTCCAGTGGGAAAGAGAGTGCCCACTGGTGGCTGGCCTCTCAAGGAGGGTGGCTGGCCTCCCAAGGAGGCTGCCTGGTCCGGATGCTTCCAAAGACTGCTCCAACATAGACAGGTGGGGGAGACTGTACAAGAAAGACATTGATTTTGAACAAATGTGAGGTGTTTGACATCATAGTCACTGTCATAAATACAGCACTACTTAAGAGCTCTCATGTGAAATCTCATAGCCCTGGTAATTCTCCAAGAATACTGAGACATGTATGCCCTATCGGGAGGAAACTGTTGTTAAATAAATTTCTCAAGATCGTATTGCTGTTACAGGAGAGAGAAAGACTAGACTTGCTCCATCTGGCTGCTTTCCACATTTGGGAACCCCTAAATCTGAAGGCTGCTGATGAAAAAATAAACCTAGTAAAATAAATGTTTAGGGAGGAAGGACAGCAGTGTGTGCTATTGTCTGTCTTTTGCTTGGGGACTGCTTCAAGTTCAAAGTGGGATTTGAGACCCTCAGTAAACCACGAATAGGAAAGGATGCATGCACAGAACGATGTTGGAGAAATGGGCTAGACACTAATGTGGAATCCTTCACTGATGAGATCACTGGGTGAATCTGTTGGGGGTCAGCACACCTGGGTCGGTCAACTCAAGGGATGGGAGCTGGCCTGAGAGATGCAACAGACGACGTGGCTTTGTTCCTGCACAGGTCAGGGGAGCTTCCACAAGGCATTTTATGAGCAGGGGCACCACGTGCAGAGTAAAACTTTGGCTTCACTGAGTACCTTTTTAAAGAGAAGTAATACTTATTTTGGGGAGCCCACTGAGGAGATTCTTGAAGGTCTTGAACTATAAGCTTCAGCCCTAGAGAGAGTAATGAGGTGATCAAAGAGAAGCTGTTCAGGAGATAGAAAAATGTTCAATGGACTGAGCTTTCAAAGCAAGGGAGAGAGAAGTGGTTCTGGTGTGAATAGTATCACTACCACTACACTTACAAAAGAAAAATCTATTTGTGTTGGATTTTTACCAACTTCTAGACATTTTGACTCAGGCCTCAGATATGTTAAGAACTCTCTCTCTCTCTCTCCCTCTCCCTTAAAATAATGGGGAAGGTGTGGGATGATATACCCTCAAGACCCCATGGAACTCTGAGATTCTGTAATTCTAAAAATTAACTCTGAGATCTGGAAAGTTATTGAGGATAACAACAAACAAATGAAAACAGAACGTGATGGAAAGAGACTGTCCAATTAAGTTGTAGCCTTGGAACAGACCCATCTTTGTGTTATCCCAGAGTGAGCTGAGTCACCTCACGGCCCAGAGGCCAGCACACAGCAGAGGCTTATGAGGTTACCTAGTGGAAATCATGGCAAACTCTGAAGACAAATATAGATCAATCTATGATGGGGAAGCACGGTGGGGGGCGGGGAGAGAAGAGAGCAGGACAGACAGAGAGAGGCACCATGAAGCAGGGAGGTAGACAGTACAACCCAGGGCTCATAACAAAAATCCATGCCAGTCTGGAATCGGCCATTGCTCAGTCAGGAAAAGCACCGAGAATCAGGAGACCTGGATCCTACTCTCTTCTCTACTTTGGAGCAAGTTACAAGTTTTGAGCCTCAGTGTCCTCATCTGCCAAAAGAGTGGAGCAGGTCCAGATGATCACTTCAGTTCCCATTCAGTCTTTGAACATATTATGCTATAACTCTGTTTTTAACAGATTATGTATTAGTCAGCTAACTTCTGCAATAATGCAATGTAACAAATAGTCCCCCTGAATCTAAAACCATTTATCTCTCTTTCCCTTGCGTTCCTAGTTGGCTGGGTATTGGCTGACCTCAGCTAGGTCAGGCTGGGCTGGGCCTGTCTCCAGGAACCAGACGGGGCCAGGTTGGCTCCACTTGATTCTGTTCCTCTCTGAACCAACAGGGATGTGGGATTTGTTTTGCTCAAGGGCAGGTCACAGTAGCATTAGAAGCATGGCAAACCATGCAAGCACATTGAGAACCTCTGTTTCAGACACTTTGCTGGCATGATCTTGGCTGTAAGTCACATGTCCAAGCCTAACTCTAAAGGCACTGAAAAATGCATGCTTCCTCCCATGTGAGGCTGGCAATGGAAAGGGACAATAATGGATCAGCCCCAATCTAGTATCCTGAGTATCGCAGTTTAGCTATCAATCCACCCATGAGCATGTTTTCACATATTTTAAAGTTGAGAAAGAAAGAGTAGCTTCTGTGGATATTACAAAGACAAGAGGGGAAAAAAGAAAGGAAAAACCATTTTCCTCCAGTACTGTACATGATCTCTTGTCTGAAGGAAATCGTCAATCTACACAAAGTCAAGGTATTTAAGTGCTTTCCCTTGACCCACTTCTAAATTCTCAATGAAAATATTAGGTTAATAGCCAGAGAGCTTGACACAAATGCCTGTTTGTTAACTTTGTAAAGTGACTAGGAATAGAAGCATGATGTGGAGCTACTGTAAATTTGGTAGCATTGTTACAACATTAAAGTATTTCATGCTGTTGTCACCCGTAATGTACAACAGTAGGACTGATATGAGGCCAGTGACAATAGTACCCACCCTTCCTCCGCTAGTGTTTGTGATGAGGTTATTGCATTTCCTTGTTCTTGATTCTGCCAGTGGAATTGTGTTGACCCAAAGGAAAAGTCACAGATTGCCAGTGTAATTCTACTTTTTAGAGATAATATTGAACTCTATTTGGACATGCAGGTGATGATATAAAGCTGGATTTTACTGTGGCAACAAAGTAGCTTCGTGACCAGGAGTGGAACCATGGGGAGCTGGCTTCCCCAGCAGGGATCCAGATGCAAACACAGACCCTGTGAGTGGAGTCCTGTAATCCACCAGTGGCTTCAACCCTCTAATTTACATGGAGGCCATATGAGCATTCTTGTTAATTAGAAGATGTTACAGTATTGCCAGACATGAGATATTGTCAAAATAAAAGGATTCTCTACAGCTTTACTGATCTAGTACAGTATAAATCCATTGACCAAGAAAGGAACATCATGTGGATTTATGCCCACAGCAATACAAGTGTTAATTAAAACCTTGTTTAAAATTTTTATTTTGGAATGAGTTAGCGTTTTATAGAGGCATAAGAAGTTGGTTAAATAAAGTACATAAATTAGCCAGGACTCAGAAGAGCCACACAGTCTTCCTGCCACTGGGACAGATTCCTGTCTTGGACAGCACTGCTAGACCCACACATGTGTGAGCAGACACAAAGTAGGAAATGAGAAGTCTGCAGTGCTGATTTATGTATCTCCGTGTATCCCCATCTCCTGGTTTGCAAGAATAGGACTTATGCACCCTCCTTGTTGTTTAATGAGCTTTTGTTTCATGCTCATACCCACAAATACTGGGGGAGAAAAAAGGGGTTCGTAGATGTATCCCATATGGTTTCTTTCATTAAAACATGCATATTCCATTTGAGGAGTCTAGACATGGATCAAAACTTCAGTAACTCAGGGATTTTAAATAGCATTTTGTTCTTTAAAACGTATTTAATACATAAATAGTACATATCCATTACTGAAAACGAAAGAGGTACAGATTAGTAAATTTTAAAAATAAAATTGCTCTGTGCCAGCAAACTAGGCTGGACAATGTGAGCATCTTGGTTTGTACATCTAGACTTGTTTTTTTTCACATATGCATATAACTGCCTGTAAACGTTCTACACACGGGTATTTTACAAATATCTTTTAAAAGGGATCACACAGTATCTAAAGCCCTTTTATAATGCACTTTTTTACTCAACAATATATTATGAACCCCCTTCCTCCGTTAACAAATATATTTATCAATTCACTCTTTCAGCAAGTATTTTTTGGTCCCTTTCAATATGCCCTCCCTATGGGAGCTGAGATGATTCATTTGTGTTCATGATCCCGATCTTCTGGACCTACAGTCCGGAGGAGAAGATAGTTGCTGATGAATAAACAAATTAGTGCATATTTATAAGTTGCGCTAAATGTTATGGAGCAAAATAACACGGGCGCAACTAGAGAGAACACAGGCAGGGTGGGGTTGGGGGGGGAAGGGAAGCTCCAGACAGGTTGCCAGGGAACGTGGGGGTAACTCTGTTGGGGGGGACCCACGTGTGCAAAGGTGTTTCTGCTTCAGGAGACCTCCCTTTCATCTGTTGCAGAATTATCAGAATATACGGATTTTATTAGAACCTGCTGTGCTATTGCCACCTTCCAGAAAAAAGGTCATTAAACATATATGCAATAGGGGGTCAATATCCAACCACAGTGTGCAGGGGTTAAAATTATGAAGTTTAACTCCACCAGCCCTGCACTTCACTCCTACATTATTTGTCTCATGAGAGAGTAAAGGTCTGCATAGCATCAAAAGGTGCCAGAAGATGCACTGATTTTTGAAAGCAGAAATACGTCATTTCCATCAGTCTTCCCTTCTTATGTTGTTGACACCAGATGAAGCTTTCCCTTAGACTGACAGGAAAGTGTTCACCTCAGGGACACTGTGTGGATCCTGCTCATGAGTTCCTGTTACAGCAATACCTCCGATGACTAAAAGCTGGTAGGACTTTTGACATTGAAGTTGACCAAGACCAAGTAAAATTGCAGGATTCTATTTGGTGTCATGATCTGTGAGGGTTCTAAAAATATGTAATGTTGGTTTGCTCTGTGTTGGATTATTGAATTCTCGTATTTATTTAACTTACTGTCCATTCGTTCATTCATTCAACTCAGTAAATGTCTGAGAGCCCACTGTGTGTCAGGCTCTGTTTTAAACTGTCAAGATACCAACACAAACGTAAGACATGACCTTTGCCCTCATGTTCTAGACTAGTTTTACCTTGGACAAAATCATAAGCACAAAATCTTATTGCATTCAATCATTTCAGAGTTGAAAAGGACCTCAGATATTAGTTTGTCTACCTCATTTTTTTAAAGATTTTATTTATTTATTTATTTATTTGAGGGGGAGAGAGAGAGAGAGAGTGAGCACAAGCGGAGGGGAAGGGCAGAGGGAGAGAGAAAGGGGGAAACAGTCTCCCCACTGAGCAGGGAGCCTGACTTGGGGCTCGATCCCAGAACCCTGGGATCATGACCGGAGCTGAAGGCAGACGCCTAACCAACTAAGCCACCCAGGCACCCCTATAATACTATTTTTTGTTGAAGAAATACATTGCCTACAAACACTTTATTTATTTATTTTATTTTATTATTTTATTTTATTTTATTTAAATTCAATTAGCCAATATATAGTACATCATTAGTTTGTGATGTAGTGTTCAGTGATTCACCGGTTGCGTGTAACACCCAGTGCTCATCACATCACTTTAAATTGGCACAAAGGTGAGTTTAAAATTTCTACAAGTTGGTGGAGGGCTGGACTCACAGATCAGTGGAACAGAACCTGGAAACAGACCCACACACACATGCCCAACTGATTTCTGACAAAGGTGCGAAAGCAGTTCCATGGAGGAAAGATTGTCTTTTTTCAACAAATGTTCCTAGAGCAATTAGACATTTGTATGAAAAAAAAAAAAGCAATTGACCTTGACCTAAACCTCCTATCTTATACAAAAATTAACTCAAAATGGGTCACAGGTTTAACTATAAAGTGCAAATGCATGTTCCCAACTAAATCAAACAAAAAATGTAGAATTTGAAAGCCTGAGAGGACTTTACAAATTATCTAGCAACAAGCTTGTACTCTGACCCCTGCAATTATGAACAAGGAACTGTGGGCTCATGGGCCTTGTCAGCCAGGGTTTGAGCTCAGCAGCATAAAGTGGGGCCACCAGTATGCTATGTAACCTTGTTCCTCAGCCACTAAATCTAAGAACTGGAAAATACAGATCCTGGAGTAATCTTGCCCCATCTCCTGCCTAATGGAAAGTTTTTGTCTGTGCCCTTCACATTCTATTATTGCTGATCCATCCCATTATTGGAAGACTTTCTAGAGCATTATGGGTGGGAAATGGGAGTCTTTAGAGACAGGTAATCCTAGGGTCAGACTCTTTTTTTTATGCCCTACTAGCCCCAATGTAAAAATGAATATAATTGTGGCTTCTTTTCAACATTATGAGAAAATAAACCAATGACTGATAGCCAGAACGAGTCTTGCGGATCGTTCTTGTAATAGTTGTTCTCCCCGGAGGATTTTGATATGGCATCTAATCAGGTGTTCCTTGTGATACCTGGTGTATTGCTGATGATCAATATAACTTTATTGAGAATAGTAACTAATTACACAAATCCAAAAATCCTTTCACTTCTCTATGCACAGGGCATAATGGAATTGCTTTTTGTAATTATAATTGGGGTGCTGCCGTGTTAGTTTGTTTAATTATTTCTAGTAGATGGCCTGATTAGCAAAATTGCTCACACTGTTTTCCTTGCATAATGTGCCATTATGAGGAACAATTACTGAAGAGCCTGTGTCCCAAGCCCGCAGCCGAGCAACCATCCCAAACTGACCACGGCCCTGCCGGCCTCCAGAAGGATTTTGGAGTTCGGCCACTGAATTTCAAGATTCTAAATTCCAATCATCTGTTTTTCAAGCTAGGTATTTCGGTTCACTCCTAGACAACTGGGAAGTTGATCTACTGTTTTGCATTTGCTGATGGTTTCCCATCTTTGCATCCTAGTGTTAGATGGGTTGACATTCTCTCCCTGCCTTCGAGTGGTTTGTTCACACAAGCTCTGGCCACACTAGCTGAAAGGGTGGAGATTTCTTCCTGCACGTGTCCATCAGTGTGACTATAAATATATTATCTCCTGGTGGACGTCGTGTGGCATTGGTGTTCAAGAATAGGTAAATTATGTGTGGGCAAACACTCTTAAGAAAGAAAACAGTGATGAAGCAGTTGGTAAGGAAAGTTGTGGAATTGGGTGGGCTGAGTAACATAGTAGCTAGAACAGAACCCAAGGGAAGGCTAGAACGAATGGCCCAGTTAGGAAGTAGACAGTCCAGATATGTCCTGATGTCACTGGCCCCTCTAGGGTGGAACCTTGTGGATTTGACTTGGGTGATACTGTCCAGTCTTTATTAACCATTTGCCTAGACTGAGGGATGGTAAGAAAGATGAATCCTGGTTCTTCCACCAGCCAGCATCATGAACAAACCAGCTTTTATTTTCCTTCATTGATAATTAGATTTTAGGAAACTAGTTTTTCCGAGAAAACTAATATTGCGTGCGGGGATTGGAGACATGGGCAGTCCCAGCAGGAGCAGCATGGAGCTGGCAGGTGCCAGGCTTTCTCTGTCAGTCCCACATGGCACCTTGAGGGGCCACTGCCTTGGATGCCATCAGTGCTCATCTTGTTTTTGATGGATGCATTAACAAAGGAGAAATGTGATTTTTGCTGAACCTGTAAGGCGCTGGTGACTTGGGGCAAGTAGAAGAAAGTAGAAGATGTGAGCGGTTATGGGAGAAATTGTGCTTTTCACAACCAGGAACAAAGAATAAGCCAAAGGGGCAGTGTGTGGTCCTGGTTATGAGAATAAGCTTTGCACTCACATGGCCCGGGTGCAAAGCCCAGCCCAGCAGCCCTGGAACCTGGTCCAGCAACTTAACCCTCTGGGTTTCGGTTTCTTCATCTGAATGACAGAGATGACCACACCTAGACCATGGGGTTGATTTGAAGTTCATTGAGTCGATGTGTGGCCGATGAAAGTTATTTTTCTTTACTGTACCTACTCAGGGCTCCTTTTCTGGCTTCATGATGAAAAAGGGCATTCTGCTTCAGGGTAAGATAATTAGCTGTGCCCTATCTGGTAGACTGAGTAATGGGCCTCCAAATAGGTCCACATCCTAAATTCCAGGAACCTGTGAAATGTTACCTTGTATGGCAAAGGAGACATTACAGATATAATTAAGTTAAGGATCTTGAGATGTGAGGAGATGATCCTGGATTATGGGGGTGGGGGCAGAAGGATCAGTGAGAGAGAGAGAGTGGTGTGAGGACAGAAAGAGAGACGGATGATGGCCAAGGAGCCAAGGAATGCTGTGGCCTCCAAAGGGGAAAGAGGCCAGGAGCAGCTTCTCCCCTGGAGCCCCCAAGAGGAATCAGCCCTGCCGACATCTTGATTTTAGACTTCTGTTCATTAGAACTACAAGAGAGAAAGAATTGGCATCATTTGAAGCCACTATATGGTGATTTGTTATAGCAGCAAGAGGGAACTAATACACCCTATTGCATCCCATTTCAATTAGTAGGGATAGAAGTTTTCCTGAAAGTTATTGCATAATATCAGCCTTTTAAAATAAACAGTGATGAAGGCGTGGCAGGGTAGCCACTTTTGTTCTATTTCCCTCTGCACAGGTTCTGTCTGACATAGAGAGGCTCGGGTTGTTTTGCATTTTGAGCTGGTAATTCTGCCTTGGGAGGCCTTCCTGTTGTAGTTCTACCATCTCAGGACTGCCCCTACTTACCACCGTCCCACCCTATTATCCCCCATGGATGTACAACTAGCCAATGAGTAGTAATAACGGGAGCATGTACTTGCCATGAGCTCAGCCTAAGCACGTCACATGCTTCAGCTCATTTAACCCAACAGCAGCCCATTGAGGAGGGAGCTGTTCTGACCCTATGTACAGATCCTGAAACTGAGGTTCAAAGACTCCAAGTGGGCACTAATGCTCCCAGGATAAAAATGAGCTGGAGCACTGGAAACCATCAAGCTGCCTCGACATCCACTTCCCAACAGTGTCAGCTGGCTGGAGGTGTCCCTAGAAGCTCTGAGCTAGGCTGTGAGCGAGGATGGGGTTAGTTCCCCACCAAACACATGTGCATGGAGTTGTTTAATTATGGCGGCGCTGATTTTGGTAATAGGTGGGGGGGTGCAGTAGCCATCCCCCCAAGCATGGGAAGGCATTCTTTAAACTCTTGGCATGATGGAAACATTAATTTTTGTTCATTTGTGTTTTGCACGAGTACTTAATGACTTTGGTTTGAGTTTATCTCACTATTCTTCACTAGGTATTGACGCATTTAATTTTTACAGGGTGAAATTCCATTAGGAGCAGAGCTCATGCCTCATTGTCTTCTGTATTTCAGCATCCAGAACAGTGCTCAGCATAGAAAGGCCCAGAAAGTGTTTATCAAATAACTAAAATAGGTAGCATACCCTGTAGCCATACTTCATAGTAGCCAGCTGAGCCCTACTGTGTGTGGGCCAGGAAACCAGGTGTGGTTCTTGTATTAACTCATGGATCCTCCAGTCAACATCAGGAGGGCCCAGGTACTGGGGTAGGGGGGAGGTTAGTAACTCTCCAATTTGCAGGTGCTATCCTTGAGATGGGAGCCCAGGATGCCTGCATCCACAGTTTGCACTTTTAAACTGGATACAATACCACCTTTCTAAAGTCTATAAATGTTAACACTTTACATAATTATCTGCAAAAATTTGCAAAGCTGCAGTTTTGTTTGCAATGAAATAAATAATTTTCCTCTGATGCCATATAATAGTATCTAAAGTCTGGGTAGAACTGTAAGCTCCATGGGAGCGAAGATTTCGTCTTGTTAACTGGTTTATCTAGTAAGCCTAGAACCTGGTATATAGTATGTGCTCAATAAATGTGTGTGAACTGTAAAAGATCATCATGTTGCAAGGGGTTCCAGAAATACCTGTGAAAGTGCTTAAGTTTTTGAACACACCGAGGCAATTTCTGGTTTATATTTTATCTTTCTTTTTCTTTTTTTTTTTTTTGTAGTTTCTAATTTTATTATGTTATGTTAGTCACCATACAATACTTCATTAGTTTTTGATGTAGTGTTCCATGATCCATTGTTTGCATATAACACCCAGCGCTCCATGCAGTATGTGCCCTCCTTAATACCCATCACTGGGCTAACCAATCCCCCCTCCCCCCTCCCCTCTAAAACCCTGTTTGTTTCTCAGGTCCATGGTTCATCTCTCCCTCCAATTCCCCCTGCCCATTTTTCCCTTCCTTCTCCTAATGTCCTCCATGCTATTCCTTATGTTCCACAAATAAGTGAAACCATATGATAATTGACTTTCTCTGCTTGACTTATTTATCTTTCTAATGAAGGGATTCACATGATACAAGTTATGTCTCTCTGCACATGTGCATGTGTGTGTGGAGGGGGATGTGTGTGTGTGTGTGTGTGTGTGTGTGTGTGTGTGTATTGGGCCATTGTACGAAAAGGAAAGTGTATGATATTCCCACCACTAAAATAGGGGTATTTGCTCTAGAGGGAATTTACGTTTGCATATCATGTTTGGAGATAGTTTGGTCTTCCTATTCAGTCCTGAGTTAAATCACTCCCTATAAAGACCCACCCACACCCTAATAATTGGTCAAAAAGTAATATTTGTGCATTTGTACTCATTGTTGGCCCAGCTGAGGACACCCTTGTAGAGAGAACAGAGAATTAGTGAATCTCTTGGTAGACACCAATTTGGGGGTAAGATGGGTTGAGCATGCCAAGCCCACCTCTAGAGAGTGAAAATCAAGTGGAATTTCAGGAATTTAGGAGGAAATTGTGCCTTCATAATGCATCAGATTGAACCAGAACTGTGAAGGCAAATGAGCAAGATGAGGGAGGTGCTTCCCTCTGCATGCGTGAGACAGTGTGGTTTGAGGTGTCGTTGGTAGAAGGCTAGACCCATTGAGCACCAAGACTGAGCAGATTCGTCCATATTATTTGGAGAACTCCCATGGGAGAAATGGGGCTTCCTGTCTGGAGTGCCCATATTCAACTGGATGCAGGAGCTTGGTTGACAGACTAGCCTAGTGGGCCTTTGTCTTGTTTGGTCTTTTACATCAGGACAAGAATCTGTGATGTTCTTTCAGTGATGGAGCAGGTATGGTGTGGTTGATCTTCCCCTCCCTTCTTTCCTGTGTCTCCTGCACTGCAGAGATGTGGAACAGAACACTACAAGGAGGCAGGGGTCTTGGTCCCTGCAGGAAGGGTTGGGGGTCCTGACGCTCACTGCATGGGACCAGTGCATTTAGCAAATGTCTCATACCTGAGGCCTTGACCTCCTGCTTCGAGGATCAGGGCACCCATCCTGGTACTGCCCCGGGTTTGCAGGGATTTGGGAATTCTGCCTCATGTTAACCAAGCTGACGGGAGCTCTGAGTCGTCCAGCATGCCAGTGTGTGGGTGGCTGGATTCAAGGCTGGCAGGCAGCTGGGGCAGAGAAGCCCACTCCTGCTCCTCAGGGAGGCTCATGGAGTGAAAGCTGCTTGGCCAGAAGGTGGCTACTCAGTGAGCCTGGAATCACAACATGAGAGCTGTTTGTTCTCTCAAACAGCCGGTGACCCCAGGTTCCAGGGCTCACACCCAGCGACGGCTTGGTGATTTTTTTCCTGCCAAATGTAACTGTGAACTTGCACATTGGATTTCTTCCAAAGGGTTAGCCAGGCACTGACGAAGGAAGAGAAACGTGAGCTGAGAAGGCAGTTGGGGTTTGACTGAGGGAACAACTGGGTCTTCTCCCATTTGTGCTGCTTCGGGCCCCCACCCTGACGCCATTTCGGTTGTTACGTTGACTGTGGTGATGAGCTGGTGGTCCCAGGAGGTAGATAGGGAAGCTCTGGGTATCTTCTGGAGGCCAGCCCGTTGAGTTCATTCCTCTGGGGGTATATCTGGTTCTTCACTTGCTCTCTCATGTCATTGTACTATCTACAACAGTCATCTTTAACGGTATCCACATTTAAAAACTAGATTGTGAAACATGGTCCTTGACAACATCAATGATGCTATTTACATTGTTATTCTTTAAATATTTACAATATATTAGAAGATGCCAAGGGATGCCTGGGTGGCTCAGTCAGTTAAGCATCTGCCTTTGGCTCAGGTCATGATCCCAGGGTCCTGGGATCCCTGCTCAGCACGGAGCCTGCTTCTCCCTCTCTGTCTTGTGCTCTCTCTCTCTCTGTCAAATAAATAAATAAAATCTTAAAAAAAAAGAAGATGCCAAGTCCCTAAATATTTTGGCAAGTAGTAACAAGCAGTAATACTCTCATGTGTTTTTACCCATATGCAGTTTCCACCTGGGAAGTCCACACTGGACCCACTTGGCCACACACTGAGGGGCCACTGCAGGGGTGAATAGAGAAAAGGAGGAGTCAAAGGTTTCCTAGAAAACTGCCTATCCGTCTTATGAGGTGGGAACCTACATGACTGTTGTAGGCAAATGTGTCTGTGTGGCATGCAGAAACCGTGATTGCTGCCCTGGCTCTCAGGGACCAGCCCCCAGCCACCAGTCCCAGTCTCTGCACCAGCTTTGCTAGATGCAGATGTAATCTTGGGCTGCCCTTTCCTTTCCAGTGCTGCCAGCAGCGTGAAACTGGCCCTGCCCCAGTCCTGCACTCGGGCCCACGATTGCCCATACATGTAAAAATCAGCCATAAGGTTCAGAGAAGCTTTTTGTGACCAGCAGGCAAGGTGATCTTTCTGAAGACCTCAAATTATTTGAAAAATGTAACATCTTTATCCTTTCTTTTGCTGGAAACTATGTATATATGTGTGCATGCATATATATATGTATATTTTTTATATGTGTGTATACATATATATACATGTATGCATATATAATATAGCTGATATATATAACACATATATGCTTATCATATATACATATAACCTATGAACATACTGTATAGACATATATTGTTCATATGCATGCATGTGTATATGTGTATATATACACATATGTATGTAATTGTATATGTAATATATGTATGTATATTTATATAGATATATATGTATGTATATATATGTGTATATATATGCACACGCACACACACAAATTTGATTAGGAACTACAAAATTTGAAGTAAATATATATCTTAGAATTTAGTAAAACAGGAAAAAGATGCTGTACTCCAATTTTAAGTTTATGTTTGGACAAGAAACTTCAGGAAAGAGAACTTTAATCTCAGTTACAGCATTAACTTTATTACCCTCACCTTCATTTAAGTGACCTACCGTCACTTACTACATGACAGGATGGCATCCCTGTTGAAGACTTAACTGGCATTATATTCTGGAAATAGGTATTTTATCTTGAAATCATGATAAATTGTATTGGTGTCCTGTGTCTGCCAAAACAAGTTGCCACAAACTGCATGGTTTAAAACAGCAGAAATTTATTCTCTCACAGTCTGGCATCCAGGAGTCTAAAATCCAGGTGTCTGCAGGACCACACCCCTCATGGATCTAAGGGGGTGGGGGGGGTGGCAGTGTGGGTCCTTCCCACCTCTTCCGGCCTCTTCCAGCACCTGGTATTGCCAACAGCCCTCGACAATCTTTGGCTTGAAGATTGGGCCCCCCAGTCACATGGCAGCCTTCTCCTCCCTGTGTCTTCACATTGTTTTCCTCTGCATGTCTGTCTGGGTCCAAATTTCCCCTTTTCATAAAAACGTCAGTCCTACGGATTAGAGGCACCCCAATGACCTCTACTTGATAACCTCAGTAAAGACTCTTGTCTCCAAGTAAGGTCACATTCTAAGGTGTTGGGGTTAGCACGTCAACATATTTTTTGGGGGAGAGGAACACAATTAAACCTATAACAAAAATTCTAAATGGAAATATAAAGGAAATATATTTTGAAAGATATGTCACGTTGCTGAGGTATCTGCCCATGAACAAGGCTCCAGGTCTGTTTATCTATGTCTACAAATTAAAAAAACATCCTAATTACATTTTTAACTTTACATTTAAAAAAATAATTATTTTTCATGTTAGGTTATTAAAGTGGAAAAACTTGTATTTGCTGTTTCTAAAATGATAAAGAACAATGGGAAAGAAATGAAATATGAAATTTTGTTTACAACATTCCTTTCGAGTTTTATCGCAACATCCCACCTCCACCCACCCCCAGAACCTTCCACTCTTAGATTTTTGCCCTGTAAGACTGATAGCAGGGACGTTTATAAAGTGTCATTATTCAAAAAAAAAAAAAAAAAAAAAAGTGTCATTATTCATTTTATTTTACTACCAAGTGTGGTCCAAATGGAGGCTGTCAAATTGTGTGTACATGTTTTCAGGTATGATTCTGGCTGGAAACTGAGCTCCAGCTGATTCTGAAGCTGGAAGGGAGGGGTCTTCTGTAATGCAGGAGCCCTGGTGCTTTTGTATGAGCCCTGGTCTTGCAGCAAATTCCTGCCATTTCAAGCACAGCTGTAAATATGCCCCCTCAGGATGCTCTACTCCAGAAATGTTATTTGAGACATGGGCTGTAGCTAGCACTTCATTAAAATTGCTTAATTTTAGTGGAATATGTACCACTGCTTAGGGATATTTATTCTTGTAAGTTTCTGAAATCGAGAAATCTACATTCTGTTTACATATGTGTTTTCTTTCTTTCTCTTATGCCTTATGGATGATAAATCAATTAAAAATTAGTCATTTTTCTTGTTAACGAAAACCTGTGTACAGTATTTCTGTTCAAAATACTCATCAGCAGAGTCAACATTAAGAGCAGATGCCCATTTGATGTAAAATGCCTCAAGATTCTTGTATATGCTGCTGCCTGGCAAAGTCAGAAAAGGGTAAATAAATTACCCAGGCAATACCCTATGCCCTCTGGACTTGCATGCCTTGTTAGTGTCTAAGGTTACAGAAAAAAATGGAACACCAGGGTTGCCACGGAGACACCCAAGTCCTGTCAACAGCTCTTGCTCTAATAGTGACAAATGGTACTTATTACATCAGGACTAATTTCATCGGATTCTGCTCAGATTAAGATACTTAACCTTTACTGATAAAATTGTGTCATTATAATTACTTAGTAAAAGACCTTATTAGGCAGCAGTAGTCTATGTCGATAGATGCACATTTTATTGAGGTTTATTACATATTATTTTGATGGCATATTTGGAAGTTTGTTTTTTCTGCACCACCTTTAACTATTGGAAGAACCTTCAGCAATGAGATTTTGGTTTTGTAGCTGCCTCGTTTGGAAAACATAAAAAGTGTGGTTTCTGCAAGTTCTGCTGAATGTTTTTGTTATTTTCTGTTTTCATTCCCTTCACGTGTCCTTTTTTTTCCTTTTTCTATATATGGCTTGTTTTCATAACCACTTTTTCTCTAGAAATTTGAAAGACATACATTCAGTACTTACTCTACTAATGATTACTCTCAAATTTTATATAGAGGCATTCAAACGTATTTTTCTAGTTATAAATGCCAAAAATTTTTTAAAGTGTCTGTATGTTTCTTGGATGTTATGTGAGAAATTAAGTATGCTTTTAAGTTTGTTATTCTCTTCCTGCCAGTGCCTTTTTCTATAGCAACAGTCTGGAACTTTCCATCATGATGATGGTGACAACAACAGAATTAATTGTTGACATTTTATTATTTTATGAGAATATCAGTAACACATATTTGGACCTAGTTTATATTTATCTGAGTTATTGTAGGTAGTGCCATATGATATTGAGTTCTTTCTTCCATCTTTTGATAGGCTGGAATATGATAGTGATTTTTCTGGGAGAGGTATGTGGGTGGTGTAGCTAATGTGATCCTGAATGCAGGCAGTGGAAGACAATATGGCTGGGTATAGAAGTTTGTTCACAGAGCTGTACATTTTGCTCCATTTAAAGATAATGTGTTTTATCTACCTGCATAGTTAGAAGACTTTCTTTTCTCTTATTTTTAAAAAATGTCTTCAATGTATGTTTAAAAATTCTTCTATTTTCAATACAATTGCCTGGTACTTCATGAGCTCTTTCTATCTGAAAGCATACAATTTTGTCAGGTCCTGAAAAGCTTTTTAAACCATTTTTCTTAGTTTTTAAGTTATATTAGTGCTTTAATTTTTCACTCTTTATTGTCAGTGGAATTTGATTTTTTTCTTTTATCCCACCAATTCTGTTTTATGCAATATTTCATCTTCTGTTTACAATGTTTGATTCAGGAAACATATCTTTTTCATCCCCACCAAATCAATTTATTTTATCCAAGTTTGTCCCTTTATTTTAGCAGATTGGTCTAGTTTCATATAAACGATGCCTTTTTTATTTATATTGGGATTAGTAAGACATTTTCTAAAACCATGTACTGTGTGTAAGTTCTGTTAAAACATTCATACTTTGCCCTCTAGTGCTGGCAGTCCTTAGCAAGACAGGGCTTGTCTTCACTGAAAATAAATCCCATTTTCTTGTGGCCATAATCCCACTTGATCTTCCCTGGAGTGGTACAAAATTCTATGCCCAGCCTTGGAACTGTAAGAATTGGATTCACAGATATCATTTATTTGAGCCTCTTCATCTTTAATCTGAGCTTTAATCAAAACTGACTGATGAATTAAACATGAGTTTTTTTATGTAGGGTGTTTTGCTCAGGTAGCATGCAAAAGCTGAATTTCATGGAATCCATTGCTCTGGCCAACTTTACTTTCCTGTCTTCCCAACTGGACAATTTGCCAGAATATGAGGTAGATAATGTAAAATCTGCCCAATGCACTTGATTGTCTGGCCTCATTTAACCTCTGCATGTTCACGGAGGTAATAGCAAAGATACTATTACATCAGGGGCTACTCCCAAGGGAGTTCTCTCATCTTTTATTGAGAAACCTTCATGTGGAAGAAAAGCACACACAGTCAAGCAAAACATGTAGGTCTCAGTGTGTGTAAGCCATTGAGTCACTGAATGACTCTAGGCAAGAGATTTTTCTCATTTGGAGCCTCATTTTCCTCATTTGTATGTAGGGATCATAATGGACAACAGGAATTTTCTTAAGAATAAATGACATAATATATATGACAAAGTTTCTTATCATTCATTATTGTGATCATCCACGTCCATTACATAGGGTGATTTCTTGTCTGACAGGGATTTTTCTTCAAAAATCTTTGTATTCTTGTGACTAACATTTATTAAGCACAGTGATTATTATTTACTGAGTTACACTGAATTAAATATGCCTCATATACCTAGAACCATACCAGAAATATCTGGGTGGTGATTGTAGCCAAATCTCACTCTACAACAGTAAGATAAAATTTGAGTTATTTACTTTCTGATGTGAACATAATATATGGTTCTATATATCTCTTTATTTTTCTTGTCTTTATCAAATATCAAATCTAATATTAGATACAATAATTAACTTGTGGTCATGTTTCTGAAATGAATTCTAGTGTGTTTTCTACTGTACTCAGAAATTCAGTATTTCTTTGGAAAATCTTTATGATTATTTAGAAATCACTTATTTCCTCCGTCTTATGTCTTAAATATGACTTTTGAGCAAAAGGAACAAAACCTGTGTGAAATATATATCATCAATAAAAACAAAAGGATGCATGAAACACATATAGATATCCACTCAATTCTTACAACTCTATAATGCTATTAAAAGAGTAATTTTAGGAAATTTTCTATTCAATTAGGAATGGTTACATAGGAAGTGAAAATATGGACACCAGCATTATATATATAATCAGATGCCTCAACCACATCAGACCAATGTCACCTTTTCAGATGACAGAATATTGGATCGAAAAATCCTGAAGGAACATTAAGCATTTCAACATCCTTTGATTTGCACATATAGTAGTAGTTAGTTACATAAGAAGTTCTTGAATTTTAAAATTATACAGCATTTTTCACAAAATGTTCATTAAATAATGATACTTTGAATGTTATGTACCTTGCCCTCTTTGCCTTTCTAAAAAATCCTACATTTATCCTGCAAGTATCTTGCTCTAAATCCGACCACTAGAGAGTACTGTAATACCTAGACACTGTCAGTCATGAAATATTGTTGTTATTTTTCAATATAGTGTCTTCATTATTTTCTTTTATTTTACGAATTCAAACAATTCAATTGACCTCAATATCAATCTCCATAATTTTCTTTGCAAATAGTTGAATATGATTTTCCCCCCCAAAATCCTGAAAGAGTTGGCCAAATTGTTATTTTTCATTTTGAGCTTACTTTGTCTTGAAATAGAAAGTGTATGTTTCAGTCCTGCCTCCATACTATTTGCCTGCTTATTTTGGCAAAACAACATTTATGCAAGAAACAATCAGAGGGGTGTCTGGTTTGTTTACAAGATGTACATTCAACAGACATCCGTTGAACACCAAGAACCTACCAGAAGCAGGGCACTGCTTAGTGTGTGTGTGTGTCTACAAACAATTACAATACTTCCCCTCCTTAGTTGATAAAGCATGTGGAGACAAATGAAGACATGACCTTGGGCTGAGAGCATCTGGTCAAGAGATTGGTACAGCAGAGGGTGGGCAGGGACTGGGGACGGGGAAGAAGTCTGCACAGAGTGGGGAAGTCAGGAAGATACCACAGGAGAAATAAGGAAGTAAGAGGGAACCAGTCTAGAACAACACGTAGGAATCAAAAAAGTTACATCAAAGATGCACAATACAGAAAAAGAATGATCCTAATGTCCAGGCAAGGCAGGACTTTTCAGTTCATAAATGAAATAGAGTGTGCAGGTCATCTCATTGAAAGGAAATGTTTGCATGCCCCGTTTGATGGGGTCTGGATTGTGAACAGCCTCCTATGCCAGTTTTAGGAGTTCAAATACAATCCTTGCACCACAAGGTTTGTAACCTTCTTTCCACCTAAAAAAAAAAAATCCAATCTATAACACACACATCATTAATAAAACTGAATGGTACTCTATTACTTAAATATATATACAATTTCTATTTCTCAGTTATACCTCAATAAAGCTGGCGGGAAGTGGATAGGATGACAGGGATGCATCACAGGGTTGTGCCCTCCTGGGGCTGGGGTAGGGTGGAGGTGTGTATCGGAATGATGGTGGGGGTGAGGAGAGCATAGAGAGAGGAAGTGGCCTATGGAGTGTGAGAAGGCCTCCCAGGTGGGTCTCACCTGCCCACCAGGGAACATCTGTGAAGTGTGCCTCTTAGTGATTACAAGGATGTGGGCTGTTGTGCTGATCAGAGCTCACTTCTTTTTCTGGGCCCTGGACAACTTCCCTGTCCCCTCAGGACCCTAGACCTCTATTCTGGTATTCCACACAGCCTCCTACTCAGCACAGCCCACCACACTGTGCTCCTTGCAAACATCTGGTCTCTCTCCCCAGCATCTTGCAAGTAGTCATCCAGTCCTGGGAAGTTCCTTGGTTTCTTCATCATTTCTCCAGTTCCTCTTCAAATAGGTCTAGAAGTTTAGTATAGCAACTTCATGTGCAGTGTAAACAGTCTAGCCGTGGGGCTACCACCTCTTGGACAGCTCTACTGAGGAAACCATAGGCAACAATATCCTTTGACATTCAGCCATTTGCACTGCTATTTTGTACTAGAATGTGAGTTCTCTTATTTCTTATAATAACTATTATAAAATCATGACTCTCTTTTACTTTTAATTATAAAAAGCCTTTGATTGGAAAAAAAATCATCTCTTTTTTATAACCGTCTTTAGTATTAGTATTAATAAACAAATTTTATTGAGTGCCTAACATGGGCAAAACATGTCCAAATCAAGTTCTAGGTATTTTCTCTTTCTCCTGAGTAATTTCTGCCTTTGCTTCCACTAGTCATCGTATCTTGTATCTGTAGACTCAATCCTGGAAAAGTTTCAGGTCTATATCACAAATCCTGCTATATGTAACTGTGCATATATATTTTATTGAGGGCAAGAAAATTTTCTCTCAGTTCTTCAAGAATACTTATATGCTGAGTATTAAACATTTCTTCCTTCCTTTCTCCTACACCTTGATAAATCCCTTTAGCTTTGAGGCCTTGCCATTTATCTGGTGCCTTACCGGAATACTTTGTAGCCTCAGGCAGGCTTGTGTTGGCAGGTGAGTAATTTGTTGGAGATTTTCCCTGCACTGTGATTATAATGACCTGTGATTTTCAACACATTCCTGGATTGCTCACTGGATCTGTGTATTTCGCACTGCAGGTTTAATTGAGATATTTGCCTTCTTACTGTTGATCCTGAGAACTCCTTGTTATTGTAGATACAAGTCCTTTATCAGGGATATGCTTTGTAAATATTTTCTCTGAAGCTGCAGATGGACTTTTCATTTTTTTTAATAGTGATTTTGCAAGAGTGGATTTGGAAATTGTGATGAAATTTGTTTCAATATTTGTTCTTTTATCATTTATTTTGTGTCCTTGATAAAACATGTTTTAGCCCAAGTTCACTTCAGTTGTCTTCCATGTCGTCTTCTAGAAGTGCCACCGTTTCAGCTCTTCCATTTAGGTCAGTGATCCACTTCAAGTTAATTCTGTGTATGGTTTGAAGTAATTATTTAGGCTCATTTTTGGCATATGGATATCTAACTTATCTTGCATATCGATAGCCAGATCTTTTAGCACTATTTTCTGAAAACATCTTTTCTTTCCCCATTGAATTACCTAAGTACATCAGTCAAAAATCAACCAACCATGTATGTCAGATGTCCTGGCTTCTATTCAGTTCCATTGGCCTATTTTATTTTTATGGCAATAATATACTGTCTTGATTGCACAATCTACAAATAGTCTGCAACCAGCTAGTCTAAGTCCTTCAACTACATTATTACTAAAAGTTGTTTGAGCTGTTCTCTATCTTTTGAATGTCTTTACAGATTTTGGAATTCACTTGTCTTCCAGAATTATGATTGAGATTGTGTTAAATCTAAGGATAGAGTTAGGAAGAATTGACACCTTAATAATATTGAGTCTTCTTATCCATGACCATGATTTGTCCCTCCATTTATTTAAGTCTATTTTCATATCTCTCATCAATAATTTATAGATTTTAGTGTATAGTTCTTGTGTACTTAAATTTTTTTCTTAAGTATGTCAGATTGTTCATCCTGTTATAAATGGTCTTGTTTTTAAATTTTAGCTTCTGGTTGTTTGTTGCTAGTATATAGAAATAACATTTTTACTTTCTGGTATATTGATTGGTATATTGGTATATTGATTCTCACTTTGTAGTTGTGGTATTTCCTCTGATAAATTACTTAAGTTTTTTTTTTTTTTTTTATGTAGACCATCATGTCACCTATGAATATAGTTTTACTGCTCTCTTGCCAATATGCATGCATTTTATTTCTTTGTTTTGTCTTATTGCACTGGCTAGGACGTCTATTACAATGTTGAATGGAAGTGCCGACACCAGACATCCTTGTTTCTCCTGATCTCAGGGTAAAGACATTTAGTCTTTCTGTCTTTGCATGTTTTGAGATGATCATATGGGTTTTCTTCTACATAATGTGTGTCATCTGGGGTCTTCTAAGAAGCTGCCAAAACAGAAGCAAGTTGAAAACACGTATTAGGGGAAATGCTTGTTAAAGAAATAGGGTATCAGGAAGAGGAGGGGGTGAAGAGGCTTTCAGACCACAGTGCAAGTCTGGCACCTGTGAATGGATAGATGGAGTAGAAAGAGCCACAGATAGCTGTGCATACCTGAGAAATTCTCAGTCAGGCTGCTGAGGAACCCCAGAATAAACACTGCTTGTCAGAGTGTCCTACCTCTAACAGAAATGACCCATTTAGTGTCCCCGCCCCCATTCCTTTGCTGGGAGAAGCCTGAGTACAGTGTGGCTTCAGCATAACTGCTAGAGTGTATCTGAAGTCATGTCAGGTGGTGACAGTCAACAAACTAGATCACCCACAGCAGACTCTCTTGAAAAGAGATCTGATTGGCATGCCTCATCTCTAATTCTGTCAGACTCTGCAAATCTAGCAAATTACACGGGTTGATTTTTACCTGTTAAACCAATTTTCCCTAACCAAGATAAATTTCACTTGGGTATGGTGTATTATTCTTCGTATATATATCATCGGATTCAACTTGCTAATATTTTGTTGGGGATTTTTTTTCCTGGAAGGTCTTTGGTTTTGGAATAAAATTAATATTGGACTCATAAAATGAGTTCAGAGGTGTTCCCTCCTCTCCTGTTTTCTGGAAGACAGAATAGCATTGTGTTATTTCTTTCTTAAAGGCTTGGTAGAATTCGCTAGTTAAACCATCTTTGCCTAGGCATTTTGGGGGAGGGTTTTTTTAAGATTTTTATTTATTTATTGGAGAGAGAGAGACAGAGATGGTGAGAGAGAGCAGGAGCAGGGAGGAGAGGGAGAAGCAGGCTCCCCGCTGAGCAGAGAGCCTGATGTGGGACTTGATCCCAGGACCTTGGGATCATGACCTGAGCCAAAGGCAGGCACTTAACTGACTGAGCCACTCAGGTGCCCCTTGGGGGAGGGTTTTTAACTGTAAATTGTAATACTTTAATAGTTATAGGATTCTTCATTTAATCTATTTCATATTAGGTAAATATTGGTAGTTTGTAGCTTTTTGAGAAACTGACCCATTTCATTTAAGTTGGTGAATTTATGTGCATGATGATGTCCATATTACTCTTTTACTATCCTTTTAATAACTAGGAGGTCTGAGTGATATACTCCGTTTTATTACTGATAATTTGTGTCTCCTCTATTAATCACCTTGTCCGTCTTACAATAAATTTATTAATTTTATTTGATATCAATTGTATATCAATGGTTTGGGTTAGGTGAGCTTTCTGATAAGTAATATTTACATGTTTATTTTTAAACTATCTTGTGCCTTCCAATCTTCCTGTGACTTAAGAGTTAAAGTGCATTTCTTTTATACAGCACATAGCTGGGTCTTGTTTTTTTGTGTGTGTGCAATCTCACAATATCTGCCTTTTAATTGAATATTTATGCTGTCTATATTTAACGTGATTATTGACAATGTTGGGTTTAAATCTATCATTTTGCTATTTGTTTTCTGTTTGTCCCGTTTATTCTTTGTGCTTTCCTCTTTTATTGCAATATTTTGCATTAGGCGTATATTTATTTTATTAACTGCATAAAATTTTATTTTATCCTTCCTCTTAGCTTATTTTGTTTTGCTGTTTGTTTTATTTGTTTTTATTATTTTGTTTACTTTTGGTGTTTTCTCTATGATTTAAATATACTATTGAACATATCACTCTATATCTTCAACTAATATTAAACCTTGTCGTATATGTTACAAGAATATCATGACGGGGGGGGGGGGGGCCTGGGTGGCTCAGTGGTTAAGGGTCTGCCTTTGTCTCAGGTCATGGTCCCAGGGTCCTGGGATCCAGCCCCCACATTGGGCTCCCTGCTCAGCAGGGAGCCTGCTTTTCCCTCTCCCTCTGCAGCTCCCCCTGCTTGTGCTCGCTTGCTCTCTCTGTCAAATAAATAAATATTCTTTAAAAAAGAATATTATGGCAGTCTATGTTCATTTTTTCCCTGCTGGGCTTCTTCATTTTTGTTGTTCTCCATTTTATTTCTATATATGGTATAAACTTCACAATATATTCTTGTTTCTATTTTAAATGGCCAAGTATCCTTTATTTTTTTAAATTCTTTTTTTAGTTTTTATTTTTTTAGTGTTCCGTGATTCATTCTTTGCATATAACACGCAGTGCTCCATGCAGAACATGCCCTCTTTAATACCCATCACCAGGCTAACCCATCCTCCCACCCTTTCCCCTCTAGAACCCTGTTTGTTTTTCAGAGTCCATCATCTCTCATGGTTCATCTCCTCCTCCGATTTACCCCCCTTCATTCTTCCCCTCCTGCTATCTTCTTCTTTTTTTTTTTTTAAACATATAATGTATTATTTGTTTCAGAGGTACAGGTCTGTGATTCAACAGTCTTGCACAATTCACAGTGCTCACCATAGCACATACCCTCCCCAATGTCTATCACCCAGCAACCCCATCCCTCCCACCCCCACCACTCCAGCAACCCTCAGTTTGTTTCCTGAGATTAAGAATTCCTCATATCAGTGAGGTCGTATGATACATGTCTTTCTCTGATTAACTTATTTCACTCAGCGTAACACCCTCCAGTTCCATCCATGTCATTGCAAATGGCAAGATTTCATTCCTTTTGATGGCTGCATAATATTCCATTGTATATATATACACCACATCTTCTTTATCCATTCATCTGTTGATGGACATCTTGGCTCTTTCCACAGTTTGGCTATTGTGGACATTGCTGCTATAAACATTGGGGTGCACGTACCCCTTCAGATCCCTACATTTGTATCTTTGGGGTAAATACCCAGTAGTGCAATTGCTGGGTCGTATGGTAGCTCTATTTTCAACTTTTTGAGGAACCTCCATACTGTTTTCCAGAGTGGCTGCACCAGCTTGCATTCCCACCTACAGTGTAGGAGGGTTCCCCTTTCTCCACATCCCTGCCAACATCTGTCGTTTCCTGACTTGTTAATTTTAGCCATTCTGACTGGTGTGAGGTGATATCTCATTGTGGTTTTGATTTGGATTTCCCTGATGCCGAGCGATGTTGAGCACTTTTTCATGTGTCTGTTTGGCCAAGTATCCTTTAAAGAAGTTTTAAAGCTAAAGGAAAAAAAAGATTTTATATTTAACTTCATATTTTTCATCTCTGGTACGCTTCATTCATTCATGTAGCTTCATTTGTTTCCCTTTTTCTTCTGCCAGAAAGATAGTCTTTATTGTGTAGGTCTCTGGCAATGAATTCTCTCAACTTATGTTAGTCTTAATAAATCTTTATTTCATCTTTTCTGAAATTTTTTTTTTATGGGTAGAGAATTCTACATCAATAGTGTTTCTTTCAGAACTTTACAGATGTGACTCCATTGTCTCTGGCTTGTGTGGAGAGTCTGTTGTCATCCTTACAGTCACCTGTGTGTACTGCTAACTCTGACTCTTCTATTTTTTATTACTGAATTTCAGCAATTTGATAGTGTCATGTCTTAATCTTCTTTTATTCATGGGTCCTTAAGATTCATTGAACTTTTTGGATTTATGGTTTTATAATTTTGTGAAATTTGGAACTATTTCTTTCCTTTTCCTATTTTCTTCAAATATATATATATTTTGTGTCTCATTTCTGCTTTCCCTCTCCTTCTGAGTCTTCAGTTGCATGTATTCCATACTGCTTGATATTGTCCCACAGGTCATTGATGCTTTGTTCATTTTTTTTAGTATATTTTTCTGTCTGTATTTCACTTTGGATAGTTTCTACTGCTATGTTTTCAAGTTCATTGATGGTTTCTTTGGCATTGTCCAATGTGCTCTTAATCCCATCCAGTGATCATTTTTTATTTCAAATATTGTATTTCTTATTTTCTAAAGTTTCACTTGGGTCTCAATTATATATTCCATTTCTCTCCTTCCTTTTTCTCTACCTTCTTGAATAAATGGTATACCTTTATAATTATCTTAGTTTCCTCATCTATTCTATTCTTGGGCTGTTAATATTCCTGCTTTTGGCACATTCAGTAATTTATATTGGATGCCAGACATTTTAAATTTTATGTTTGGATACTTTAGTTTTCTTTCAATATTGTTGGACTTTTTTCTGGGATGCAGTTGAGTTACTTGGAATCACTATACTCTCATTAAACTTTGATTTTTTAAGTCACCCCTGCATGATTTCAGTCTAGAGCTGATAATAGTGATGCTATGAACTGGAAATGCCCAGGAGCATTCACTTGCACCCATACTTGTGGTGAGTTTCCACAGACATTTCCCTAGCCAGAGCCAGGGCTGTGGCTGGACTGACTCTTGTGGTTCTTATGATTCCAAGATGCACCTCAGTAACAACCATCAGAGGACTTTGAAGAACAAAGTTTATTACTCAGAAATCCTGGAGGGTACACAGCATGCCTGGGGCCACACAGCAAGATCCTGGAGAGAGAGAGAGAGATAGCAGAAACTTGGGGTTCAGCCTTATTGGGGTTGAGGATAGGGTGCCTAGGGTTTTGGGGGTTCATTTTTTAAATTTAAAACATGAGTAGGGATTAAAGCATGAGAAGAGAAAAGCAGGTCTGGTCCACTCGAGAGGCTGGCTATCTAGGTCAGTCACAGCTTTCTAAAAGGAGAACTTTGTGGGTGGGGCAGCCTGGCTCTTTCTCTAGTTGTGTAGCAGGCATGTGCTTATTCAATAGGGACGTCTTTGAAGCAGACACTTTGGCCATCAAAAGCTCAATGTCAGGCACTTACATTGCAATCAGAAAAACTAATTGTCAGGTACTTTCACTCCAGGGTCCTCCTCTGGTGTTTTTGCCTGTGAATCCTAGCTGTCTTGGCCTCCTCAAGCTGGGAACTATATGCTTGCAACCCAGGGGAGAGCCCATCAGGTCATGCATTGTGGCCGGGGAGCTCTCTTTTGGCAGGAGTCAAGGTTAATCATAGAGACTACCTCATTGGATTTCCTTCTCTTGGGGCTCCCTGGGCCATGCTTCCTGCTTTGTAACACCATAAACCATCACTTATAGATCTTGCCCATTTCACAGGTTAAGATGAGAGGGTTAATATGGACTTTGTTACTCTGTCACAGCGGAATGTGGAAGTGATTATTATACAATTTAACACTTAAAAAGTCCAAATAAGTTTCTTATGAACCTTTTTAATGTTAAAGTTCTCAATATCCAAGAACTGAAAGTATTGCCAGTATTTACTCTAAAACTTTTGTGTGAATGGACATCTGGAAGTAGTATTTAAATCCATATTAAAGTATTTAAATTCCACTTACAGTTACCATGTTTTTTTTTCCTCCGTAAGCATTAATATTGGGCCATCACACTGTTATTCAAAGAAATATTAAGTGGTTTCTCAGTGAAAAAAAATAGCCACAAATTACCTAAACACCTAGACAGGTTAGAAGGTAATATTCAAATCCCATTCATAAGTCAGAGAATGGGCTATTTTAAATTGCTACCTGATAGAGAACAAATACCTCATTAAACAAAATGGCACCATCCTCAGCACACTAGGAATGTCATTGAAGATGTTGAGTGACATCACGGGGCACTGGGCGTACTATGCTGTACGCACGAGTGAGCACATCTATTGGCCCTCACTCTGGGTGTGTTACAGAGCAGATCCTGTACGAAGCTGCCTGTGCAAGTAAATAGACTCAGGAAGGGAAAACACAGAGGAAACTGACGAGCAAAAACAAAGCCTACTAAATATCCATTTTCATAAATTGTTTAGCTGAATCTTAGGATAAAAGAAATGTCCAACCAGAGCTAATACCAGCTTAAGACTGTGGAACGTCTGCTGTTATGTCAGAACTGGAAAATATTCAGTGTTCAGATTGCCAGTGTCCCTCATTAAATGTGTCTTCAAAACTGGATGTGAGGCCCAGCGATGACCTTCTATCCTTCTTCACTCTGAGCCCCAGAGCTTTTTTTGTTAAATATTGCATAACAGGCATTTTCCTTCGTATGATTTGTAAATACTTTGCAATCTCTGGAACCTGGCCATTCCCATTTTATCACTTCTTTTACTTATGAATCCATTCCATCTTGCTAAGTGACCTTAAATTCCACCATCCACCTGCCTAGTATGGAACATTCTTTCTTGGTCCCAGGGACACCGCTGATGAGAATTGCCAGTCCTAGCCTAGAGTCTAGGCTTAGTGTTCTTTATTTTTTCTCTCATTTAATATATTCCTTATTAACATTTCCTTACTCTTTTTTGTACTTTTTATTACTCTCATGTTGGGCAGTGAAATGGCCCAGGGCTCAAAATGTTCCATGTCTCTTAGTAGCAGTATGTGCCTACTGCCAGGCATGATGCGCAATATCTTTTGTCTCTATTGTTAATAACTTGGTGGGCAGAAACCAAACAAGTAGTCAAACAGCCTTGGAAAGCACTGGGTCCCTTGAATAGTATCCTTGAAAGACAGTATTGTACTGTCAAGTGGCTCATTTGGATCTGGTTCATGTACAGAAGGGTCATGCGAGTTATTAATAGATGCTTACTAATCATTCTGAAACTTAGTGCCTTAGATAAACATTATTATATGGCTCATGATTCCTTGGGACAGAAAACTGAGCAGGGCACAGGGAGGGCTGCTTGTCTTTGTTCTTGTGGTGTCTGCTGGGCTCAGGCTGAGGTGTCAAAAGCAGCCTTCCCATCTGTTTAAATAAGCCTTAGCTTACATGGCTCAAACTGTTCTGGCTCACTTGCTTTCCCTTCATGTGACCTTTCTCTTTATATGGAGTGGCTTGTCCTACAGGGTCTCCCTTCCATGTGGCCTCTTTCCGCCAGGGTAGCTTAGATTCCTTCATATGGCTGCAGGATTCTACCTGGACCAAAAAGAAAGCCGTAAGACCTCTAAATGGGTGGCTTGGAAACTCCCATGATGTCACCCGTGTGGTGCTCTGTGTCAAAGCGAGTTACAAGACCATCCCAGATTCAGGGGGTGGGGGGCATAGACTTCCCCCTTGAATCGGGGATTCAAGGCAAAGTCACATCACAAAGGGAATATTGACACAGAAGCCTGATTTATCAGGGACCGTTTTGAACATGTATCACTAAAGCTTGTCCCAAGACTGCACCAGTGATTATAATTCTAGGTCACAATAAATAGCACAGCATCTAAATTTAAACATAACTATTATACACGTGTGGTCTCAGAAGGATAAGACGATCAGATAGCTTCTCTGGTCCCACTCAGATGGGCGAAGAGTCCCTGTTACATTTTCCCGGAGTCCCTTGTCCTTGGTGCCCCCAGAATATCAGTATTACTCGGTCGGAGAATTGCCTTTTTACTTGACTGCCTCCTCTGCTAGACTCAGTTCCTGGGGGCCATGGGCTGTGTCCTATGCTCCTTTAACTCTCCCAAAGTTGGCACAACAGCCTTTATATAGGAACTACCTGTTCACTGGATGAACATAAGTGCCTGTACTTAAATAATATGTATTTTGCATGGAACTAAATTAAAATCCTTATGGTCCCCAGGTTAGATTATTTTTCATATATCCTAGATCTTATGTCTAGGAATCTAAGACATGAATGAAAAATAATGTTTTAAATTCGGCTAAAATTTTGTTCTGTTTTCTCCATAGTGCATAGAGTGTGGCTTGTCTCCTATGACTCAGAAGGTTCTTACAAGGCTCCTCTTGATCTAAGGGACAGTCAGGGCTGAAATAGAATTTCATTCAATGAATTTATTCTGCCATGTAAAATAAGCATGATGGTGTGTGCTAGGTATTCCTGTAGACCTCATAAATATCAGCCATTCTAGGAAAGAGGACCCATTCATTGAATCAAAATGGAAATGATTACAAAGCAAACAATGTCAGGAGTCCTAGCTGAAGAGCCTTTCCTAGACAGTGACAACAATGCTAACCTCCAGTTAAGAAGAGACCACACCCTCCTCTGCTCATCTTATTCCCATCTGCTGGCACAGAGCCTGGTGGATGAGGGACTCTATTTGTTGAATGGAGGTTAAGCAACGTTAGAACTTTCTAAAGAGAATATCTAAAAGTTGAATTCTTCCCCATGTTTATTTGTTTAAATGAAGTGCAATTCATAGAGCAGATTTCTAGACACACAGCAGGCACTTGGAAAACGTGTGACATCCAAAGGGGCCTCTGCTGTATTGGAGAAGCACCTGGTTTCCAAGGAAACGCGCTTAGCCTTGTGCTCAACCTTTGGCCTCCAGTCCTGAGAGGCCATGTGAGTGTACAATAATCTCTAGTCGAGAGACTCTGTCTGAGGCGTTCATTTGTGAAATTTTGCCCAATGTCACAAACTTCCTCTAAAACCTTGATTTAACAGATTTGCAACCTTTCCTTTGTTCACAGAATCTGAAAGATTAAGGTGAATACGGTGTCTAAATCCTTACCCTTTTGCTATTAGTGTACATTTCCCAAAACATTCTGCAAATGTAAAGTGTTTTGCATCAGCATTTTGTTTATGTCACAGATGGATCCCTTTGAAATTAACCCTCAGTGAGGCAGTTGTTAAGTGATGGGTAAGGAAGTAGTATTCGCAGAAGACAAGAAAGGTATAAGATAGAAGTCTCATATAAGAGGGAGTCAACAGGAGAAACAAATCCATCTCAGAGCTTTTTCATTTATGTTTGTGAGGTATTGTACACCAAGTGTTTGCGGCCCCCCATATTCATATGCTAGAACGTAACCCCCACTGTGATAGTCTTTGGAGGTGGGGCCCTTAGGAGATGATTGGGTCATGAGGGGGAGCCCTCAGGAATGGGATCAGTGCTCTTATAAAAGAAACTCCAGAGAGTTCCCTTGTCCCCCTGCCGCATGAGGACAATAGTGAGAAGATGGCAGTCTGTGCACCAGGAAGTAGGCCCTCACCAGACACTGAGTCTGTAGATGCCTTGGTCTTGGACTTCCAGCCTCCAGAACTGTGAGAAATAAGTTGATGTTGCTTTATAAGCCAGCCAGTGTATGATATTTTGGTTACAGTATCCTGAATAGACTGAGACAGTGGGGAATTAAATTAGATCATCTATGCACATTACTTGGCACAGTGTTTATCCGGTAGTCCAATAAATTGTAGCCATCATGATGAAGATGATGATGATGGTTAATGTTATAAAACAGAAATGCCTGAACTTCATATTATTTTTCTAAAATATTTTATTCGTCAAATTTCTTGAGCATTTAAAGCTGTAACTATATTTCCCTTGAAAAATATTTAAGAAAACATCCAATTCTCAAGCTTTGGTAAAGAGCCTAAGGTTCTTATCAGCTTTCACATCTAGGGTCCCCTGTCAACATTGTAGGCTGGAGTGGATTCTGCCTGATTTGTGATTGGCATTGTCATGACAACATCTGGGATCCTGGTAAGAGTAGAAGTAGGGGTGTATGTGTGTGTATGCTCTGTGTGGTATGTGTGTATGTGTGTGTGTACATTGATGGTAAGAATGATGTTGGTGTCACAGCATGAAATGGATGTCACTGTGGGAGGCAGGTCATACCTGGAAGGCCTCCCTGTTGTCTTGCAGGCAAACCTCTTCTATCGACATCTGCCAGTGAATTAATGTCGGACTGGCAAGCCATCCATGTAAGAACAGGACTGTATAGGGCATAGTTTGGTAAACTACAGATCTGATCTTTAAGATGTCTAATTCCAGTGAAAATTCCAGTGAGCATTGTCTTTAATTTGTTCTTTGGAAAATAGGTTTATTAACCACTTACATTTTAAAAGTTATTATCGTTTTGTGTTAATGCATGAATGTGCATTCTCTATTAGAGCATGCTAGTGTACTGATACATTTTCCTTTTTGGTATTTTAAAGGATCATGGCTAATAAATAATGGTGATTTTTATATACCATTTTATATATACAGACATATAATTATGTCTGTTCTGATGATTCTGCATCACTGAGCACTTTGTCAAGTACATATCTACACAACATGTGTCAGGTGTGTGCTTGATGGAAATGATATGATGCTGGGCGTGTGCCTCTTTTCAGCGTCTGGTGGGAGGAGATGGACAAATAATTAAATGGGCCATGATAGGGAAGGACTATGATGGTGAGATAGAAGCATAATATATTCTCCAAATTTTCTCAAATTTGTTAATTCATCTTTTCCTTAACTTATTGCTCTCAGGTGATGCAAAGAAATGATTTATTACTTGGTACTAGATTGCTCTAAGTTTTAGCATTTCATTAAAATCAAGCCTTACATTTTTGTATTTCAAAAGGTAAAAAAGAAGGTTAATATAGTAAGGACCTGTTTTCCTAAAATTAACATTCAAATATATATATTTGAGTCAACTGAACTTAGAACTTTCCCCTTAAGAAATAGTTATTAGGGAGGAGCAAAATGGCGGAGGAGTAGGAGACCTAAATTTCATCTGGTCCCAAGAATTCAGCTAGATAGTTAACAAACCATTCAGAACATCTACAAACTCAACAGGAGATCGAAGAAAAGAATAGCAGCAATTCTATGAACAGAAAAGCAACCACTTTCTGGAAGGTAGGATGTGCAGAGAAGTGAATCCGAGGCAATATTCGGGAAAATAGACCACGGGGGAAGGGAGCCTCCTCAGCCGGCTACTGGCAACTGATAGAGCAACAGAGCACAAAATCAGAACTTTTAGAAGTCTGCTCTGATGAGGGACGTCGCTCCAGTGGCTAAGCAGGGGGTGGAACTCTCGCTAGGACAGTGTGGTCTCAGGACCCTCAGGGTCACAGGAAGACTGGGGGTGCCTGAGTGCGGCAAAGCTCCCAGGTATCAGATCAGGGAAGCTGGCTAGAGAGACAGAGCCAAGGAGTGGGCTCTCAGCTTGGGGTTGCCATAAACCGTGATCCATGGCGCAGTTGGGCCACTGCTCTTCCAGCAGGGACACAACAAGCGGCAGATCCAGGGAGACTCCCCTTCCTCCCCTGGGGAGAAGCGGCGTGGGAGCGCACCGCAGGAATCAGCTGGATTTGGAGACTCCACATGGGGTCATGTGCCAGAGAGAGAAATGCTCTGTCACAGGCCGGGTGAGCACGGAGTGCGGCCGGAGACCAGGGAGACTGGAGTGATTGACTGCTTTTCTCTGGGGGCTCACTGACGAGTGGGGCCCCGAGTTCTTGGCTCCTCTGGGGTGGAGATTGGGAGACAGCCAATTTGTCCTCCCAAGCTGTACGGAAAGCTTTCAGGGAACAAAAGCTACCGAGAGCAAACCTGAGCAGATAACTTAGTCTGGCCCCTGGCCTCAGGCAAAGACATTTGAGAATCACTGCAACAGGCCCTTCCCCAAGAAGATCAGCAAGAACATCCAGCCAAGACCAAATTTACTGATCAATGAGGACTACAAAACTCCAGTCCTAGGGGAATACAGCACATAGAATTCATAGCGTTTTTCCCATGATCTTTTAGTCTTTCAAAGCTAATTTTTAAAATTTTCTTTATTTTTCTCTTTTTCTATTTTTTTAGTTGAATTTTTCTTCTTTCCTTTTTCAACCAACATGTTATGAATTCCTTTTTTAAAATAATTTTTAATTTTCATTTTTACAGTCATATTCTATCCCTTTATTGTATTTAACCTTCTTTTTGTATATATACATAAGTTTTTCTTTCTTTAAAATTTTGAGATACAGTTTCTTCTAACAGACCTAACTAAATATACCCTAAATCTAGTGTATGACCTTGTCCTAGTCTCCCACCTGATCACATTCTCTCTTTTTTTTTTTCATTCTTTTTTCAACCAAATTCTTATTTTAACAATTCCGTCTTTAAAATCTTTTTTAATTTTCATCTTTACAGTCATATTCTATCCCTTCATCATACTTACCCTTATTTTTGTATATATATAAGTTTTTCTTTCTTTAAAATTTTGGGAGGCAGTTTCTTCTAACAGACCAAAATACACTCAAAATCTAGTGTGTGGCTCTGTTCTATTCACCAGCTTGATCATATTCTTTTTTTTTTTTTTTTCCCCTTTCTTTTTCCCCCGGTTTCAGGTCTCTTCTGATTTGTTTAGTGTATATTTTTCTGGGGTCTTTGTTACCCTTTTAGCATTTTGTTCTCTCATTCATCTATTCTCCTCTGGACAAAACAACAAGACAGAAAAACTCACCTCAAAAGAAAGCTGGGGTGGCAATCCTTATATCAGACAAATTAGATTTTAAACCAAAGACTGTAATAAGAGATGAGGAAGGACACTATATCCTACTTAAAGGGTCTATCCAACAAGAAGATCTAACAATTGTAAATATC